>NW_011888785.1:9446485-9457113 GCF_000151845.1 Pteropus vampyrus
ATTTTGTTTTTAAATACTGTCTTTTAAAGCTTGTTCTTAGGTCTTTTATTTTTAAATGATTAACTTTTCTGTTTAACATTAAAAGACCATTTTCTTTAAACATAGTTATTTCCTACCAATCCTTTATGTTAGCAGAAAAGCTTAGTTTCACTCTATTTTGGTCTATTTTTGAAGGATATAATTATAATAAAGGAATAATTACATAGACACTTAATGTTTTAAATAATTAAAGAAAGTATACTATTTGTTTTTTGGCAAACAGACATGTAAAATCCCATTCATATATTAATTTATTCTCTTGTATTTAGAAACAAATAATAGGCTTAGAATAGAAAATCTTTCAAGTTTAATTATTTGATTAAAAATTAGAAACATAATATTTAAAATGTTTTTACAATGTATATCAGAAAAAGATGATAGAAAAATACAAATAGTGACCATCAGTCTGGATCAGAGAAAAGTTGTAAAAAAATGAGGTATATTTGGTAGCATCTGTGTATGATGAAAACACTTCAAATTAGTGGTGAAATATTACTTTAAGACCTATATTAATCCTAAAATATGTGATTTGAGCTTATCCTTACTCTTTTAGTTTGTATTCCTTTTATCTTATATTATAGTAAAGAGGAATACCTAGAACACATCTTTCCAATTGAAATATAATATAGGGATTTAAGTGATTAAAATTTTTCTCGTGGCCACATTAAAAAGGTAAAAAAAAAAGTCACATTAAAAAAAGGAAAAAAAGTGGTTTATACACATAATTACTACAAAAATTATATACATGTTATTTTATTATTATTATTTTTTTGTTTTACAAAGGAAGGCTTTGAAATTCAATGTGTTTTTTTAAATGTATAGCACATCCCAATTTAGAGCTTAAATTTTCAATTATTAAAGTAAAATGCAGTCCCATGAAGTTATAAAATTGCATTTAACAGAAATACATTTTACACCCTCTATTAGTTTGGAAGTGCTTCCATTATAAAGTACTACAGATTGAGTGGTCTAAATAACAGAAATTTGTTTTCTGACAGTTCTGGAGGCTAGGTGTCCATGATCAAGGTGTCATCAGTGTTAATTTCAGACTGAGCTTTCTCCTTGGCTTGTAGAAGGCTGTCTTCTCTCTATGTCTTCACATGGTCTTCCCTGTATGTGTGTGTGTTTGAGTTCCAATCTCTTATAAGAACATCAGTCATACTGAATTAGGGCCCACTATTATTATCTCATTTTAACTTTAAAGAGCTTATCTCAAAATACAGTCACACTCTGAGATACTGGGAAAGGAGCTCAATATATTAATGTTGAGAAAACACAGTTCAGGCCATGATACACTGCTTCAGTTTTTATATTGTAATTAAAATTAATTAATTTTTTAAATTGAAATTTAGTTTATTACACTAGACATATTTCAAGTGAATATTTTTTTGTTAAGTAAAAGCATTCTACTTTTAAATATAATGTTTAAACCATTGTCAAATTCCAAAAAAACAAACAAAATTAAAATATTTTTTTCCCAACAGAGGCTATTATGGATGTATCATTTCTTTATAAAATCCTCATGATAGCTCTAACTGGTGCTCATTTATCAGTCATTGTTTCTGAAGAGTCAATAACTGCTTTTGTGAGCTGAATAATTTCTTTTATAATTCTGTTATTAGAGAACTTATTCATTATATTCATTTTCAATGTTTTCTGTGACTGTTTTCCAGTGTTCTTTCACCATACAAATTAAAATAAAGAAATATTTTTTCTAGTAGCTTGGATGTATTTCCGTGTTGTATTTATACTTGATAGCAGCTATAAAATATCTTTATTAAATTTTACATATTTTGTTATAGTTCCAGTCAATACTAAAATTTGAAACTTAACAGATATAAAATTATTTTCCTTCATAATCACAGTACATATTGAAGCTATATTGAAAATACTTTGTCCTTTCTTGCATAAGAGCCAGCAGTGTAAACAACTGAAGGGTAGCAGAATATGCCACCCCAAAGTATCACTGGAGAAGTTCAGGATATGCCACTCCAAAATATGATGCTTTGGTATATCAATTATTTTGAGCTGTAGGTACTTGAAAAACAGCAAATGCTGGCAGAAGCTTTCTTTGAACTCCTCTATTTGCCTAAAGACAGATCCTCTAAAAGAAACTCAGTTCTCTAACATGCCCTCCCCAGAAGTTTAATCAATTAGAGAAGACTAATTCTCATCATGAGAGAAGAAACGAGAAATTGATACCAGACCCAAACTTTGTCAAAATGACATCTGCACATATCTTCTAAAGGCCCATTCATCTTTCTTACAAAACATTTACTTTCCCTTAAGAGCCCTATTCCTTCCTTCCCTTCCGCAGTTAAGATGATAATTAATTCTGAACTCTAAGCCACCTCAGAGAGTTATTTTCCCTGGGCATCTCTCATATATACATGAAGTATACATGTTAATAAACTGTTTTTCTTTTGCAGATATGTCTCTTATTATAGGGGTCTCAGCTAAAAATTCAGAAGGATAGAAGAAAATCACTTTCCCTCCCCTATGTTACCATATTTGGAGAGTTTTCTTTTCCTCTAGTTTGAACTGTGTACTTAATAATCTCAGAAGCTATATTATTTTCTTGTGGTCTAATCCAGAAATCTTTCCAATGCAATGAATACAAGAGCTAAGCATTTTCAATTCAATTACTTTCACTTTTTATTTCTCCTGTTCCTTTTCATTTGACTACATGGTAATCAAAATACTGAATGGGTCTTAATGTCTCAGATTCAATAATATAAACTGATTTTAGGAGTCTATCCAACACCACCCCTATATCTTTCATGTAAGTGTAAAAGTAGGGCTGGCCACATGAGTAAGCAAAATAGGTAACCTACTTCACCTTTGACTGAGCTAGTTTGTGGTAAAGTCATCCAGTTGCTCCAAAACATTCAATATTTATCAGAATCTCATCATTTATACCATTAGAAAATCAACCTTGTAAACTTTAAGACATTTCGAAAAACACAGATAGCAATTGACAAACGGACACGTAACTCCTTACTGATTATATGCTAATAACTAGATCTAAGAGCAAATGGGAAAAGTAGAAATTAATACAGAATATCTGGAAATATGTGAATGCTTGTTCCTCTCCTGAATAGTCAATAAATTGTTCCTGCATAATTTCTGAAATGAAATCATATATTTGGCAAGTCATAAAATGCCCTCATTTTTGTCCTAACCCATTATTTGTGTTTCAAATAATAATTTACATATAAGTAGTTGCCTGAACTCCGGTGAGTTTGCAAACAGAGCCCTTCCCTAGCAATGCTCTTAGTTTATTCATTCTTTCTTCATCTATCAAATTGCAAACAATTCTTGATTTCTTCAGCTCTCAAGTCATCTTCCCTGTGACAGCCCATACATACCCTACTTAGGGACTGAGTTACAAAAGGACTTTGGGTTTGGGCTTCCCTCTATCACAGTGATTATGTAATTGTTTTCTCCTTTGCTTCAGTTTTCCAAGACTCCTAGCCATGCAATCCTTGAGAGAAATAACTAAATAACCATACTATAATTATAACTATATATATTGCATGTGTGCTCAGAAAAATGTTTATAAAAATTGGATATGGTATAAGCATGAATAGTGACATAAGTACAACAGGCAAGGTTTATTGTGAGGTGACAAAAATGATGTGGTAAGACATCAGGATCAATCAAGAGCTTTTTCCCGTGTTTGCACTGGCTATACTGGCCATATAGGATGCTCAACAGTCCTGTGACTTATTTCAATCTCTAAGTCAACAATGATATTCTTAGAATGACTTATATAAAGATAGAATACATATTTGTTTTTAAGTTGTAAAAATTTGAGAATAAACATAGTAATTAGAGTTTTCATTTTTTTTTCTTTAAAAACATTTCTTAGGCTGTAATAAAAATATTGTTCTATGAGAGAATACTTGTCCTGATCCTGGGATTCCTCTGAAGACTAAGGTAGTTTTTCAGACATCTTATATATTTTCTAAATATAGCCTCCAGATAGAACAAAAAAAATTCATAAAAGTTCAAGCGGACCCTTTGGATTCCTGATTACATTTTGGCCCAAATACTTTCATCAGTAAACCTGACTGCAATGTTGTGATTTAAGTTTCTCTGTGAAATGCTTTGTTGTAGAGACCACTTTTAAATTATAAGATACTATATTTTACAATTTAAAAAGTTTTCAGAATTTGAAATGAGTAGATAGCCAAAAAGAGAAACAGACCATTACATATTCAAGATAAAAATTAGGAGACAATTGCTTTGACAAACCCGTGCATGCCATTTAACATATAGAAAACATGGAATATCTTATTTCAGTGGTAATTAGGAAAAGGCTATCACTACCTCAAATATTTATCAGCCATAAAAATGAAAATATAAACCCAAAAATGTTTGTTTATTTGTTTGTTTCTGTGAGAATTCATTTAAAATATTTTTTCCCAACAGAGGCTATTATGGATGTATCATTTCTTTATAAAATCCTCATGCTAGCTCTAACTGGTGCTCATTTATCAGTCATTGTTTCTGAAGAGTCAATAACTGCTTTTGTGAGCTGAATAATTTCTTTTATAATTCTGTTATTAGAGAACTTATTCATTATATTCATTTTCAATGTTTTCTGTGACTGTTTTCCAGTGTTCTTTCACCATACAAATTAAAATAAAGAAATATTTTTTCTAGTAGCTTGGATGTATTTCCGTGTTGTATTTATACTTGATAGCAGCTATAAAATATTTTTATTAAATTTTACATATTTTGTTATAGTTCCAGTCAATACTAAAATTTGAAACTTAACAGATATAAAATTATTTTCCTTCATAATCACAGTACATATTGAAGCTATATTGAAAATACTTTGTCCTTTCTTGCATAAGAGCCAGCAGTGTAAACAACTGAAGGGTAGCAGAATATGCCACCCCAAAGTATCACTGGAGAAGTTCAGGATATGCCACTCCAAAATATGATGCTTTGGTATATTATTTTGAGCTATAGGTACTTGAAAAACAGCAAATGCTGGCAGAAGCTTTCTTTGAACTCCTCTATTTGCCTAAAGACAGATCCTCTAAAAGAAACTCAGTTCTCTAACATGCCCTCCCCAGAAGTTTAACCAATTAGAGAAGACTAATTCTCATCATGAGAGAAGAAACGAGAAATTGATACCAGACCCAAACTTTGTCAAAATGACATCTGCACATATCTTCTAAAGGCCCATTCATCTTTCTTACAAAACATTTACTTTCCCTTAAGAGCCCTATTCCTTCCTTCCCTTCCGCAGTTAAGATGATAATTAATTCTGAACTCTAAGCCACCTCAGGGAGTTATTTTCCCTGGGCATCTCTCATATATACATGAAGTATACATGTTAATAAACTGTTTTTCTTTTGCAGATACGTCTCTTATTATAGGGGTCTCAGCTAAAAATTCAGAAGGATAGAAGAAAATCACTTTTCCTCCCCTATGTTACCATATTTGGAGAGTTTTCTTTTCCTCTAGTTTGAACTGTGTACTTAATAATCTCAGAAGCTATATTATTTTCTTGTGGTCTAATCCAGAAATCTTTCCAATGCAATGAATACAAGAGCTAAGCATTTTCAATTCAATTACTTTCACTTTTTATTTCTCCTGTTCCTTTTCATTTGACTACATGGTAATCAAAATACTGAATGGGTCTTAATGTCTCAGATTCAATAATATAAACTGATTTTAGGAGTCTATCCAACACCACCCCTATATCTTTCATGTAAGTGTAAAAGTAGGGCTGGCCACATGAGTAAGCAAAATAGGTAACCTACTTCACCTTTGACTGAGCTAGTTTGTGGTAAAGTCATCCAGTTGCTCCAAAACATTCAATATTTATCAGAATCTCATCATTTATACCATTAGAAAATCAACCTTGTAAACTTTAAGACATTTCGAAAAACACAGATAGCAATTGACAAACGGACACGTAACTCCTTACTGATTATATGCTAATAACTAGATCTAAGAGCAAATGGGAAAAGTAGAAATTAATACAGAATATCTGGAAATATGTGAATGCTTGTTCCTCTCCTGAATAGTCAATAAATTGTTCCTGCATAATTTCTGAAATGAAATCATATATTTGGCAAGTCATAAAATGCCCTCATTTTTGTCCTAACCCATTATTTGTGTTTCAAATAATAATTTACATATAAGTAGTTGCCTGAACTCCGGTGAGTTTGCAAACAGAGCCCTTCCCTAGCAATGCTCTTAGTTTATTCATTCTTTCTTCATCTATCAAATTGCAAACAATTCTTGATTTCTTCAGCTCTCAAGTCATCTTCCCTGCGACAGCCCATACATACCCTACTTAGGGACTGAGTTACAAAAGGACTTTGGGTTTGGGCTTCCCTCTATCACAGTGATTATGTAATTGTTTTCTCCTTTGCTTCAGTTTTCCAAGACTCCTAGCCATGCAATCCTTGAGAGAAATAACTAAATAACCATACTATAATTATAACTATATATATTGCATGTGTGCTCAGAAAAATGTTTATAAAAATTGGATATGGTATAAGCATGAATAGTGACATAAGTACAACAGGCAAGGTTTATTGTGAGGTGACAAAAATGATGTGGTAAGACATCAGGATCAATCAAGAGCTTTTTCCCGTGTTTGCACTGGCTATACTGGCCATATAGGATGCTCAACAGTCCTGTGACTTATTTCAATCTCTAAGTCAACAAAAGATATTCTTAGAATGACTTATATAAAGATAGAATACATATTTGTTTTTAAGTTGTAAAAATTTGAGAATAAACATAGTAATTAGAGTTTTCATTTTTTTTTCTTTAAAAACATTTCTTAGGCTATAATAAAAATATTGTTCTATGAGAGAATACTTGTCCTGATCCTGGGATTCCTCTGAAGACTAAGGTAGTTTTTCAGACATCTTATATATTTTCTAAATATAGCCTCCAAATAGAACAAAAAAAGATTCATAAAAGTTCAAGCGGACCCTTTGGATTCCTGATTACATTTTGGCCCAAATACTTTCATCAGTAAACCTGACTGCAATGTTGTGATTTAAGTATCTCTGTGAAATGCTTTGTTGTAGAGACTACTTTTAAATTATAAGATACTATATTTTACAATTTAAAAAGTTTTCAGAATTTGAAATGAGTAGATAGCCAAAAAGAGAAACAGACCATTACATATTCAAGATAAAAATTAGGAGACAATTGCTTTGACAAACCCGTGCATGCCATTTAACATATAGAAAACATGGAATATCTTATTTCAGTAGTAATTAGGAAAAGGCTATCACTACCTCAAATATTTATCAGCCATAAAAATGAAAATATAAACCCAAAAATGTTTGTTTATTTATTTGTTTCTGTGAGAATTCTTGGCATGAGGCCCAAATTATTTTCCCCTAAATTGTTTGAAAATTCCAATACTCTCAACTCTTTCAACAGCTTCGACATCATCCTTCATTATATTCTCATTCTAGAAGGGACAAAAAAAATACAACTTCAGAGAACTTAATGCCATGATTGGAAAATAGTATCTAATGGGGAGCATTGACAGTTAAGTCGAGTCAAATTGAATCTTTAGATTAAATTTGAATGTATAGCTGTCTAAGGTCATGTATAAGTCTTAACATGAAACTCTGTCAGAACTATAACTCTGACTAAGAGTGAGGAAGACAGTAAACTTTCCTATAATAATCAGGGTTAATCCCTAGAAATTGTCTGCCTGCCAATTAATAGGTGCTAGACAGACAATTGTGTAAAAAAATATTAAAGTACAACTTCAAAGAAATTTGTATAAACATCAAACCATTCACATCACAATTAGTTTCCTAAATTAAAAATCCAATTTGGAAAAAAATATGAGAAAGCTCAAATTTAATGCAAGGATAGTTAACCACAATAATATAGACATTAGGGCAGGAAGAAAGATTTATGCAGACAGTATGTTTGATAACTAATAACACTGGTTATTAATAAGCATGAGAAGATATTTGTATGAGGGCTCCATAAATGTTGTTTCAAAAGAGCTGTGATGCTCTTTTTACTGTAACTACACATTGCTGGAGAATTGTACACCTCCTCCAAAGGTGGAGGTTAGGACAAAGTGTATCTTTGGCAGGGCAAATGTTTACATTCTGATACTCATTGTTTCATTTCTCAGTTGAAAAAGCACAGATTTTGCAGTCACACAGATATTATATCCTGGCGTTGACTTAGCCTCCTTATGGATGAAAGTCCTTTTAGGCATCCATTTCCAGAACAGGGAGGTTTCATCCATGCTGAATATTTGCACTGGCAAGTAATTTTGCTTCACAATCAGCTTATCTAGAATTTCCAAAAATTCTTTAGCTGCCTTCACATCAGCTCTCACAGACACACCACACACTTTCATATTATGTAATGAATAATGATTCTTGAACTGATCAAATCACCCAGAGCTAGTAGTAAACTCAACATTGTAGTTGAGTCTAGATTTTTTTTCTTCAACATCGCAAGCTTTTTACTTTGGCTGTGATTGTCACGGTGCCCAGAGAGTGATATACTTTTCTATCCAGTCTTCGACCCAGGTCATTGGAAGTTTCTCCAAGTCTGATAAAGGTCCTTTTCAAACTTGTGTTAGTCTTGTTGCTTTTAATGAAGTGTATCCTTAAACAGCTTCTGTTACTTTGTTCTTGTTTTTTTTTTTTTTTGGACCTTTTTTTATTTATGCAGTTTTATTAAGAAGTAACTGGCATACAACAAACTACATATATTTAAAATATACAATTTAGGTTTTAACATAGGCATACATCTGTGATACCATCACTAAGATCAAGATAATAAAGATAACCGTCATCACCCAGAATTTTCTTTATAATATCTACTGTCTCTTTATAATATCTACTTCCAGTCCTTTCTTCTGCCTTCCCAAAGAACTGCTAATGTGCTTTATGTCACTATACATTAGTTTGCATTTCCTAGAATTTTACGTAAATGGAAACACACAGTATGTACTTTTTGTTGTCTGGCTTCTTTTATTCAACATAATTATTTTGACATTTGTGCCTCAGTGTGTATCGATAGTTCATTCATTATAATTGTTGATCAGTATTCCACTATGTAGATAAATACCTAGGACTGAAATCATATGGTAGGCTCTGGGTTAAATATTCAAGAAACTGTCAGCTGTTTTTCAAAGTGGTTGTACCATTTTCCATTCCCAACAGCAGTATATGAGATTTCATAGCCAACAGTTGATACGGTCAGCCTTTTTAATTTTAGCCTCTTTAGTCAGTGTGTAGGTATTTCTTCATGGTTTTAATTTTTATTTTCCTGCTACTGTTGAACATCTTTTTCTGAGCTTATTTGTTATTTGTATATCTTCTTTGGTGGAGTGTCTATTTAAATATTTTGTCCATTTTTAAAAAAAATTTTTACTGAAATGTTAAAGTTCTTTATGTTTTTTAAGATTGTAGCTATGGTGGAATGGGACATGCCTGGATATGCCTTACTGGCGAGCAGTAATCATCAGTGATTTTCCACTTTTTTAGTCTTTAATCATTTTTAATTTTCTTTTTAGGTCAATCACTTAATGTGATTATTACTGGCAACATTGCTAGTGGATTTCATATGTTAAGGGGCCATGATAAACAAAACAACATGAGATTAAATAAGGCACAAGAGAAAATGATGAAATCAAGAGACAGTAAACACAAGTTGTATGAGGCTGCTGCCGGCATTATAGAGCATACTGTTTTAAAGCAAACATCTTTATAAGTAGAAAGACTCACTCTAAAATAATGATAAAAAGTATAGTGTAGCAAATACACAAACCAGTAACAGTTGTTTATTGTCATTATCAGGTATTATGTTATACTTTAACACCACTGACAGAGGCAGTAGGTTTGTTTATATGATCATCACCACAGAAACATGAGTAACGCTTGCATGATGAAGTTACAATGGCTATTAACTATGGCGATAGGAATTTTTCAGCTTCATTATAATCTTATGGAACCACTGCCATATACATGGTCCATCATTGACTAAAATATTCTTATGAGGCACTTGACTGTATGGTGAATTCTTTAGCTTTATGTCTATGATTTTAAGGTATTTTTAAATGATGCTATTATATGTGATTTTCTTTATAGTAATTCACAGATTTTTTTTCTTTCATTAATTTTGAAAGGTCTTTAACTTGCCTCTCATTTATTTTTGCCCTTGCGCTATTTGTTCTAGGACTAAAATTACTTGCATCCTGGACTGTTTGTCTGTATTTCATATATCTTTTCCACTTTTTTATGTCCTTTTTTCCCTTGTATATGCTTCATTCTGCATATTTTCTAATTGAATATTTACAAAGAACATTTATTTCTGTTTAAATACATTTTTCTGCCGTGTCTAGTATGTTTTTAAAACCATCTTAATTTTTTCATTTTTGTAATATTTTTTATGTTCTACTTGATTATTTTATGAATTATGGTTTTCCAAATTCTCTTGTGAACTCATTTATGTTGCATATTAATAACAATTTTATTTTTCCTGCTTTAGTAAGATATAATTGAAATATAACATGTAAATTTAAGATATATAATGTAACAATTTTATACATATACATATAT
>NW_011888785.1:9457163-9485455 GCF_000151845.1 Pteropus vampyrus
CCTGGACTGTTTGTCTGTATTTCATATATCTTTTCCACTTTTTTATGTCCTTTTTTCCCTTGTATATGCTTCATTCTGCATATTTTCTAATTGAATATTTACAAAGAACATTTATTTCTGTTTAAATACATTTTTCTGCCGTGTCTAGTATGTTTTTAAAACCATCTTAATTTTTTCATTTTTGTAATATTTTTTATGTTCTACTTGATTATTTTATGAATTATGGTTTTCCAAATTCTCTTGTGAACTCATTTATGTTGCATATTAATAACAATTTTATTTTTCCTGCTTTAGTAAGATATAATTGAAATATAACATGTAAATTTAAGATATATAATGTAACAATTTTATACATATACATATATATATCTCTCACACAATGATTACCACAATAAGATAGTTAACACATCCATCACCTCACTTAGTTACTTTGTGTGTGTGTGTGTGTGTAGTGAAAACATTTAAGGTTTATTCTTAGTTTACTAACTCTTAATGCTTATTATTTTCTTTTCCAAGGGAAAAGTTTGATAATGCCATATAATAAGAGCCATGGAAGTAATCAGAGGACTCATTTTTACCTCAAGAAAGCTTTGTTGCTTAAGCTACTATTATGAACATAATTGTGTTAAAATACTTACTTACTCGTCCTAATGCCAGTTTGAGTCACAAATTGATTGAGTTATAAAGAAAGCAACATTGAACATAAATATAGATTGCTTAGGTTAAAGTCAGAGAACATGAGCAACACTGATCCTGAAACAAATAAAAAACACCTAAGCCGATACAAATTAGTTGTATAGTTAAGTATAACAAGTCACAAAGCATCTCTTTTACATGAAAGTCAATATAGTTTCCACTAATTTTTATAATTTTAAAATGGAAACAATTGTATTCTAAAAAGACGATGAAGAAATCTACATAGATAAAAACAAAATTATTCCTTTATAATAAAGAATAGACTGAGGGGGAAAAATGGTATAGGAAATCCACAGCAACAAAACTTATGCAGAGATGTGAAAATACCTTAAAAATTAAACGGATAAATTCTAAGCAATGAAAATTAAGGTTGATGATATTATTAATGTAAGATATCTAAACTTCTATAAATAAATCAAATTTAAACACTAAAATATAAAGAATGGTTCAATAAAATTATTGTAAGTCATTAATTTGTTGTGAAATATTAATATCAAAAAACAAAATTTAGCAACAATAGTGAAAGATGAGAAAAAATATATATTTCATCTTTGCATAAAATAATAAAAGTGGTCTTTAAGGAATAATAAATTTATGAGTAAAAATTTCATATAACTAATAACAATATACTAAATTTTTTCTCTTTAGAAAATTTCTTTCAATATAATTTTAAGCTAGGCCATTTTAAACATCTTTTGTTTAGTATGTATACTAACAGCTGTCAATCAAAATTAATGAAATAAAGATTACATACTAATAAATATTCCTGGAGGAGATTATGTTGCAAAAATGTTCTTTCTTCCCCTTCCAGCTTTATAATTCATTCTTCACTGATCTGCCCTGTGTCCTAGAGAACCACTCCCTAAATATCTGCCCTTTTTTAAATAGTATAAGCATCATATAACAGTATATAGACAAAGAAAATCCCCTTTAACACTTTGAAAGTACATTACCAAATGCAACTGCATTGAGGACAATAACTACAACATTTATGAAGATGATTATGATGTAATTATGAAAGTTTAAAGTTATAGAGTGTTTATTATCTGCCAAGTACTATGCTAAATGATTAACATTCATTATCCATTATCCACAATAGATCTATAAAAAAATACTACAGCTTGAACATGTTAAGTAAGCTGCTCAGTATAATTTAACTAGTACCTGGGGAAGTTGAGGCTTCATGCAGCATTTTCAAAATCTATAAATAGTATCCTAGAATATTTCATAATTTGACTCCAATAGTGTAATATTTACAAATAATATATAAATGAATTGAATTCTCTATCAGGGAATTTTGATATTTTGAATATTTGGTTTTCTAATAACTTGAGAAAACAAAATAAAACACATTTCTAAATATGTAATGTTACCAAATGTGTTATGTTAGATATTAAGAGAACAATACTAACTACATGTATTTGAAGCATGTTAAGAACATTAATAGGCTGATTTTGTTTTTCTAATATTTCTCTCAGTATTCTGCTTCCTCAATTAGACCTAACTAACAGTTAATTTTCTCTATTTTTTTTATCAGTCTAGAAATGTCTGTGAAGTATTTTAATTAACCTCCTGAGTTTCAATGAATATTTAAACATGTCTCTAACTTTATTATATTTTAATTAATAAAATCACCCATGTACTTCATCAGGCCATAGAATTATGTGACTGAAATTGTTTTCTGGCTAGTGCAGGCCTCAAAAGTACTTAACTGACTCCCCTTGACCATCCAAATATGGCATCTTAATAAGAAATCAATAGCAAAAACTGGTTTTCTGAGAGTTGTCCTTAACTTTTTATATTATTTTTCTAATTCTTATACGTTAAACAAACCAGAATCAAGATATGTAAGCTTTCTTATTATCATTGACCAAAGGTTATAATGCCATATGATGTTCATAATGTCATTCCTTGATGAAAGGACTTATATTCATGGGTTCTCAGCCTTACCCAGGTAATCTATAACCCACTTAGAGGTGTATATAAAATTTCGTGACTATATGTGAGATGCTCAAGTAAAATTGTAGTATATAAAAGAATATTCAACAACAAAAGTGAGAGAGGAGATGAAAATATATTTGCATAACAAAATGTTAACAGTGTTTTCAAAACAATTAAATATTAAAAGATAACAATTAGCATTATTTCCTTATAGAGGAAAAATACAAAATGCATATATATTTGGCTTATATTATTTAAAACACTGACCCTTCATTGCAGCTATTTTCTCAAAAGTTCTAGAAATAAATTAAATTTCCTATCTGACATAACTGTCAAAATATCTAATATCATAGTATCTGCCTATAGATGATATTTTTCTATGTAATATTTATAAAGATTTTATTTTTTTAAGAAAAGTTTTAGGTTCAAAAACTTCTATTGATAACCATTTTCCCCCTCATTTATCTTTTTAGTATCGATCCTTCTTTTTTATACATATACAATTAAATGTGAATTTATTATTTTTATATTTTGAAGTTATTTGAATTCTGTGCTTTTATTAATTTAAAAATTGGACTAATAGTTTGGAAAACTTGTCAGATTGGTTTTGGTCAAATTTCAGGAATCAAAGTGGCAAATCTTTGGCTAACCCTGACACTGGTGTGAGATTGGTGTGTGTTGACAACTTCCCACTCCACCTGTGATCTGCTCTTAGAAATGGTCACACAGCCTAGTTGACTGGAAGGCTTTTTACTCTCTCCCATATTATGGGGAAGAAAAAAACAACCATGCCTCAGCTTAAATATATGAACAGGATGGTTCTGAGTTATAAAAAGATAAATGTTCTACTGATATATTAATGACTTTTATTTTTAAAAGTGAATAGATGGTCACAAGTGTGAGGAGCATGGCACAAGGAATAATGTAATGGCTCTGTGCAGAGCCAGAGGGAAGATAGAGTAATCGGAGGGATCATTTCATAAATTATGTAAAGGTCTAACCAATGTACTGTATACTTGAAACTAATAATAAAATAAAATGTTTATAAAAAAGTGAATTAAATACCAGAAGCAAATGCACCTATTACATATAGGGACAAAATCAGTTTTCAAAGGAGGATACTTACAGTTTATTTCAAAGATCAAGAATTACAACAAAGATATAAATTAAAAAAGAAAACATGATAAACCCATTGTGACATTACAGTGATTTTTTAAGAACAGAGTTTTTCAAAAAGACCTTTTATTTAATGCACAACAGTCATATTAACTTTATGAAGTATCTTTTAATTTATTTTATAATTAGAAATATACTTTGCTTCTAGGTCAGATATGCTATTTTTCATTGTGAAAATGATTCTATCCTAGTTGAGTATACATTTAAAACTGAAGCTTTAAAATACATATGTTAGCCTGTTACTAGTGTTTTCTTTCAAGAAAAGGGGTTGGTTTTTGTTGAGATAAGGTAAAATCTTTGTGTTCTTTATTATTATTCTTAAGTGCCTTTTAAAAACATGTACACTATACAGAAATGGCAGAGAAAATAACCATATTAATGAAATCATAAACTATATCATTTTTCAGGTAATTTATAACAGGTGCCATGTTCCAAAAGATCACATACAATTTTTATCTACATTATTTAAATGTTTTACCAAAATTTGAGGAAAAAGGTAATATTACCTACCTTTTATTTATTCAATTAACAAAATATTTATTTTTTTGTTTTACTTTTGGATATAATTTGGTGTGTAGAAAACTCTAGATCTGGGATTTTAATGTGACTATGTCAAAGAATGATGTCCCTCTGTAGGGGCCACATGAGGAATGTAGAATCAAGTATATCAATCCTCTGTTCCTTTCTTCAGTCCCACGCTAGGTCAGTAACAAGTGTCCATGACCTACTTACAGTACATTTACCTGGTCATGTCTTTCTTGTTAGAGCTCCATGATCTGACCCAGTTGCCTCTGGGCCTTTCATTCTGCTGCTATTAATAACAACAATATTCAATTTTTTTTTTATCATAATAAGATTGAAAGATACTTTGCTAAGTTTCAAAAAATGAGACCCTAGAATTTTCATAAGGGAGATTCAGTTAGCAAATGCAGACTTTCTAGTACTATAGAGATTCATCCTCAGACCCCATCATAGAATCCATAACCCAAGTAAGCATGTTAACTACACATAAGTCACAAGAGACCTTGTTCCTCAGACCAGAGGACTCGCCTAACTATAGCCCAAAATGCTTTCTTGATTTCTTAATTTTTTGTCCATTATTTTGGTCACTGATGAACTAATTCTGAGAACACAAGTGGTCTAACAGTCTACCTCAGGCCTATTATTGCAAGCCAGGAAGAAGGAGATACTCCTGAGGGCCAGGAAGTCTTGTTTAGGAGCACTTCAGCTACATGAAGGAAATAATCCAAAGATGTAAAAATCCAAGTAGATGTTATGCTTAAACATTAATTTAAAAAAATATTACCAAATAAAATAGTTAAAATATGCTTCTACTAGAGTTTCTATAGCACCTCTTGAGGTCTAAAGCTGCATTTGTTTCACTAAGTGATTAAATGATGGGAAAAGCCCTGACGTTTCTAATGTTGGTGCTAAAGACAATGTTATCAATTTAAAAAAATCTAGTGATATCATTTACATGATTGCCAATGCTTGGCACTGACCTGTACCAAAAAACACCATTATAGCAAATACATCATGTACTGCATAACAATGTTTCAGTCAATGATGGATCTCATATACAATGATGATACCATAAGATCATAACGGAGCTCAAAATTCCTATTTCCTAGTGACACCACAGCTAGATTTTACAATTCATTAAATTTTATTCTTTTTATCGTTGTATTTTCTCCTGGTTCTGAAGGTTTATTCTATTGTTCTCTACTCATGTTGCACATGTAGCTTAATAATTAGTGTTATTCTCTTTCCAAATGTTAGTATTTAAGACTATACTTCTTAGAATTCGAATTTAACTAAATTTTTGATAATTTGATATGTATTATTTTCATTTGCTTTTAGATTAATTTCTATTATTTTTTACTGTTATGAATATTTAGATGTTTACTGTTTAGTTTCCAAGATATAAGAATGGTTTTAATATTTTTAAAATTTATTTCTATTCAGAAAATATGGTCAATATAATACGGATTTTATGGTATCAAATTTTTTTAATATTCTACGTGTACTGGGGAAGAATCTGAATTCTGTAATCATTGATGTAATGTTCTATAAAAGAAACCTTAGATTAAGCTTGCTAATTTTCCTGCCTAGTTCTTCTATATCATTATTGATGTTCTCTTCACTTTAACAGGTAATTGTAGAAGAAGTTATGTCTAACTTCTCCCATTGTGGTTATCTATTTCTCTGCTTCTTCTTGTGAATATAATTTTGATTTATATATTTTGAGATAATATTTAGAATCACTATAATTTCTTAAAGAAATTGAACTTTTGACATCAAAAATGATGTTTCTTATGTTGGTACTAATGCCAATGATATCAACTTAAAAAAATCTAGTGATATCATTTATATTTATTTTATCCTTAAAATCGATCTTATTATAATCCATATATATGAATATATAAATGAATATATACATATCTAACTATATGTTCAGTAACTTAGTCACCTTATACTGTGCCTTATATTCATCTTGTTTTCTCTATGCTTCCTCATTACTGCTATCTGATATGACTATAACATTAGTAATGACACATTCTAATTTCAAAGATGTTAAAATGTAATAAATGTGGTAGTCCAACTATCTGTGGTTTTGAGCAGTCTTTATGTGTTGTTTTTTAATATAATCATTGACTAATGATACTATTCTTTTTATGTGAGCATGTTTAGTCTAGTCTTGAAATCTGAACTCATGGAATATAGGGCTTCTACTGTTGGAATCCATGGTGGTCTGGTTTAAGAGTATATTCCTCAAGAGAAGTTTTGTAGTGATCCTGATATATAATTTTTTTTTTGAAAAATCAGAATGTGGTTACAAGCATTGGCATCAGGAAAATTGTGCACTTTCTTAATTTTGTATTTTGAACTAAGGTAATCATGTCTAAAGACTAGAAACATAATATATTCTCTAATAATTATTGTTGATGAAATTTCTGGCATTATGCATCAGAAATTCAAAGATATGTATACAGGTGACTTTTCTGTATCAAAATGTCTTAAATAAATTGAGAGAACATGTGTAGCTTTACGTATGCAGGATTAAGTGGAGATGGTAAAGAATGTTAAGTGATCAAAGAAGGTTTGGAAGAATACAATTCTATGGAATTTTCTGGATCTTCTGTTTTTAATATTAATTTTTATATTAATTACAGTTAAATTAAATATGTCAAAGGTTTTAAGATATTCTTTATGTTTACTTTGTAGAAAACTAATTTTGTTAGTTTTCTTGGAACATTAATTGGTGAAAAATATACTATTTATGGTTATATAGTCTGTAATTTTTTCCTGTATGGAGATGATTCAGTTAGTGTGACCTATGAATCTCAGAATCACTCATTTTAATGATAACTTTGCATTGAAATAGTCACATTTTCCCTTATTTTAAAAAAGAAAATTCTATTAAAATGTTTAAATCCATTTATTTTTTTACAACTAACTTTACTGAAGTATATTTTACATATAATAAGCATAATTATTTTAAGTCGAGAGCTTTTCCTTGAGCTTCAGCAAATGTATATACCTGTGCAACCCTGACCAACTGCAGAACATGATCATGTTCTAATCATCAATCTTGAAGGGTTCATGGCTGGGCTTTTATAGTAAATATTTCCCAAGATTACTGGCTGCAGAAAACCACAGATCTACTTTCTGTCACTATTGACTAATTTTTTGTTGTTGTTCTGGAGTTTGAAATTAATAGAATTGTAGAATATATATTCTTGTGTGCCTGTTAGCATTTGCTCAGCATGATGTTTTTGAGATTCATTCACTTTATTGCTTGTAACAGCAGTCCATTCTTTTTATCGTTCATCCCTATTCCATTGTGTAGATTCGTCTGATGGCCATTTGAGTTGTTTCAAGTTTGAGAATGTTACAAATAAAACTACTGTGAAAATTCATGTTCAAATAGTTCTGTGGAATATGCTTTTATTTCTCTAGGTAAGTAACAGGAAGTTGAGTTGCTAGGCCATGTCATAAGTATATTTAACCTTTTAAGAAATTGCCAAACCATTTTACCAAATGTTTTGTACCATTTTATATTTCCACCCACATTTTACTAAAGGCCCAGGTGTTCTGGTTATAATGCATCCTCCCCAATAATGAATGAAACATTCACAATGCTGAGCATTCAATTAAGCATTAAGGAACTGTAAGTTACCACTATTTTTGTCATAACTGTTTTTAGTACCTGTCAGATAGATATTGCAGCAAAAGTCTGAACAACTGTAGTAGGAGGGTCACGTACTGCAAACAGTGAAATATTCTAAAGACATTGGATATAACTAGATTTAAGTAATGCTGATGGGATTGCTTTATATAATAGGACATTTAAACCTATTTAAACCTATCTATAACGTAAAGATACGTTAGTGAAATAATTTATCATAATTCAAAGCGTATGTATGGTCAAAAACAGAGTGCTGACTCTCACAAAAACGTCTTTTTTTTTGTTTATTTATTTTAGTTAAACAATCCTTGTTGGCTCCTAAGGATGTTGAGGACCGAGGAAGACTTTTAGGCCTCTTTCCTTTATTGTTCTCCTTAGTTATAAGCATCAGGCTCAAATTATAGTTTAAAAAAGCATCATTCAATCCAGGAATCTAGGACAATAGTACCATTTTCTTTTGCTCTGTTTTCCAGTGCTTCCTAGAATTGAGGAGAAAGGTAAGTCTTATCACTGCTTTATTCTTTTTCCCTGCTTTATTCTAGACAATATTGTCTACTCTCATGTAATCAAGGTATGCCTTTATCAAGGAATATGTAAACTATTTAACAGACTCTCTATATAATCTTTCAATCACAAATTGTAGTTTGAAAAATCTTTCATTGTTTAATTAAAGTTTAGAGTGAAAGCTATGTATTGGGACCCCTTATATATAAGGAACCACTATATAAATTAAAGCATTTTTAAGTTTTAAAATTATTAATGTCTCTTTTTCAGTAATTTTTGATTTTATTTAAATTAAATTCAATATCTCTTAAGAGATATTGTTTTCTAACTTCTGTTTTGTTGGTCCTCAAGTAGAAAGTAAAATTGCATTCTATCTTTTAATTTATAATTTCTTGATTTCTACATTTTTATACTCACACGCTTAACAGTTTGCACAACTCTTTAAAGATACACTAGAAGACTTTTGTTTTTTTGTTTTTCTATTTTTTGTTTTGATTGATTATAGTTGTGTGTCATGTGTTATGGACTTAAGTGCCCAGTTGTATAAATAAAAAATAAATGATAAACTAGGAGGGACATACAGATTTGTTTATAAAGTGGCTGAAAACTCCTCAGCAACTTTACCAAATCAGCATTTTTCATTATGTACACATCTCAGAATTCCTCAGTATTTATGCTAAAATTAATAAAATAAGACTAGGATTTAAAAAGTTAATACTATATGCTTTGTTACATATTTTTTCCAATTAGCTGATTCTCATTTTGCTTTGTCTTTATTCATTTTAAATGTTAAAAACATAATCTAATGCTCTTTTTTTTGTGGTACCTTTTCAAAGTATATTGTGCTTTTGCTAATACCTTTTGACTCTTTTTGTCTTAACCTGTGAACAAGTATGATTATTTAGACATACTCAGACAAAATTTAGTTGGCTTCATTACATTATTGAAAATGAAAATCACAAGATGTTATAATTGTTTATTTTATGTGGAATGTTATAACATGCTAAGCTTTTGTTAATCTCATTTGGATTCTTTTTGAATCTTGATTGTTAATAGACTTAAAAGATAATATCCAGGATGTTACTAAATCAAATTTCACTTCTTTCAGTGTTTACATGATAGAAATATAGTTGAGAATTTCACAATGTGTTGAGTTTATTAATGTATGAACAAGCAAGTCAAGTAAAAGAAAATAATTTCTGATATCACTTAAACTCTTTTGAAATGTTTATATTAACAACTTTATACATGGCATAGATTATTTTTTTAAAATAAACACTGAAATAAGTCTACTAGGAGAAGTATTAATAAGCAGTTTACTAGAAGAATCAGATTTTCTCAGAGCAGGATCTACAAATTTCAAAAATGATGGAAAGTGACTCTGGTGAGTAGTAACATGGTAAAATCTCAGGAGGCAATGTGTCTGTGAGTACCTACCTTTTCTGCGTGGAAAGCAACAATGTACCTTATGTATAAAATTAAATAATCAGAACTTCAGAGAACTATAAAGTTGCCTATTTTCTTAAAATTCTAGCCTGTCCATAAATCTAGACAGATTGGTGCCTTTTTTATTTAAAGCTAAATTACCAGGAATTCATGAATTTGCTATAGCAAATAAGTAACAATATAGAAGAATAACAGAAACTTGGTGTTAGAAGGAGACTTATAGACCACCTAATTCCAAACTATATTTTTAAGGATAAGGAAGTAAAACCAGGGGACCTGCTATTAACAAGACTTAGGCAATCACCCAACTTCTTAGTTTTCAAATTTGGTATTCTGTAGTATCATAGATTTTAAACACATTAATTAATAATTTCATACACAGACTCCTCTTTTCTACAGAAGGTATACTGACTTCATCTCTCCTTATTATACAATTTACACTACTTTACATCTTTTCCAGAACCCTCTCCAGAAGAAAAAACTTTTCATAGAGAATTGATACCCTAAGTTTTGAACAATGCTAATTGTGGTGCCAGTGAACAGTAGATTAGATAAGGGAAAAAAATTCAAAAATAGTGAAGATATAATAAAATAATTTTATGATACTTGAACCTCTGTAACTTTTCTTCTTATTTTCTAAACTTGTATTAACTTTTTCTTACTCATTTAGAGATGATACATGTTAGATTTCATATCCGAAAGAATTGGCGATTTTTGTATTTTTTTAAATTTCAATATAATAATTCAAAAGTCAAATGGTTGGTTCCCAGAATTAATAAGAGCCATTTTACTTATAGTTTGATCACCTTAATATTTATATTTCTACCATTTTGATGTAATTCAAGTACATAAAATCATGGCTTGACGGTCATTTAGATTTGATTGAAATGTGAAATATGCAGATTCGGAAAAGGATGAATTAGGAAATAAATCTCCCCATTAGGTGAAACCAGCCATGTAACTACGTGCTTCCTGTAAGTAGAAAGATATAAAATCTAAGATATTATGTGAAATGGTCTTGCATGAGACTAAAACAAGCAACAAACCCAAACCGACAAAATATCTGAACATCACCCATTCAAGCTCAGTCACAAAGAAAACATTTTATAGACAATTAAAATTTCTACATATGTGGAATATTTCTGTAGCAAATCTCCATAATTTAGGGTTTGAATTTTTCCATTTCTCTTCACTATGGCCATGCTTGACTGGTAGTCATATATTCTTTGCCACTTACTTTGACAAGGGAGAAGGTAATGAATAAAAAGGTTGACGAGCACACTGAAGGTCACTCTAGCAGCAGTTCAGCTAAAAAGAGACCTGCACTCTTTCCCCCCAACCTCAGGTGATTGTTTGAGATTCAATTTGTGCCACATATTCCCCTATAAAGGTTCAGATCATGATCACATTTCAACTTAAAATACTGCAAATTGTGCTTTTAGTCTACCAGTTCTTCATCTAGAGAAATCAGAGAAGAGGAAGAATAGCCTCAGGGAGCAGACTAAAGACTCATTAACAGTTGACATACTGACCAAATCATGAATCAGGTATCATAAGCCAAAGTTTACCCCTTCATTTTATTCCAATAATATTCCAGTATTATGATATATATTTCTATTAATATAAATGACAATGAGAATGAAGCTCACACATATTGCAACTAAACTGAAACTCTCATTTATTTGATTTCAAAAGCCTTTTTTGAGCGACTTGACTCAAATACTCTGGGGACTTTGGGAGGTTGCATAAAACATGCCTCAGAGTAGGCCCATATGAGGTGTCAACTCATGTGAAGTTTGCACACCTACTTGACAGCATCCTACCCAAAGTGCTTACAGTTCTTTGACTGAGGGCTTTGTCTTACTAGAGGACCATGTTCAGATCTTATGTCAAGGTACCTGGGCCCAACCCAACAGTAGCTGTCAAATAAATACCACAGCTTTATTCCTATTCCAGAGAGGATAGGCAATCAGTTGCAGTATTATGAATACAAATTCTTCATTTGGAGGCTGTTAAAGCAGCTGCTTCTGCAGTCTGCTTGTAAAAGTTACAATGCTTGGCTGGAAGTCAGATGTAAATCAATGGTTTGATAGCAGTCATTTTGTGACACTTTTAGGACTTATGTTACAGGAAGCGTCATTAAAAGGATGATTCTATAAAGAATGTTCACTGGCGAATTTTGCAATGTTGGAGGTGAGACTACAAGCCATTTTAGGTAAAAGAAAGGAATATGGAGAAAATTCTTTGAGTCTGGAATAATCTTTTTTTTTAGAGAAGAATCACCTGATGAGAGAAAAGAAACTATCTTGGGAAATAAGAAGACATAAGGTTGAATAGATAAGAGTCAGGAAATAAAATGGTAGATTAAAGATTTTGGATTTGATCTAATAAACCTTAAATAATGAATACAGATTCTTGATTCGGAAAGCTCTACTCAGAAGTTTATGCTTTTAGATCAATCTAGCACTCAATTTAGCGAGAAAAGAACCCATAATCAAAACACATTTAAAATATATTTTCATTTGCTGTGATATTTTAATAAATAAAAATAAATACAATAAATGTGAAAACAATTTAAATCTTTCTACATAGTGACTTATTCTTTGTAAACAATACCATTTCAAGAAATGAGCATTTTTACCTTAGTGTTACACGATGAGGATAAAAGGTAGACATGGAAACTGCTCTTATTCATAAACAATGAGGTCTATCATTTTGATGGACAGATATATCCTTTTGAGTAAATGGATAACTTTCAAGACAGGTCTTGAGGTACAAGAAGATGTCCCTCAAAAGAACCAAAAAAGTAAGGCAATTGTTCTTCTGTAGGTAGTGCCAATAGTGACCTGATTTATCAGAACTGGACATAAGTAAAAATGATGAACATTTAAAGAAGGGGCAAAACCAAGGAGTTCTGCAGATTTATCATTTAAAGCAAATGTAATATATACATGTTTACAGAAGTGTTTTAAAAAACTGACTAAGATTCTGGAAAATTTTCAGTAATTTTATAATTTGTTACTACAATTTATTTCTTAGAATTTTTCTCCCATTGATTTAATGATTCCTGATAATATACAGAAACATTTCATTTAGAAACTCTTCATTTTAATATGAGATGTTAAAGTGATATATTGAATAGTACTTCTATTAAAACTAAAATGTATCTGTCTTTGCTATATGACATGTAATAGCTTCCATTGTAAGTCAAATTTTTTTAAAAAGCAAAAGAATTACAATGGGATTATAAAGATTTTTTTTTTAATGAACAAATGAGCATGGTTCTAGATATAATTCAGGAAACACAATCTATCTTATGTTATTTTTTTGGTGGGGGCACAAATCCTTTGCTGAAAGCCAATTCCAGTGGAGTGGTGCTAATAAGTAATCTAATACTATAGTTTTATTCCCTGTTTTTGATGACACTCACTACATGAACGGATATATAACTGCCATAAAAATATAATAAATTATATATACCCAGCTGAACATAATGGGCTAAATACTGAAAACATCATAGGCAAAGCACTATGCAATTGTCTCTGCTAGACAATTGTCTGAGACAAAACAATTTCTATGACTTTAAAGTTATTAAAACAGAAAGAATAAAGAAAATTTGAAAAGAAATTTAATCACAATGGAATATATTATTACACTTTAAATTTGACACTACAGATTATTTTTAGATTCAAAGTTTCTTAAATTTTCTATGTAAATTAAAATTTAAAATCACTGGTGCGATTATATTATATAACCATAACTATTATAATAAAACCAGTTGATAGACCAGTGACAGTGATCAAACATGATTAATTATGGTTTATGTCACTATTAAATGAGTCAGAAACCTAGTTTCCCCGCTATTTTTAAAGTAAAGGGCCCAATTGATTCCTCCTGTTGAAAGCACTAGCATACACTTTACCAGCATAGCTTTTAGAATATTTCCTAAAGTATTCATAACCTTTATTCCTCACTATTATATAAAAAAAAGCAATATTACTTCATTTTGAAATGCTCGTAATTAAGCAATTCCACATACTATGACTTTTATCATCCCTAAAAAATTTAGTTGCAGGATAGACAATAATTCAGCGATATGTGTCCAGCCTGATTGGTGTTCTCCCTATTGCTTTCTGATGCATTCTCAATTTAAATCAAATTTATCTCCTTTGTATTCTGATCATGTATAAATGAGAAATCTGTATACATTTCTTCATTTACTTATAAATCTCATTATATAACAATAGTTTTGATACAATTAATCAGTGTAACAGTGAATGGGCTACTATGTGGGTCAAACACTATCAGCGCTTTTTCAGAGAATGGCACAGAATAATTGACAAAAGACGTATATGTTAGTCTTGGTCCTACAACATACTAGTCGTGCTATGTTGGGCAGTTCAATTTAAGTTTTAACCTATAAAATGACCTATACATATATGTTGTATATGTCATATATATGACCTATACATACAACAAATTCTTCACATATTGAAAAAGATAGTTAAATTAATAGAAGTTATTTTAAATATCCTGATCATTACGTTTTGTTTTTCTCAGACCATCAAACAGCTCAATAATTTAGGAGTTCACTTTGGTTATCATAAGTAGAAGTCACTTAAAGATTTGTGATTGTTAACGTGCTAATTATCTGGTTTCCCTATTGCCCAGGGGGATAATCCTATGAAGAAGTTTAATAACCTCTTAAACAGCATCTCCCCCATGTATGCTCTCAGTTTTATAGCAAGATGAAGTCTCTTAGTTATATTAGACAATCTTAACAAAATCATTCATTTATTCATTTACTTCTTCAACATTAATACATTTTTTTTTTTTTGTAATAGCCCAGGCAGTATACTAACTTCAGTGGGAACTAAAAGAAAATAGTAATGGATTCTTGCATAAAATAAATTGAGAACTCATCAGATTAGTGCCAGTGAGCATGGAAAACAGAATTCACTCTGAATAGTTAAGGTAAAGAAACTTTTAAAAAGAGGCTGCTTATAGAGGTGTGCCCAAGGTTAAGTAAATAAATAAGGGATGGTAAAATCTCTTGCTACCCATAAGACTGAAAGAACAAGGTGGGGGAAATGGAACTCTCATAATCTAGGAAGAATTGGAACCATCTAGAGGAGGAATCATACAACGGGAGTTTGTAGTGGGAGGAGCTAACTCACATATGCACCTGGGGTTGAAGGGAAAGCCAGGAGCAGAAGAGAAATACCTCAACATTCTTTTTATCCTCTCAACTTTCATTCTCCTTTGAATGTCTCCCTTTAGTCAAGTCCAACCATCTGCCATCAGGAGAACCTGGGGATACAATCCCAAGAGATCAGCCTCTACGGACTCAGAGAAGGATGGAGAGATGATGGAGCTCAACAGTAAAATAAGAACATCTACCACAGTTTACTCTTTCTGGCACTCAGTCTCCATTATTATCCTTTGTTCAGAAGACGCTCTCAAATTCTAGTACAAAAGATATAGAGGCCACACACATGGAGGTCAAACACCTTTCAACATGGGTGATATGAATTCATAACAGTCTCAACTGAAACTCTAATTGAAACTGAGCATTCTTTATATGAGCTGGCAAGACAAAATTGCCTAACATAGAATATGCATAGCAGCTCAACTTATCACCTCTATACCTAGGCAAGAGGGTTTTTTCATTCCCATTCAATGGATCTTTTCCCTCTACTCATTTAGTTGAAATTCTTTATCTGATGAGTAGATCCAAACTTGCATTCAGTAAGGATTTGAGTCCTTAATGACTCTGTCTTTATCATATAGCTGTTTTTTTTTTTCTCCCACTGATGTTTATTATTGAACCAGTGAGTATCCTGCACATGGTTCTCCTGAATTCATAATGTCACATCAACCCAGTTTCCCTTTAGTAGTCAGGATTAATCACCACAGACAGTAGATTAGCCCCTTTCATGCCTATCGGTTCACTGGTTTAAGAAGACCTAATAGGCCAGTAGAACATCTCATCTTTCAATTTATTAGAATTATAACTTTGTTCCTTGAAGAAAGTCTGTCTCCCTTGGGAACTAGGACAACTGAACCCAATAACAGGAATGGAAAGAAAAACTTTTCTAAGTCAGTAATTATAGATATTAGAGAATATTTGCCATTTCTATTCTTTGATTCTTAGATATAAATTCTGACTTTTGGGGAAATCATACCACATATTGGTCACTGGTTTAAAGGATGCATTATCTCTTGTAGACCACTACCCAGTTTCACAAGGTGTCACCTCCCATAAGTCACTGTAAGTGAGCCTTCAGTACATGACAATTCAGTACATGAATTGTCATATGGCCAATTGGCAGGGTTGCGTATGAATCTTCAAGAGAGCCCTTTCTTCCTTGAGCTCCTCTCAAAAAAAAGTTACTCAATAAATTGATTTGAGATTCACACCATGACAAATGTTGACCCCAAAATTCAAAGCAGTCCACTAAACATTGTGCATCATTTATTCATGTGAGAAAATAAAAATGCAGATACTTGTATTTAATTTCAGAAGGAATATTGTAACATGGCGTAAACTATTATACTCCTAGAAATTTCACCAATGTGGAAGGCCTTGGTGGGGAAACTTATCACACCATGTGACATGTATGCTTCTTATAAAACTATCTAGGGACATGCAACTTCTTGTTCATTAGGTAAAATTGGCACAATTCTGTTCATACCATCCATATAAGAAACTATTATAATGTTCTGGAGATATCAAGACATTTGTGCTTGCTCTGGGTTATGAGTGAAAGAAGGGAGAAGATATAATCCTAAGGGAAAACAATGAAGACTTTTGAGCTCATGATCAGCAACAAGAATACTGCTCTGGCTTATCTGTACTAATTAGAGTTGAAGGAAAAAATGGCCATATAATTTACTATAAACTAAAGAAGAAAACTTAGAAAGTGAAAGGGAGTTACTATTGTTAATAACAGCAGAACCAGGCATAAAATGGAACTGTCCAAAGCAAATTACATGATTACACATGATCCTGACTTCCAAGATTTGATAAAGAACTTCAATTCTGATCATTCTCTCGAATTGAGAATGATTTTGTTAAAATATTACCTGTTTGACATCATTAGAATATATTTTGATATTGGAATGTATTTTTAATTTTCATGCTGTTTCATATCATAAACAATAGTTGAATTTACCTTAAAAACCATTTACTTGTTATTAATGATAATTGGCTCACTATGTCTTTGATTTTGTGGTTATATCAGAGATGTGATAAATACAAGAGTATGATAAAAGTAAGCATTTATCCATTTTTGACTAATAATTCTCATGTTATTGATGTGTAGAATATTCGTATATGCATAATAGTTCTGGTTTCTTTCTCTAAACTCCGATTTTTATACTTCATCATTTTAGCTCTTCTGCTACATGAATGCACTGCAGCATTTGGGTGGTATTACAAGTGACTTCCATATATTTCCCACATATTTTAGGAACCATTTCATTGAAATTCAGACCAAAAATGAATGCAATTTATTTTTGCTTAATAATAAGGGATCATCTGGCTTTAGCTGGGTTCTTGTGACAGAGCTTAATAAAACATTTGATGAAATCTTGATTAGGCCACACGAAGCATGATATTTGGGAAATATCAAGTGTGATCTGAGTTTTTATATAACCCTAACCTTAATGTCCCTAGTACTGAATGAAATAATCAGTTTAGATGTATGTACACTAATGATGTGTTTGTCATGAAAACAGAGCATACAATTCCTTCATCAGTGTGACAGGGGGAGTACGATTGATTTCATTCACTGCTGATTTCTAAATATTTTTGTAATGGAATGCTTTTGAAAGCTCTGATATTTTTGAAATAATCTTTTGTGTCTAATTTATATAGTCCACGGTTGGTAAGCAAGGTTTTACCCTCAATGGTTTTGTTTTTATTTGCAGTTTGAGAAGTTTTAAAGACAAATAGGTAATTGGATGCACAGAGATGAAGCCAGTGTGTTTTGTAAAAGATAGTAACCTCAATGCTTATGTGTCCTTTAAAAAACTTGATTTCTTCTTTTGTCACTAACAGAGTCATTTACAGCTGGGCTTTTAGTTACGAAGAATATCCTTAACTCAGATTTTTTTGCATATATTTGCTCTCTTTCAACTATATTAAACTATATTAAAAAATGAAAGTCTTTGAGTATGTGTATGTATGCATGCTTGTATATGGGTGATATTGTGTGTAAGTGAAGATGTATGTATGAGAGAGCGAGTAGGTGTGAATGTGTATGAACTGGGAAAGGTAAATGTATGCTCATGTTAGATTGATTGAGATATAGTGATCGGTGGGACTAAGTGCTTAATGAACTCACAAAACTAATGACAAATTTGTATTTGTAGAATATCTTTTATTTCAAAGATATTCAATGAGATTTTCTTAATATTACATAGGAAGTATTTTCCACTAAATAATAAAGTCCATTGTGGTCAAAGAATAGCTATTTTATTGGACAAATTATAGTTTACTTATAGCTTAATAATTATTTGAGAATAAATTGCTCTCATAAAGAATCAGTAATAAGAGCAAAAAATAAAGGTTCCTGAGATTATCAATCGCTAAACCAATTCCTTTAAGGTATAACAACAATGTATCAAAAATATTTCATGAAACATCTGGGGTTTTTTCTAGTGCTTTATACTCAAACAATTCTCTTGAACATTTAAATCAGAATTACTTATATATTATAAACAGTAACATATTACTTTTTACTTGTAAGATGAGCTTTAACTTACTCTTTTCCCCAAGGTAATATCTTATTATCTCAACATTAATTAATGGTTATCTTTTTCAATACTATCAGGTATCAAGTTCCCTATATTAAGATTAATGTAAATCTATATATGTGCTCTCAAGCTATCCTATTGTTTTTGTTATTTTTTCTACTTTTCCTGCTATACGTGGTAGATTAATTGATAAATCCTATGGTGTATTTTAACGTCTGGTAAGACAACATATCCCTTTTTTTTTGTATTTTTAATTTTTCAGAAATGTATTGGCTATTTATTCATATTTATTCTCTGTGGCAGACTTATCGTAAGTTGACTCTTGATAACTCATGACCTTGTATGAGTGAGAGTGGAAGCTGTGACTTGCTTCTACCAAAAAGATGGTACAGTTCATAGGATATCACTCCTTTGATTACATCATGATATATAGGATTCCATCTCAGCAGACTGGATTAAAAGACTTTCCATTATTAGCTTTAAAGAAATAATGCATTATGTTATGAAAGGGCTTGGGAAAGGTCCAGGTGGTAAGGAACCATGACGGCCTCTAGAACTAAGAGTGGTACCTGGACGATAGTCACCAGGGAAATAGCTAGAAGAGATAAATTCTGCCTCAAGGTGAATGGTCTCAGAAGCTGCTAATTCTTCCCCAGGCGAGCCTCCAGATAATAATGCAACCCAACCAGCATTTTGATTTAAGCAGAGGATCCAGCTAAGCTATAACTAAGCTATGACCAGATTCTGACCTAAAGATACTCTGATATAATAATTTTGTCTTGTTTTAGGCCATTGTTTGTTGTAATTTGTTACACGGCAATGGAAAACTAATTCATTCTACAAAATAAGTTTTAGAAAAATAAAGTGTTATATAGTTATAATGAAAGGCAAACACTACAATGACATGTGTGTAAGAAAAAATCTATTTATTAGAGGAAACTTTCCAACAGAAGGTCAGCATGATGAAGTATGAAAACCCTTTTGCTTTGGACATCTGTGGAGAGGTATGCCTGAAGCTTTATGCAGCTGGAAACACTGTGATTCTGTGCTCTAGCAAAGAAACCTGCCTTCAGCGCTCCATTTTCAAGGGTTTTTTTTAGTGATAGTGGTTATGCACATATTAAATGTTGGCTATTTAGTGGAGCTGTGAACATTTGGACAACAGTAATGATAGTTATCTGGAAACTTTAGGAAAATGCTAGATCTTGTATTTTCTTCCCCTGGGGGTATGGGGAGAAGAATCACTGGTGCTAGAAGTCAGGAGAAAACCACATGAGTTAGGCATAAAATAATTGTACTTATCTTCTCATAATAGGGATTCTCATCATAAGCCTTTCACCAGGGATATGGATTAACCTTCCTGTTCATATCCGAAAGAGAGAAGAAAAAATGCTCATCCTTCTATTTGTTTACCTATTTCCAAAGACTGGACTTGTTCATGTTCTAGAAATAAGATCTACTATGTCCTTTAGGAAGGAATCAAACTCTCTTTACTGCTCTCAATAGTAGACTCTGGAGGCATTCAGGGATTTGTCATTCTAGAGGTGATAGCTATCATATTACTGGAAATATTCACAAGCAGAAGATCATGAGAAGAAGACATGCATCTGCCATCCTGCAGAGGGACACCTAGGTCTGGATGTAGCTAGCTGTAGGTGCTGTGGGTCTATATTCCAGGAAAGGAACCCTAATCTCTTCTTATTCTCCCATTCTGTATGGCTCTCATAAGAATGGTCTTGTGCACATTTGGACTAAAAATTACCTAAAATTGAATGTCAGGTAAACAGGAGAAGCTTATAGACAAACAGCATGGAAGAGACAAGGGCTGATGACATCCAGAGAAAGAGACTATGGGAAAACCTTTCAAATGGGAGAAGGAAAACCACAGCCCCAGTTTAGTTTATTGCCTGCATCTCAAAAGAATCTGTAATTCAGTAAACTGCCCTGTTGATTTTTCTGATATTTTAAAAAAAGATTTTCATTGAGATTTTATAGAATGGTGTATAAATTAACTGCTTATAAATACTGGCTTTACTCCAAAAATTATTAACCCAGATTATATAAAGAAATACATAAATCCTAGCAACTATCACACTAGAGTTGATCATATAGAGTTTTTTTTAAAGTTAGAAACAGCCTTATTGGGAATCAGGTTTAAAATTTATGATTTTCTTTCCTGACAATGTTTTCTTCGGGTTATATATCTGAAACCATTTTGTGTTTTCTCTTCATTTTGTCAAAACACATATGTGGCATTTCTTACTCATATGCTTTAGAAGAGTACCTTTCACTTCTGTTTCAGATGTCTCTGGAATAACTTCGATGGTGCCTTCCTTCATTCACACGTGCACATACGTCTATATTTCTATAAAATGATCCCAAGTTTAACCCTCATATTTAATTAGAGTCTGATTGGACATTTTCTTTGATGCCATAGATGACGGAGATGGAAACTTCAGTTTACTTATATAGTTTTACAAACTATTGGCATCTTTACAATGCACTGTGTCCAGGAACACGAGACGACTCTCCATTTATTCAGGTTTATGTCCTTCAGCAAAGTTTTATAGTTACCCTTATATAGGTCTTGTACATTTCTTATTAGCTTTCCCTAGATATTGTATGATTTTTGCTGATACTTTAAATGGATTCTTTTCATTCATTTGTGTTTAGGATTATTTTTGTTGCATTGGAGAACTCTTGCACTTGTGTTTTGTTTGTTTATTTGGCTGGTTGACTTAATGTTAAGCTACCTTCATTTTTATGTTATTTATTTTATTGGGTATGGATTTTAACAATTTTATTTCCTTATACTTCAATAGTATTAGTACATAATAATCAACACCTTTTGAAAAAATAAGTGCTAAAACTTAGACTAGTTTTCTGGCTCCAAATATAGAGCACTTTTAATAATAGCAGTCTGTCTCTTAGCAAGAGAAGTTAGATTAAAATGATCTCTTTTTATTAAAATAGTTTCCCATGCAAGGAAAAGCCAGGCTCTGTCCAAGGAAACCTGGTCTTGCTAGAACTATGGAAATAGGGTTTAATATTGCAGCTGAGATATCACTTAGTTTAATATCACTTAGCTGAGAACTCAGAAAACTTAGCTGGTACTCTGAGAGGGAACATACAGTAGATGCTGTATGTTACCCACATACAGCATTGACAGTCTGTTACCCACATCAAGCATAAACACTCATTTTCCCATCTATTGCATGAAATTCGTAGCTGAATCACTCTCCAGGAAATGGCCTCCACTGAAGAGAAATGGTTTGCTTAAAGTTATGTTCCCATCCTAAGGGTAACCTGCATTCCACTGTTGGCCAATGTGGGAACCCCATAGCCCCAGAGGCTGGGACACCTTACTCAGTTTAGGAAAACTCTAAAAGGACATTCTATATCCAAAATTCTTTAAGGAACTGGCTGAGGTCTCTGTTGTATCTGCCATATTATTTTACTCTCTGATGAATGTCCTGAGACATTCAGGATAACTGCGAACTTACTGAAATGAGATGTGTTGGCATGAAAACCCTAATGTAGATATATCTAAATTATTAGATAGTAAGAATCAGAGTAATTTTATGGCTGTCATGAAGAATTTATTTAAGAATGGTGAAAACTCTTGTGTATATCCACTATTGTAGAGATGGAATATTCGCTAGGATACTAAAATATTAATTTGACTTTTGCAAAAATTGAAAGAGGTTGTTCTCTTTGTACCGCCACATTATAGTGTTATTTATTGGCTATGCAGACATACCTCTAAGTAATTCAGGAACTCTAACATTTTCAATATATACTACTGATGATTCAATTTGAAAATAAATACACAGTCATAAAATAGAGTCATAGTGCTGTGGACTAAACTCTATTCCTCAAAAATCCTGTTGAAGCCTCAAACCACAATGTGATGATGGTATTTAGAGATGGGGCCTTTGGGAAATAATTATGTTTAGTTGAGTTCATGAAGGTGGGGCCCTCATGATGAGACTGGTGCCCTTATCAGAAGAGACACCAGAAAGCTTACTCTCTTTCTCTTTATATACACACACTGAAGAAAGGCCATGTCTTTTTGGACTTAGGGATTCTTATGAGCTTGAGGGAAAATCATCAAGATAATGTTTATCTTTCTGTGTTTAAGATTTGCTTTGTTGCACAGGAATCAGATATTATGGGTTGCCAAAGTCTTTGAAAAGTATTTTACCCATAAGGCATTAAGACAACAATAAATATATAACCACTATTTAAGAAAATAAATAATAATAATAATCCATGCTATTTTTCATGATTAATTTGAATGAAATATCTTATTATTACTCGAAAAATAAATTTTAAAATGGGATCTTTTTTCTTTCTAACTTCCTCACTTCTACCATTTCTTACCACCCAAATCTGCTTCAGGCAGCATGCTATATCAAAAGGTCTAATTATTATGACACATTGATAGATATTATGTCAATATAAAATGAACTTACAAGAGACAGAGAGAGATAATATTCTGAATAGTTTTTTGAAATATCTTAGAATCACTATGGGTTCCCCACTGTGCTTATTATACTATCTCCAATTAGAGGATTTTCTTTTTTTGACAGAATTTATTAGAAGTAGAATATAATCACAACTTAATTGTAATCATTTTACCTCATTTGTCTTTACTTCCTCCCCTCTGCTCAGGCCCAGAACTGTTGGCATTTTGCCTGGCAACAAAAAACAGTGTAGACAATATTCTTTCCTCATTCTGTCAATCACATTCCAGTAATTAATTAAGTTGTAAAGATTTTGCAACAGTTATTCGTGCCATTGTCTTTGAAATTATGAAATCAGGAAGCAGTAGTCAATTAAATATTAGAACTTTATAAACTATGAAGGTGATGATCCCAGTTGCTAGTTCTGATTTCATTCATTTAAAGAATTCTTCCTATTCCATATTTAAGGCTAAAATTTAATTATTCACATCTGACATAGGAAATGTGAATGTTGTTGCCTCTTGAAGGTGGGGCACTGGTCGAGAACACCAGGAATTTTCTGGTGTAGAAATGTTTTAAATAGTAAGTAGTCAGATATGTAAAAGGTCATAGTTTATTAAATTGAACATATTATATTTGTGCTTTTTATATATAAATTGTACTTTAATAAGTAAAAGAAAACTCATGATAAAGGTGAACAGAAAGGGAAACATTACGGTGAAATGAAATATGGAGACAACCTATATCTGTTTTCAAACCTAAGGATTGTTTGGTCAGTTGCAATTACCTTTCTGGACCTTAGATTTCTTATCATAAAAGGAAATAATAATGCTAAAATTATTGTTTTGCTGTGAGCATTACATGAGAAACATAGTGAAGTGCCAGGCATATAGCAGATTCAGCTACTCACTGTCCACCATTAATTTTATATATACATATATATATATATAATATCAGTGAGTATAAAGTACTTCCTGGAAGAACATACCTTGATTAATAATAGCTTATGCCAGCTCTACGTTATGAAAACAATAGTTCTCTCCTCTCTATTTCATTTGGGATTACTGAGATATTTTATTAACTATATGCTACTGAGTCCCAGTGTTCCCTTCCTCACTTATTCTCTTCTCTATTTTCTGCCTCTGTTTCTCTTACCCTTTCTTCTCCTCCAGCTCTTTCTTTTCTCCCTTTTTCCACCAATAGTAATTTAATATTTTAGACTAATACCTATATAAATAAATGGATAGTCATACCTCAGAAATGTTGAGGATTTTGGTGCACACCAACACAATAAAGTGAAAATCACAATAAAGCAAGTCATAATATTTTGCTGATGGAGGGTTTTGACTTCAACTTCAATTTGTAAAAAACAATATCTGTGAAGCACAATAAAGCAAAGTGCAAAAAACCAGGTATGCCTGTATATGTAAATAAGTTCATTTGTGATCATGTGTCTAGAGAAAATGCTGCCAATAACAGAAGCAGAATCAAAAAAAAAAAAAAATTCTTGCCTGAAGAAAATAAGATTTATTTAAATCAGATGAGCAAATAGTATTCATCCTAAGGCATTTGGTAGATTCTTAGATGACTTTATTAATCTATCAGCTCTATCTAAAACAGAATGGGGGAGGGAAGTACTGGAAAGCATAGAAAGACATCATTTCTGCTGCTATCTTTAAAGGAGGAAAAAGTTGACTTAGCTAATATTAAAAGATAAACAGAGGCATATTAAAAATTTTAGGAGTTTATTTGAGCAAAAATGGGTTAAATCAGCAAGCACCCAATCTAGCAGATAGAAAAAGCTCCAAAAACTGTACAAAATGAAAGACTTTTATTGGCAGATGGGAGCAAGAACAAGGAAATTATACTAGGCAAAAAGCAGGTTGGTTATTACAAAATTACTTTTCTTTAGGGGATGGTGGGGGCCAAGTAGTCAGATTTCCAAACTAGTGCTGATCCGGTGATTCCTGATAACTGGATTAAGATTCCATTTCTGGGAGAGACAAAACTGTAAACAAGTCTCAGTTTACTTACAAGGCTTAGTATAAGTGACTCTATTTGGAGCTTGTTCTCCTGTTTTTTGTTTTTTTGTTTGTTTGTTTGTTTTAACAGTAATTAAAAATCAATCATCTTAATATTGATACCTGCAAAGTGGTTAGAGTACATCGTAAAAAAATCAGTTTGTAATAATCCAAATGAATATAAGGTACTGGGTAGAAAGCCAACTTGGTTTTGTGACAAATAAATCATGCCAGACAAATTTTATCTTTCTATAATTAACTGACCATGTTGATAAGTAATTGGCCACAGAACTTAACGTGCTTATGTGAGTACATATCTGGCTAAATATGCTTATAGAATTGCTATTAGAAAATTGGTAGAATATATGTACTAATGGTGATGGGCATATTAACTGATGTCTCAACGTGTTTGATTTTCAGCCAATTATTAGCACCAATCAATGACATACAACATTTCAAAAACATGTTTAAAGTATTAAAGATTACAAATAATAGTGGATTAACAATAACCTCAGATTGGCAGTGAAATCAGACAAAAATACTGACCCCTTTTTGATCTTGCAGATCCGTGAATCAGAAACAGTGGTTAAAAAAACAGACTTTTCTTAAAATGGATGTAAGAGAAGGGATGCTGTTGGGGATAGGTGGGTTTCTGTTAGGGAGGCAGCCATCCAGTATCCAAGGGACCTAATATGTCATATAAAAGAGTTCAGTTCCAGAGACTATTGGATACTGTTGAGAGAAGGGGTGATATGGTGGCATTGTTCTAAAGCAGGGTAAAACTATCAGGCTTGGATAGAAATGAAAGTACAAGAATAATCTATTGCTTTGCAAATTGGTTATGTCATCAGTTAAGACTTAACTACTTAAGAAATTCTAAATGGGAATTCTAGTCAAGATGAAAAAGTAGGTAATGTTGTGCTTGCCTCCTCCCACAACCACCTTAAAATTACAACTAAGTTATAGAACAATCAACTTGGAGAACCATCTGAAGACCAGATGAAAAGAACTCCTATAACTAAGGCTTATAAAGAAGAAGCCAGGTTGAAGCTGATAAAAGGGGCAGAGATGAAGAACAGGCTGGGCCCACAACTATAGGTGGTAGCGGAGAATTTGGAGGGATATCTCAGCTGCAGAGGACCCTTTGAGGAGCGGGGCATCCTAGGCCCACACTAAGCTTCTCAGCCCAGAGCACCAGCACCAGGATGAGGAGCCCCCACAATAGCTGGATGTGAAAATATGTGGGGATTCTGCCCATCCAGGTGAGATGGAAGGCTGCTGAAAACCCAGGTGTCCTCTTAAAGATCCCACAAATATGCTCACTCACTCTCAGGCTCTCATCCTGGGCTCTTGAGAAAGGATGGTGGCTCAGGATGCACCTGAGATATACAAGGAGAGACTGAATTGTGTGGCTTCAGAGAGAGAGTTAGAGGAATAGTGTCATTGTCACAGTGTTGAGCCATCCTCTCACACAACCAACAGGTGGGCACCATCCTTCCTATATAGCACTTTTTCCAAACACAGCTAAATCTGAATCTGTATTAGCCTGGTGAACTCCAGAACTGGTGAACTCCAGTTCTACCTTGGTGACTCGCTGACGCTCCGCCCCACTCAACTTGAACACTTTCTGAGGGTCGTGCAGGCAGCCTGCAGCCTGCATTCAGCAGCAGGCAGCCTGCATTGGCCCCATGCTACAGTCTTTCTTGGACAATTCTTGGGGTCCACAGGCCCCTGGCAGGCCATGGCTCTGTGCTCTGTGCCTTTTGCTAAGTGGTCCCAGGATCAATACTAGTGCAAAATCTGAATCTGCATTAAATTTGTGAACACCACTTCTTCACTCTAGTGACTTCCTGAGACCCTGACTCACCCAACATGCATACAGCCTGAAGCTCTAAACAAAATGGAGGCAAGCAATCTATGAGATACAGAGTTCAAAACAGTCGTTATAAAGATGTTCAAGGAACTTAGTGAAAACTTCAATAAAAAGACAGTAAGCATAAAAAATGACATAGAAACTATAACAAAAATAAAATTCAGAAACTAAGAATACAATAACCAAAATGAAGAATATACTAGAAACAATCAGTAGTAGCTTAGATTAAGCAGAGGATGAAATCAGTGACATGGAACACAAGGTAGCAGAAAACACTCAACTGGAATAGCAAAAAGAAAAAAAAAAATGAGAATATCTTAAGAGACCCCTGGGATAATATCAAGCATACCAACATTCACACACAAGGGTACCAGAAGAAGAAGGGAGAGAGAGAGCAAGGGTTTGAGAACCTAAAAATAATAACTGAAAACTTCCCTAATCTGATTAAGGAAAAAGACATACAAATCTAGAAAGCTTAGAAAGTCCCAAATAAGATGAACTCAAAGAGGCCCACACCAAGACACATTATAATTAAAATGCCAAAGGTTAAATACAAAAAGAGAATCTTAAAAGCAGCAAGAAAAAAGCAGTTAATTACCTACAAGGGAGCTCCTATAAGACTGTTAGCTGATTTCTCAACTAAAACTTTGCAGGCCAGAAGGGATTGGCACAAAATATTCAAAGTGATAGAAAGCAAGAACCTACCATCAAGATTACTCTATACAGCAAGGCTGTCATTTAAAATTGAAGGTGAGATAAAGAGTTTCCTAGATTAAAAAAAAAAAAAAGCTAAAGGAGTTCATCAAACTACCAAACCATTATTACAAGAAATGTTAAAGGGACTTCTTTAAGAAGAAGAGGGTAGGGAACATAAATATTAATAATAAAATAACAATAATTACTTATCTATCAATAATCCCTTTAAATGTAAATGGACTAAATATTCTAATCAAAAGACATAGGGTAGCTGAAAAAAGCACTACATACACTATCTACAAGAGACCCACTTCAGATTGAAAGACACAGACTGAGAATAAAGAGATAAAAAACATATTTCATGTGACTGGAAATTTAAAAAAAAACTGGGATACTAATACTTATATCAGACAACATAGACTTGAAAATGAAGGCTATAATAAGAGACAAAGAACATTTCCTAATAATAAAAAGATCAATCCAACAAGAGAATAAAACCTTTGTAAACACTTACACACCCAATA
>NW_011888785.1:9485505-9492157 GCF_000151845.1 Pteropus vampyrus
AAAGAACATTTCCTAATAATAAAAAGATCAATCCAACAAGAGAATAAAACCTTTGTAAACACTTACACACCCAATATAGCAGGACTTAAATATATAAAGCAAATATTGACAAACATAAAGGGAGAGATCAATGGTAATACAGTAATAGTAGGGGACTTTAACACCCCATTGACATCAATGGACAGATCTTCCAGACAGAAAGTCAACAAGGAAACAGCAGCCTTAAGTGACATATTAAAACAGATGGATTTAATTGATGTTTTTAATATATTTTACCCCAAAGAAGCAGAATATTCATTTTTCTCAAATGCTCATAGCATATATTTCAAGATAGACCATGTATTAAGCTTCAAAACAAGTCCCAATAAAAATTAAAAGACTAAAATCGTATCATACATCTTCTCTGACCACAATGGTATGAGACTAGAAATTAATTACAAGAAAAAAATTTAAAAAACACACAAACACATGAAGGCTAAATAACATAGTAATAAATAGTGAATGGATTAACAACGATGTTATGGAATAAATCAAAAGACACCTTGGGATAAATGAAAATAAAAACACAATGACTAAAAATCTATGGGACACAGTGAAAGCAATCCTGAGAGAGAAATTTATAGCAATACAGGCCTACCTCAAGAAACAAGAAAATTCTCAAATAAACAATCTAACCTCACACTTAAAAGAAGTAGAAAAATAACAGCCGACAAAACTCAAAGTGAGTAGAAGGAAGGAAATAATAAAGCTCAGAGTGGAAATAAACAAAATAGTCTAAAACAATACAGAAGATCAACAAACCAAAAGCTGGATCTTTAAAAAGGTAAAGAAAATTAATAAACCTTTAAACAGACTCATCAAGAAAAAAGAGTAAGGACCCAGATAAATAAAATCAGAAATGAAAAAGAAGTGATAACTGATACCACAGAAATACTAAAGATTCTTTAAAAAAAATAATACAAACAATTATATACCAACAAATTGGACAATCTGGAAGAAATAGATCAATTCCTAAATCATACAATCTTTTAATACTAAATCAAGAAAAAAACAGAAAACTTGAACAAACTGATTACTACTAATGAAACAGAATCAGTAATTAAAAAAAAAAAAATCTTAACAAACAAAAGTTCTGGACTGAACAGTTTCATAGATAAATTTTACCAAACTGTCAAAGAAGAATTACCACCTATCCTTCTCAAACTACTTCAAAAAAATTGAAGAGAAGGGAAGTGTTCCAAGCTAATTTTGCGAGGGCACCATTATTTTGATTCTAAAACCAGAAAAAAACAGTACAAAAAAATAAAATTATAGGCCAATATTTCTGAAGAACTTAGATGCAAAAATACTCAACAAAATGTTAGCAAACTGCATTCAGTGATACATTAAAAAGATTACATATCGTGATCAAGTGGAATTCATTTCTAGTATGCAAGGCTAATTCAATATTCACAAATTAATTAATGTGGTATACCACATAAACAAAATAAAAGATAAAATCATATAATCATATCTATAGATACAAAAAGTGTTTGACAAAATCTAGCATTATTATTAAACCTCTTAGCAAAGTGGGAGTAGAGGGAACACATCTTAACATAATAAAGGCCATATATATGATAAATCCACAGCTAACATCAGACTAAATGGTAAAAAGCTAAAAGCATTTTCCTTAAGATCAGGAACAAGACAAGGATGTTCACTTTTACCATTTCCATTCAACATAGTATTAGAAGTCCTAGCCACAGCAATTGGCCAAAAAAAAAAAAGAAATAAAAGAAATCCAAATTGGAAAAGAAGTAAAACTATTATTTGCAAATGATGTGATACTATATAAAAAAGAACAGTAAAGATTCCACCAAAAAAAAAAAAACCACAAAAAACTATTAGAACTGATATAACAGCTCAGTGAAGTAGTAGGACACAGAATTAATATTCAGAAATTGGTCACATTTTTATATAACAATAACGAACTATCAGAAAGAGAAAATAAGAAAACAATCTCATTTACAATTGCATAAAAAGTACTTAGGAATAAATTTAACTAAGAAGGTAAAGGAACTGTACTCGAAAAATGATGACACTGAAGAAAGAAATTGAAGAAAGTAAAATAAATGGAAGCATATACATGCTAATGGCAGAATTAAGATGAATTAACGTCATTAAAATGTTTATAATACCCAAAGCAGTCTATAGAGTCAATGCAATCTCTATCAAAATACCAATGACATTTTTCACAGAACTAGAACAAATAACCTAAAATTTATGTGGAATTAGAAAAGACCACAAAATAGCCAAAGTAATCTTGAGAAAGAAGAGCAAAGTTAGAGATATCATGCCGCCTGGTATCAAACTATATTACAAGTCTAGAAGAATCAAAATAGCAAGGCACTAGCATAAAAACAGGCATATAGATCAATGGAACAAAACAGAGAAACTCACAACTATTTGGTCAATTAATCTATGACAAAGAAGGCAAGAATATACAATAGAGTAAAGATAGGCCTCTTCAAGAAATGGTGTTGGGAAAACTGGACAGATCTAAGCAAAAAAAAAAAAAAAAGAAAGGAAAAAAAAAGAAACTAGACCACCTTTTCATACCACAAACAAAAATAAACTAAAAATGGATTAAAGACTTAAATGTAAGACCTGAAACCTCCTAGAAGAAAACATAGACAGTAAACTCTCTGATATTGCTCTTAGTAATATTTTTTTCTGATCTATCTCCTCAGGCAAGGAAAACAAACGAAAAAATAATCAAATGAGACTACACCAAACTAAAACATTTTGACACATCAAAGAAAATTATCAACAAAAGTAAAGGACAACCTGCTGAATAGGAAAAGATAGTCATAGTAGTACATAGATAAGAGGTCAATATCTAAAATTCATAAAAACTTCGTATAACTCAACACCAAAACAAACAAACAAACAATACAATTAAAAAATGGGCAGTGGATCTGAATAGACATTTCTCCAAAAAGGACATACAGATGGCCAATAAACATATGAAAAATGTTCAATGTCACTAATCATCAGAGAAATGCAAATTAAAGGCACAATGAGATATCACCTCACACCTGTCGTAATGGCTATCATTAATAAATCAACAAACAATGTTGGTGAGGATGTGGAGGAAACAGAACCCTCATGCACTGTTGGTGGGATTGCAAATTGGTGTAGACACTATGGAAAACAGTTTGGAGGTTTCTCAAAAAATTAAAAATAAATCTACCTTATGACCCAGACATTCTACTTTAGGGTATTTATCTGAGGAAACCCAAAACTCTAATTCAAAAAGATATATACATCCCTATGTTCAATGTAGCATTATTCACAATAGCCAAGATATGGATGCAACCTAGGTTTCCAGCAATAGACAGTCAGATAGAGAAGATGTGATACATATATACAATGGAATATTACTCAGATATTTAAAAAAATGAAATCTTACCATTTGGGACAACATGAATAGACCTAAAGGATATTATGCTAACTAAAATAAGTCAGAGAAAGTCAAATACCAAATGATGTCACTTATATGTGGAATCTAAAGAGCATAATAAATGGATAAACAAGTCAAAAACGGACTCATAAGTACAGAGAACAAACTAATGGTAGTCAGATGAGAGGGAGTTTTGGGGTCTTGGTGAAAAAAGTGAAGGGGTTAAGAAGTAGAATTTATAGTTACAAAATAGTCACAGGGATGTAAAATATAGTATAGGGAATGTAGGCAATGATATTGTAATAACTATGTATAGTGCCAGGTGAGTATAAGACTAACCAAGGGGATCACTTTGTAAATTACATAAATGTCTGAACATTATACTGTACATCTAAAACATATAAAATAATATGGAATGTCAACTGTAATTGAAATATTAAAAAAATAATATTTTTTTCCTTTTACTGGAAAAAAATTCTAAATTAAAAGTTCTTTTATCATGAGTTGTCTCTCAAACTTTAATATGCATTGTCAGAATCACCTTGTGTGTTTAGAGAAGAGATATTACTTTCAATGCCATTATCTGTTAGTTCTCTAGCACCACACTCGAACGTGGTAAGCTACAGCTTCAAGAATAGTGGAGAAAAGGAGAATGGATAACTTAATTGTTGTTTATTCAATTAATAGAACACCAAAGATCAAGCAAAACTAAGGAGATGCATCTGCATACAATGTGATCTTACAAATATTAAGCATGGAGAAAAAGAATAGTGGAGAGATTTCCACAAGTCAATCACAGTAGTAAGAATGTTGAACATAGTTTTAGTTACTATTGAATATTTTGCCAAGATGAAAAGTCAGTCTAAAATCAATCTAACTTATGAAAATTGGAGCCCATTGGATATATATGGATTTCCTTAGGTAATGATACATTGACTTCATGTATTTGAATTCATTTTTTCTCCATAAGATATAGTGGCATATTAATGCTTATGTTTAAGATGTAATATGGAAAAGCATCAGTGGTATTTATATGCCTATTTCAGTTGTATCTGTTATCCATAATGGTGTCTAGGACAAAGATATGATGAACCAAAATCACAACAAACTCTTTATAATATCCATCCATCAGAGAATATCTCATATAGATATATGTTTACACATGCCGTGATTCTTCATATAGATTTATAGGGTCCAAAATGCTTCTGAAATTATGTGAATTACAGGTGAAGGAATAGCTGCCGCCAAAGGAAAAAAAATAGGCTTGCACATTTATAGAACAGAAGCTGATGGAAACTTTTTGAAGGTTTGAAACTGTCCAGTAGACTTTTTAATTAAAAAATTGTGCTTGCCTTTGCACTTCTATGTTCCAAAAATAACTAATACAGCTAAGAATTGAAATAGTGTAATCCACTCTTGCCAAGATTTACAACCAGTTTTGAGACCCTAGAGGCTCAAATATTTGACAAGCAGCATACTAAAGCTTTGAACACTGATCTCAGCTTTCAGGATTTAGTTACTGGTAACTGTGGATCTAAGGAATTGTCGTACATAGATATATTTTATCCGATATAACCTAAGTGTAAGGAAACGATCAGTAGAGGAAATAAAAATAACTTTGCACTCTGATCAGACACAGACATCAGCATAGACATCAACTGCAGGTCCTGCATTTTAAGACTCACAGCTTGGGTGTGGGAACATGACTCTATGGAACTAAGAGAAAACAAACCTCTGAAGTCATATCAAGAAACATGTTATGCAGATTGTGTTCTAGAGCGCCATTCATATCTTTATTGGATTATCTAGACCAAACCATGGCTGTGCTTAATTGCAACCCCAGAAAAGAGCATTGGACATAGCATTTGTCTTCTAGTATTTAAAATAATCCTTTATTATGTTACCTTTTATTTGATAAAGCAGAGATCCAAATCATTTCAGGTTGTCTTCAGATCCTATTAACCAGTTTCCAGACTGCCTCTGAAGTAGACATTGATATTTATTGGTTTAATTAATTTAAAGAATAAATAATACACACCTGAATGTATTATTTATAAAAAAGCTCAAAGTATTCTTTCTGGCAGATGGTAATGAGTTAGACATTTTCTCTTTCTACAATTACCCTAGTTTCTTCTTTTTTAAAAAATTCCAATTACTACATGAAATTTTAAAAATATTCTTCAGGTACAATGATAGGCACTCTCACTAGGCAACTCCACACTTAAAATATAATTTTATATTGTATTATTTTAATAGAGGTTTCATGGATACATACTCGATTTTAGTTGTTTTGTTCACTAAGATCTTTCTATTGAGAATATGCTTGATATGTTGTTCCCAAGGTAATTTTATTTTGGTCCTTTGTATTATGTAGATTTTTAATACTACACTATAACTATGTTTTTATGCTATAAAACTCTAGTGGTTTTGTATTATGTGTGTCCTGGATTTAACATATTTAGCTATATCTCAAGGGCAAAAATGATGTATGATGATGTTCTTTAAGAATATAAAAATGCATTAGAGTACTTAGCCATATTAATAAGGTATTATTATAAGCAGTGACACTATGCTTCTCCAGGATTTTGAAAAAATGCAAACTGCATCCTTAGATATAAATAAAATATTGTCTCAGTATACTATCAAACTTTCCACATACTTACTTTCAAGAGTAAATTTTTGCTACATAGGAAATATACATTTTTTTTTCCTTTTACTATGGTACTGATCCTTTAATTCACATATATTTTTCTCAGCTGCTGTTATCCATTTATAAGACAGTAGATTTTCTTAAGTGGCCAACATTAACAACTTTTCATTGTTCCTCTGATTTTCTTTTTACTCACTCTTTAATAGATTATCAACAATTATCAATTGTTGAGAATCTATTATGTGCCAAACAATGTGATAAACACTAGGAGGAAAATAGGTAACATATATCTTAGCCCTCACAAAAGTTATAGTTAATAATGATGGTAGTGGTTTTGGGGAGATGGGCAACATTAATAAGCCAATCATAAAATTTAAGATCATAAGATTTGTGACAGAAATGTACAACTTATTTGCTATGAAAGCTCATAACAGAACTTGATTTAGTCTGAAATGTAAGGGGAAAATTCCCTAAAGAAATTACATTTGAACTGAGATCTGATGGTTGAAGTGGAATTATTTAGATGAAAAGAGAACACAAACATATTCTATAGAGGC
>NW_011888785.1:9492207-9542387 GCF_000151845.1 Pteropus vampyrus
AAAAATTCCAATTACTACATGAAATTTTAAAAATATTCTTCAGGTACAATGATAGGCACTCTCACTAGGCAACTCCACACTTAAAATATAATTTTATATTGTATTATTTTAATAGAGGTTTCATGGATACATACTCGATTTTAGTTGTTTTGTTCACTAAGATCTTTCTATTGAGAATATGCTTGATATGTTGTTCCCAAGGTAATTTTATTTTGGTCCTTTGTATTATGTAGATTTTTAATACTACACTATAACTATGTTTTTATGCTATAAAACTCTAGTGGTTTTGTATTATGTGTGTCCTGGATTTAACATATTTAGCTATATCTCAAGGGCAAAAATGATGTATGATGATGTTCTTTAAGAATATAAAAATGCATTAGAGTACTTAGCCATATTAATAAGGTATTATTATAAGCAGTGACACTATGCTTCTCCAGGATTTTGAAAAAATGCAAACTGCATCCTTAGATATAAATAAAATATTGTCTCAGTATACTATCAAACTTTCCACATACTTACTTTCAAGAGTAAATTTTTGCTACATAGGAAATATACATTTTTTTTTCCTTTTACTATGGTACTGATCCTTTAATTCACATATATTTTTCTCAGCTGCTGTTATCCATTTATAAGACAGTAGATTTTCTTAAGTGGCCAACATTAACAACTTTTCATTGTTCCTCTGATTTTCTTTTTACTCACTCTTTAATAGATTATCAACCCAATTGTTGAGAATCTATTATGTGCCAAACAATGTGATAAACACTAGGAGGAAAATAGGTAACACATATCTTTGCCCTCACAAAAGTTATAGTTAATAATGATGGTAGTGGTTTTGGGGAGATGGGCAACATTAATAAGCCAATCATAAAATTTAAGATCATAAGATTTGTGACAGAAATGTACAACTTATTTGCTATGAAAGCTCATAACAGAACTTGATTTAGTCTGAAATGTAAGGGGAAAATTCCCTAAAGAAATTACATTTGAACTGAGATCTGATGGTTGAAGTGGAATTATTTAGATGAAAAGAGAACACAAACATATTCTATAGAGGCACCTGAACCAATAGGCAGTGCCCATTTGAAACAACTAAAATGAAGTGAAATAAAGAGCAAAGAGTGTTCAAGATGAGATTGGAAAGAAGAATGGTGGCCAGATTATGCCAAATGTTCTTATTAATACGTTGATCTTTACTATGCTGGCCATGTGACTGACTTATTAGAGGGATTTAGGTAAGGGGTGCAATGATCAAAATAATATTACTAGGACATGGTCAATGAAGTGGCCCAAGTTAAGGGGTAATAGTAGCATAAACCAGAAAGTGAAGAAAATGATATGAATATAATATTAAGAAAAATATAAATATGAATGAATATAATGTAAAGAAACATACTGGATTCAAGTATATTTAAGAGAAATAGCAACACAATTTAGAGATCAATTACATGTATGAGTGATAAAAATGTGTGCATCTGGTAGGACCCCCATGTTTGCTAGCTTGTATCATTGGGAAGAATATACAGCTGAGAATCAATGGGAGATAATCTAATTTGAGGGACAAGATAAGCAGTTTGAATTTTTACGGTGAATTTAAGTTGCCTCCATATCATTTAAGTAGTAGTGCTAAGTAAACAGTTGGATACATATAGGTCTGGAGCTTAGAGGTAAGAGATTCAGGTATAATATAAAGTGTCAAAGAAAAACAAATCAGGACTTAGAACAAAGTTGTTTTACTATCTTTTTGTATGTCCTAAGCAGGGTGGTGATAAGTATGCAGTAAGGGAAAATTGAGTAGATGAAAGGGAGTAAGCACACTGCAAGCCCAGTGTGGCTTGACAGAAAATGCATCTAATTGTGCGGTCTCTGTGTATTCTGTAGATGTAGTCAACCCTATCTTCCAGTGTATTAATAGTCTTAGCTGTGTTGAATCAACTGTTTAATCTTTTGAGAATTTGGTTTCAATTATTTAGTTTACATTTCTATAACTTCTATTTTTTCAAATCTTCCCAATTCTTTTTTTTTAGTTTTTTATTTTATTAGTTTCAAGTGTACAGTACATTGGTTAGACATTTATATAGCTTATAAAATGATCCCCCTAATTGCTCCTTCTCTCCTCTGGTTTTCCACCTAGCCAATATAGCAATGCTAACTGCATTCCCTACCCAATTATTTTTAATAGTGCTTGTTTTATCTTATTTAAAAATTTTTATTTCTTAAATATTTTCTACATAATTTTCATATGTATTGTATCTAAATATTTTCCAAAATCTAATATAATACATATGAATGCAATACATATTTTTAGCTATTAATCTGATTTTCTAATACTGAAACTGCTTTGTGGTATTTTTCTTTGTGTTTTCTGATTTTTTAAAAACTCAAATTTAGTTGAACTTGTAGAAAAGCCATGGGTCTAAATTGTGAATGCTTTTCTTCAGAGACAATTTGTATTTGTTCCTGCTTGGATACTTAGTTTATTATTGAGGCCCTTAGGAATTTCTATTTAACATAAGAGTACCTGGTTTAGATTTCCCACCATGTAGTGGGGCCATAGTCACACAATTGCCACACTTACATAGCCATTAAACATTCAAGTTGCTTCACCACTCACTGCTGGTTTCAGTTAATTGTCCTTTTACTTTTTTTTTTTTTTTTTTTTACCTTTTTGACTCTTAGAGGATCTTTACTTTCTTACAATCCAAAAATATGTATGTTGTAGTTCTTCGTACTTACTAATTGTATTTCAGTGCCATTCTACTAGAAATGGAATACTCCTTCATGTTATATTTTGAATGAAACTGATACTCCTTACTATGGTATATCATTTATGGAAATGACTGTAAGTAATGAAAATGAGTTAAAGATCCTATGAGAACGAGTCTAATTTTCTGAACTTTGTTCAAGTGCTCATCTTTGATGTATTACTGTGATGAAATGTCTCCTAGGGGTTCTCAGCATTCACTAATAGACTGGATTTTCAACTCCAAGGTTTCACACAGAAAATTAAGGTGGTATTAAAGAGTAGAAATAGAATCTAGGTAGTCAAAATGGACAAATGTCCACTATATATGCCATGTGTTATCTGGCTCATAATTTTCCGGTTTCATTTTTCTCTTCTCTCACCTAAATCATGAAACATGGGTCGGTTACATGTCCAATTTCACAAGATTGAATCCAGATTTATGAGACTACAATATTCATTCTTAGCACTAAACTAACTCCCCCCCTTAATGTGAGAATTCTGTGGTGAGAAATGGAGGTCCAAGTAGCACTGATGTTAACACCAGTTTACACTGAGGTGAATGAATAAAAAAGCTATAAGCAGAACCAAATTCATGAGCATGCAACCTGTGCAATTGCATAGGGATCCATGCTCAAAAAAGCCCGTGCTTGGTTTACTGTTCTGATATTACTATCTCAACATTATTAATAGATTTGTCATTGAACTTGAGTTTTACAAATGATATCCAATGGCCAATGGAGCATAACCAGAATAGATATATATGAACAATATGTGTGCTCCTACCATTCCTTGCTGATCCTTTCCTAAGTAGCATTTGTGATGTTTCTTGAGTATAGAATTCCAGTGGATCATAATATATGGAAGTTTAATGAGACTCGGAGCAAGAAAAAAGTGTACCATTCCTAGGACTGTAGAAGTGTGAAGACAGTCTAATAGACCAAGCTTTCCAATTGAACCAGAACTTGTTTTGAAAGCAATGGAATTCTAAGAAACATGATGCCCAAGAAACTCTATAATATCCTTTTTTACTCATGTTACTCACTTATTTCATCCAACTTCTTATGCTGAAAATGACATAGAATGAAAAAAATAGGGTAACTTATGGATCCATTTCTTTTCTCAGTAAGCTAAAGGTAGAAGGTGTTGTAAAATGTGTGTATATCAAGAAGTGAAATGAAAACAGTTATTTTACTTTTGTATTGTTTAAGAAAAAGTATATATGCATATTTGAGCTATGGAATACAAATTGTGTAATTTTGGTGATTCCACCTACACCTTATATTTGCATTTCAAATTGGCACTGCATAATATAAAATAAACAATAAATATGTTAACAATTTCAAAGTATTTGTTTTCTTTATTTAGACTAATAAAAAAATCATGAAAAGTTGAGGATTGAACCTCAAAAAAAAAAAAGAAAAGTACTGTATTTTAGAATCTTTAATAATACCATTTTCCTGTTTTTTTTTTGTTTTTGTTTTTGTTTTTTTTAAGCAAGGGGACTTGAGATTTCATTTTGCATTAGATCTCACAAATTATGTAGACAATCCTCATCACAAGATTTGTAGCCATAATCTATTTCCATGTAACCAAGGATTTCTTACCTAACTACAGTGAAGGTTAATTTAGCCCCAGTGGCAAGAAAAGTGACCCCCTTAGTCATCCTGGTCTTTTAGTATGGGGAGGTCATACTCTTGTCTACAAATTATTCTTTAATTTGAAATGCAGTTTCTACTAATTCTTGGGGTCCAAAATTTAAGGAGCTTCTCATTCTCCTAAGGCTCCAATACTGATTTCAGGCCACATTTGTAGCTTGGAGAGAAGCAGTTCTGTTGATGGATCCCCCATCATTTCACAAGAAATAGGGTGAAGCAGGGAGTAAAGAGACCTAACCTTTCTTTTCTATGTTTAAGTTTCTCTCTTCACTTGTTTTTGGTAAAGAGTTCCTTTATGAATTTAATGTGCCACTCCTTTGCTCCTAATTTCTCTCAATGATCCTGCTTTAAGAGAAAAAATATAATTGCAGACTCATCTTCTTTAGTATACTTGTGGTAGGCTACTTATTTTTGACTTTCTTCAACAAAGTAATTACATCCTCTTAAATACAAGTTCATTTTCCTGGAAACATTATTCACTACCTTGGAACTTTTTTGAACTACTTCAGCAATTTTAGTGTCATTTATCATTCCATCCTGAAATTTACAGTGGGTAGGGTAATGGTAGCAATTAATAGCATCAAATAAAAAGTATAGCAAAGTACAGAGCATTACTAGAAAATAATGGATTGAACCCATGTTAATATATAAAAGTTTGTCTTATTACTTTGCATTAGAATAACTTGCTAGGGAAATTTAATACAGAATCTTCGTTTGAGTATATTAAGTTTATATGAGTAATATAGGCAAAGTTAAGTAATATTGAATGCTTTTTTCATCAAAACAGAGAGTTATATGAGAAAATTAATATTTATTGCAGGTTAATCTCTCACTTTTTTCTAAAGCTTTCATCAATGTAAGAATTTTGTGGTTATGCATAATTTTATTCTGCTGTTACTTTGGGGATGTGGTATCTTCCAAAGACTAACTGCTATTTCCCATGTTCAAAATTAATTAAGTTGTATCCAAACAGGAAGTTTTATTAGAGAAATCTCATAAGTATTTATCATAGAAAGACTCTATAGCAACAATAATTGGAGAGTTAGTATAATGAGGAGTATAAAACTACACACCTAAGGAAGCACAAATTAACAAAGAAGCGATGAAAAACAGATATTTCTTTTTCTTTTTACATCTATAGCACCCAGTCTTCCTAGGTGGTCTCCTATCCAAGTACTAACCAGACTCGACCCTGCTTAGCTTCCAAGAACAGACGGAATCAGGCTTGTTCAGGGTGGCACGGCCATAGACAAAAAAAACAGATATTTCAAACTAAGCTTAGTCTATAACAATTCTTTAATATCAGAAACTTAATAAGGGAAATTGTATTTAAACATCACAAGTTGTATTGTTTCACTCAATAATCAGCTGTGGAGTTTCTAAGAACTATATCTAATACTTAAGTCTTCCCAAGCACTCTAATATGTCTATTCTACTTACTTTCCTGCTTAGAAGTAGAAAGTCACTAAAAAAAATTTAAAAAGACAAGGGCATTGGGCCAAACATGAATCCGAATCTCTACAATGCCATTTTTCAGCCATAGCTAACTAACATTTGTATGTCTTAGGGAGGAAATGAGTCCAAAAAGATACTTCAAAAGGGACTATTTAGAGAGTTATCTTATAAAACAATTTGCCAACAATATCATTGTCTAGTGATATACTAAGATTAGCTAATAATTGACAATTGACAGGGTACTCAACTTCTCTGACTCGAATATGGAAATAATTATACCTGCTTTGCAGGATGATTGTGAAAATTACATTGTTTAATGACATTATGAACACAATACCCATTTCATAATAGTTTGAACATCTGATTTGTATTTTTGTATCATCCTAATCCATTTCCTTTAAACCATATGCTCTCTATTTTTCTCATATTGGTAACCTAACTATGATTTCGCTGATTTACATATTTTTTAGTTTTTTGTTACAAACTATAATCATTACAATGTTAATACATTGGTATCCTACCTGAAAATGCTTGGCTTTTAATAGCTATTTGTGTGAATTAAGTCAGGTCATGTGTATCTTACTCTCTGTAAAAGCACACAACTTAGAAGCATTTACCAAAGAAATAAATAAATAATACAGTATTCATGAAGAATGCTTAAAGTGATTCTTATGCATTTTTTTGTCTACATAACACCAGGCAAAGAAAATAAGCAGATTTTTATTACGTGGCTGAAGATAAAGAAAGAGAAGCAAATATTTGACAATTGATCTTCAATAGAAATAATTCTCCAGAAGTCATGGAGCTATATTCATTAATCCACAGTACAATGAAGCCATATAAGGCGTATACAAATAGATACACATCGGAGAGGTAAGTGACATAAAAGAAATATGGGAAAAGGAAAAATAAAAAGAAAAGTATGAAGATGACAGGAAATAACAAAATAAAAGAGACTGTAGAAATTGAATATATTTTTCCAGGCTATCGCGTGGTACTTTACATTATAGCATCTGAAAACCACACCTTTCTATCTATTTGCCTGTCTATATACCAAACTATATTTACACAAACCCTGGATAATAAAAGCAACAAAATATTGTTGAATTCAGTCATTTGGGAATTGTTATTTTCTAATAATGGTAAAACTCGAAAAAAAATGTGCTAGGCTTGAAAGCATTGAAAATATTATTTGCTATTTAGCATATCCCTGTGTTCAAATTGTTAATAAAGTGTTTTTTTTTTTTTTTTTAATGAAGAGTGTTATTAGAGAATGAAGGGTAGGAAATGAAAACAAGAAGTCATTTATATAAAGTGTTTTCTTGAAAGAGTTGTCATTCTGCAGTTTCCTAGTTAAGGTAGTAGAATTAGGACTTACCTCTGATGAAAGAGCTTCTTTGGATTTGTTATGTAACTACAGACTTTCCTTTTCAAACCCTTTCTGATTTTGACCTTAGTCTGAGCCAGCAATTTGGATCAGCTCCATTTAAAATGGGATCGGTTTACACTTCCTTGTTTTAATCAGCCTTAGAGTGGAATTGGAATGGAATGTATAAGCATTTGATGGTGCCAGTGTTTCCCAGTCTGTCTCACCAGCTTGAGTTCATCTAAGAAATGATTTTGAAGTAAAAAGGTTACTCCATTTACTAAGCAAACAGAGGAAGTAAGTAGTTTTTCCCCAGAAATATAGAAGTACTTTCTTCATAAGGGTGCACATATTGGAGGGAATCACTGACTGAACTCTCCACAGCAATGTTCCGGGATTCATTTTTAATAAAATTGTTTATTTCAGAATATAAGCTCCACATTTGTGCAAAATGCAGAAACTAGCACAGGAGGTTAAAAAAGCTGTTCTGCTGTAATAGTGTAATTTGTTTCTTGGCCATTAAATGAGAATGCTGGGATTTTAATTCCACTATTTGGTTTCCAGCATCTACTATAATTAATTTTCTCTTATTTTGTTGCTATAGAATCAAATGGAAACTAATGATGTGGAACCCAGCATTGTCAAGGCGGTGATGAGCTTCATCTACGAGGTGGGGAAGCTCCTCCATCTGACAAGATGGCAGATGACTTGAGTGGTTTCTAACAATGCCGGGGTCCTGTGCCTTGTGGCGATGTTCTGCTCGAATTAGACCACCTAGGGATTGCCGTTCCAAACCAAAGCTGTTTTAAATCTTTCACTTGCTTGCTTTTGTATTCCTTTGTCAGCTTCATGACATATTAACTTATATGCCCTTTTTTCATCTGACTTTTTAAGGACTACAAAGTGTGGGGCATTCTAATAAATGTTTCAGTGTTTCCTGATGCCATCACAGTGACACAAAACAAACTGCTTTTAAAATTACTATAAAATGGATTTTATAGATGTATGCTAATTGATGAAAGAAAGTTAGATATTAGAAATATTTTTTTAAAATGAATCTAAGATATTTAACAATAGGTTATTTAATTTCTCGGAAGACAGAGAAAGCATTATCCAAGATACTTCTGTTGGCTCATTATTAATAGCAAAGAAGAACTCCTTGGTGAGGAAGAAGTGAGAACAATTCAGAATGTGACTATATCATTTTAGAGCTTGTGAAAATGAGAGAGAGGAATTTTAGGCACTGAATTTTGGTAAACTCAGATACTTTTCCAAAGCTCCATATAATGGATAGTCAAGACAAAATTAAATTCAAATTTATAAAGAAAAAATGGTCCAATAAGAAGGGGATGTTGATATACATACCAAGAAAACTCTCCTGTGAGCTTAGAAAATCTTGAAGTATAACAATCCTTTTAGAATACCATCAGAAATAATAATGGGATTTAGAAAAGCCAATTCTGTAGAAGTTACATTTGAACTAAAATATGAAGAATGAGTAGCATGTCTGAAATGATGAAGGGGAGGGGAGAGAGGTGTTTTAAGGGGAAAGAGAAAAAGAACACAAGAACATACTCTTTTGGTAAAACCTACAGAGTTCTTTCTGTGTGTGATCAGAGAGAAAGAAAGGTAAGAGTATTATAATGATGGAGTGATAAACTGTGCCAAATATTATTCAAATATTAAGTAAACTGAAAGCAGGATTTTAGTAATATTGCAATCACTGAAAATGTTAGGGTGTTATAAGAAGTGATGAGTACATAATTAAGATTAGAATTGTCTGAGTAACAAAGGAAAGATAATGAAATTTAAAAAGTAACTGAACACAACCAATTGACTAATGGAGTTTGTCTGTTTTATTGAGAGAACAGAACATATTTACCTAATAGGGAAAGGCCAATAGAAAGTGGAAGTTATAAACAAGAGAGAGTAGTTGATGGCACTGAGTTTTTGAAAAGTGAAAAGAAATATCATTTAGGGCTTAGATAAACAGGTTATTTACAGACAGATGAAGAAACCTGGTCTTTATTTTTAACATAAAAATAAAGGAGAAGAAATTGGTGATAGATGTAGATAGGTGTGCCTATTTGGTTCTTTTCTCTGGTAAATTATTATTATTATCATTATTAATTTTTAAGGATGAATAAGGAGACTCAGCTAAAATGATGGGGCCCTGACAGGGCCCTGAATTTAGAAAAAAGTAGAAAAAATTAAAATACTTTTGATAGAGAGGCTGGGGAAACAATCTGAATATAGATAAACACAGTTAACAGGAAAATATTAAATTTGGTGTTATAGATTGAATTATCTGCTCCCCAAAAGATATGGGTAGTCTTTAACCTCTGTATCTCAGAATATGACTTCATTTGGAGATAGGGTCTTTACAGAGGTAGTCACATTAAAGTGAGGTTTTTAAGGTGAGCTCTGATCTGTTTGGTGTCCATGTAAAAAGGGAAAATTTAGACAAAGAGACAGACTCATGCAGAAGGAGGATGACGCAAGGAGACTCTAGGAGAAGATGGCCATCTACAAGCCAAGTAGAGAAGCCTGGAATCAATTGTGACTTCATAGCCCTGAGAAGGAACTAATTGTGGACACCGTGAATTTGGATTTCCAAACTTCAAAACTGTGAGATGATAAATTTCTTTTACGTAAGCCACCCAGTTTGTAGTACTTTGTTAAGGCAACCCTAACAAACTAATACAATTGGTGTGTGTAAATTTATTATCACCAGTCCGCCCAATGTTGAGATTTTTTTCACAGAGCACTGGGCAGTGCACAGTTTGAATTGCTCCAGGGTGTGGGTTTTGCTAATACATTGCAGCAAATTGACAAAAGAACAAGAACATTGAGACTATTGTTAGCAGGGAATCACCAGTGTTGTATATCATGGGCCTAAACTGAAAAGGAAGAAAATAAAGTTAAGAGTCCTTGAAATATATGAAGACATTAAGGGCTAATGAGGTCTAAAGAACCATTGTACAAAGAGAGATTATGATTATAAGTCATAGCTAAGTGTAAATACAAAAATCAGAGCAAGTCTACGGCCATGGAACCCTGAACAAGCTTGATCCCGTTTGATCTCGGAAGCTAAGCAGGGTCAAGTCTGGTTAGTACTTGGAATGGATGGAGACCACCTAGGAAGACCAGGTGCTGTATAGGTGTAAAAAATAAAAAATAAGGGATTGTAAGCTGACAATGTCCTTGCAATCTGTGAGGTCAACCAAGGGTTGCCTCGCCTAAAAAATGAAAAATAAATAAAAATAAAAATAAAAAAATAAAAATCAGAGCAAAAATATACAGAACGTTGTCTGAAAGATCAAAGCACGCATAAAGAAAGGAAAACATGGGAAAACTCTTCATATTCAATTCAAAATTCACTTCCCCTTCAAAGCCTTCCTGATCCCCCTAGCAAAGTTAGTCATTTCCTCCTATATATGTCCTCTAATTTTATTCATTCCTTTTTCATTGAATTTATCAACTTGCACTATATTCCTCAAGAAATATTCCATGATGTCTGTCAAGCATGAAGATCTTCTGCCCTATAACATCCAGTGCCTAGTATTTACATTGTTGAATGAATTAGTGACATTATTTAAAAACTTTTGAAAAGTGATATTTAGAACACACAAACAAAAAAGAAAAAAGATAATCGAAAGATCAGATCTGCTATTCAGAGCTCATGCTGTAAGATTAACAGATAATAGAAAGTAGAATTACTGAACTTCTATTTTGCTTCTGTATTTTCTGTCAGAGAGAATGAGCATCAGGCTAGAAGCACAGATCTAACTTTTGAAAAAGGAAGACAAAGCCCAAGATAAGTAAGGACATAGTAAGAGGTCAGGTAACTGCTCTAAATGAGTTTGTCTACTGGCCCAAATGAGTTATTTCCCAGAGTACTGAAAAAAACTTAAAATTATTAAACTGCTCTTTATGATATTTGAACAGTTATAGAAAATGGAAGAGTTGCTAGAAAACAGGAGATAGATAAATACCTGGTTTTAAGAAAAACATCAAAGGAAATACAGATTTAAATCACAGATATCAAAGTCATCAGTATTCATGGCCAGGATAATAAAATGATGGTTTAAGAATAAGAAAGGAGGAAAAAGAGCCATCATAAGTTCCTCAAAAATAAAACATGTCAGATTAATTTCTAAACCCAGTCATCTGATTTCAGTCATGCATTGAACCACCGTGCTTTGGATTCAATTATTCACTTATTCATTCATTCACTGTTTTTTCCAAAAGTGATTACTGAGCACATTCTAAATTTACACCATATGAAAGTTAATGTCTAAAAGATATACTTGGCCATGTATGTGTATTTTTTTCTACATTTCAGCACATGGTCTGACAAAATTTTCATAATATTCTTTCAGACAAAAAGTAGAAATGTGCCATAAATGATGGTGTAATTAGTGGTATTATTGATGGCCATGTCAATGCAGCATAAAATTAAGAGTACTGACTTTGGAACTCAGTAGCTGGACTCGCTCTGCCACCATCTAAATATATAATCTAGGGCAAAGTACCTCACCTTCCTGAACCTCAGTTTCTTCATTTGTAAAAAAAAAAGACTCTATTAGTATTAATTGGCAGGGTCATTGTGAGACTTTGTTAATTCATCTAGAGAATTTAGCATAAGGTTTGGCATATTATAATCACTCAAAATGCTATTTTTTTTTATTATTAACTTATGTATCATTTTCAATTTAAAGAGACTGTATCCCTAGTCTCTTTGGTAGATAGATGATAGATGATAGATAGATAGATAGATAGATAGATAGATAGATAGATAGATAGATAGGTAGATAGATAGATAGACAGACAGACAGACAGAGATATTTGTCAGTGATTTGGTAGAAGAAGTTAATGACTTGTTGACCAAATTTAGGAATAGCATGAAATTATTTCTAAAAATTGAGTGATATAAGTGATATAAGTGGACCAAAATGTTTTATAATTAGGAAGAATAAAAGAAATCTTTCAAGGTAAAATATGTAGTTATAGAAGACAATTATTGATCTAAGGCCACAAAATATACTGCACATGACATAGGGACTTGGTGGACTAGCCGGCCTTACCAAGATTAATGAGATCCAGTATTTCACTAATTTAGCCATTTAAGTATAGCTTTAATTTATTAATATAAAACACTAAGGAGTGTTTTCACATGGTTCAGTTGTGTCATTTTCACATGATTACTTCAGCCAGTGAATATATAAATGTGCAAACATCCAGTGCTCACTTGAAAACCATTCCTTTGTGAATAGAAGTAAATGGCCATGTTCTGTTGGGAAGGCAGTTGAGCCAAAAAGGGAGCAAAGTAGTTGATTAAGCAGCCTAAATGGCAAGCATCTGAAAGTTCTTTGATTAATCCAATCTACATATTTATTATTAAAATATGTATGGAAATATATTTGTCAAAAAATATGTATTTTTTCATAATAAAATACATATTAATTTTATATTAAATTATGATTAGATTATGAAATATTTATATCATATTGCATTGTAGTTTATAAAATTTAAGAAATCATATAATTACATATATTTACATAGAAGTAAATTCTAATCATTAATATTTAAAGATTATATTGGTATATTAATATAGTAATGGTTATTTAATATATGTTCATACTATAATTTGTCATATAGTGTTATAAATTATGTTCTTACATATTATTCTGTATTCTATTAAATAAAGTGATATATTACACAAAAGGCACCAGGGGCCCTATGGGGGAGGAGGGGACTGAACTGTCTGGATTCAGGGCAAGTGCTAGAGGGGCAGCTTTCTCCCAGACAGAAGTGCTGGCAGAAGACATTATTTCTTTGTTGAAACCTCTCCCAACAAGCCTGCAAACTCAGGCAGCTGCCATATCTCAGTCTTCATCAACCTTGTTAACACTGTTAGCCCTGCCCTGGTGGTTCCCTGAGACCCAACTTGCAGGCCCACACAAGCTACTTCTAGTTGCTTTTCCATAAAAAAATGGCTTGTCTTGGCTCATGCTACTGACTTTTCTAAAATCTCTCAAAGGTCCACAAAACCAAAACAAACAGCATCTGGCTTTGACATGCCCCATACCTCTTGCTGAGCAGCCTCAAATCTAACAATAGCAGCACCTGGCCTTGGTTTGTGGCTTAGCCTCTTGAGGCACCTGCAAGCCCAGCATGGCCATCTGCAGATTGCTTTGTGGCTCATACCAGGTGACCCTAAAAAGGGCAGAGGCTACAGCTGAACTTGGCCTGTAACAGAGCCCTTCCCAGGAGGTTTCAGGGCCAGCACACCAAGTGTCCAGCTTCATACCAAGCTGGAACACCACCTAGAGGCCTCTGAGGATGACACATGAAAAAGGCACATTGGGCAGGCATCAGAGCCCCACTAAAGCAATTCTATTCCATAGGGTCAGCTTGTACACAAAGCTCTTCCACTGTAGTCACTGGCCAGTATTCACAAACAATCAGTATGAGAGTTAGCTCCTCCCATTGACATGCAAACAGCATCCAGGGCTCAACTACAACAGAAAGGCACACACAGCCCACACAAAGGACACACCTGGAGCACCCAGCTCAGGTGACCAGAGAAACTGCACCACTGGGTCCTGCAGGACACTTACTACATAAGGTCATTCTATGATAACTAGGAGACATAGCAGTCCTACCTAATACATAGAAATAAAGACAGAGGGGCAACCAAAATGGGGAGATCAAGAAATATGTCCCAAATGAAAGAACAGAATAAAGCTCCAGAAAAAGAACTAAAGAAAACGGAAACAAGCAAACTACCAGATGCAGAGTTCAAAACACTGGTTATAAAGATGCTCAATGATCTCAATCAGAACTTCAACAAAGAGATAGGAAACATAAAAATAGAAATAGAAACAAAAAAATAATCAGTCAGAAATGAAGAATACAATAACCAAAACAAAAAATACATTAGAGAGTTTTCCTAGAGATTAGATGAAGTACAGTTTCAAATAAGTGATTTAGAATATAAGGTAGCAGAAAACATCAATCAGAACAGCAAAAAGAAAAAAGAATCTAAAATAATGAGGACAGTTTAAGGGGCCTCTGGAATAATATCGAGCATACAATGTTTGCATCATTGTGGTATCAGAAGGAGAAGAGAGACAGCAAGGAACTGAAAACCTATTTGAAGAAATAATGATGGAAGATTTCTCTAACCTGGCAAGAGAAATAGACATACAAGCCCAGAAAGCTCAGAGAGTCTCAAATAAGGAGAACCCAAGAGGCTCACACCAAAAGATTTTATAATTAAAATGCTGAAGGTTAAAGACAAAAAGAGAATCTTAAAAGCAGCAAGACTAAAGCAGTTAGTAACCTACAAGGGAGCTCCCATAATATTGTTAGCTGATTTCTTAACAGAAACTTTGCAGGCCAGAAAGGATTGGCAAGAAAAACTTAAAGTGATGAAAAGTAAAGACCTACAATCAAGACTACTCTAGCCAGCAAAGCTATCATTTAGAATCAAAGGACAGATAAAGAGCTTCCCAGACAAGAAAAAGCTAAAAGCATTCTTCAATACCAAACCAGTATTAAGAGGAAAAGATATAAAATGTGAATAATAAAATGGCAATAACTACATATCTATCAACAATTACTTTAAATGTATATTAAATGCTCCAATTAAAAGTCATAGGGTGGTTGAATTGATAAGAAGACAAGACTCTGGGTATTTAATCAAAGAAACCAAAAACAGTACTTCAAACGGAGATGTGCATCTATATGTTCATTGCAGCATTATTTACAATGACCAAGATGTGGAAGCAACCTGACTGTCCCTCTATTGATGATGGGTAAAGTGGTGATACATATATACAATGGAACATTACTCAGTCATAAATATTAATTAAATCTTACCATCTGCAACAACATGGAGAGACCTAGTGGATACTGTGCTGAATGAAATAAATCAGAGAAGGAAAAATACCATATGGTTTCACTTATATTGGACTCTAAAGAAGAAAATAAACAAACAAAACAAACAAACTTATAGATAAAGAGAACATTTTGATGGTTGCCAGATGGGAGGTGGTAGGGGATGGGTGAAAAAGGATAAGGGATTAAGAAGAACAAATTGGTAGTTACAAAATATTCATGGTGATGTAAAGTATAACATAAGAAATATAGTCAATAATATTGTAATAACTTTATAGTGTCAGATGGGTACTAGATTTAGCAAGGTGATCACTTTGTAAGTTATATAGATATCTAATCACTATGTTGTACACCTGAAACTAATATAATATTATATATCAACTGTGATTGAAAATAAAAATATTTTAAAAAAATTAAAATAAATAATTTTTTTAAGTTACTACTGGTATACAAATTAATCATTTGAAAAGTTTACTCTATTTTTATTCTATTTCTCTTATGTGAATAAATGGCAGATCATAATATTTCCATTGTACTTTTTCTATCTCAGTATATCTACATAGTTTTTTTTTCAAATTAACTAATTGAGGAGCAAAAGTTTAGATAATTAAAACATTAATAAAAATATGTTTGCATAATTTTAAATTTATTTACTTAATGCAATGGAAAAGAGTAATAGGCAGAAACCAGGACTTACAGTTTCCAATACACAAACTGTTTATTTTAAAAAGTTAATTTTTATAGTTTACCGTTTGAAATTGGAACACTTTTCTTATAGAAAATGCTATTAATAGACTTTAATTTCAAAAGTCAGCTCACATGTTTCTGTTAATTTTCCTAAACTGGACATAGTACATTATCTCTAGCATTACTTAGCATATTATATTCATCCACATTCTATTTATGTCACATTGTCATCTGCCTTCTAGAATGTAAACCCTTTGAAGATGTATAACTCTGACATCATTGTATAAATTATAATTTTTATAGGAAGTGAATGAATGAATGAATGGGTGAATGAATTAATAAAGTGCAGCACCCACTAGGAGGATTACAAAATTGATGAAATTCTTCAGCACTCCTGCTCAGGAGGTTAAGAACTAATCATTTTTTTTTTTTTGAACTGTTTCTCTTACACAGTAATTGAACATGTTATCCTCTCTTGGTGATAAGCCATTAGTGATATGTTTCATTTTCTGGGATTAGGGCTTCTTCCTGACACAGGAGTTACAAGTAGCTGAGTAGGGTATAGGGAAATTGTGAGCAAAAGAAGAAGGATATACATTATAGGAGGTAATCTTCAGAGGACCTCCTTGATTAAGTATGTTATCTTGGAAAGGGCCTATGTGTTTCCTTAACATTCCATCACAAAGCTGGGTTTTGAAATCTTATCTCCTATCACTCATCTCTTTATAAAATCAACAAAATTACACAAGGTTGTATATATGGAGATCTTTCCTAAAATAGATGTCCTTCATCTTTTTATTATTCATTAGAATCTTTCAAAAAAAAAAAGAGATAGAAAAGAACCACAATTTAAGACAATAGTAATCACTTCTAGACACAAAAGTCTCATGTAAGATGATCGAGAAAACACCTAGCTTTGTGAAGAGCTTTTCCTCCTTAGAACTTAATTGGATTTCTTCGAGGGTGAGAATGGGATGCGTGTGGAGATTGTTTCTACTACAGGCTCACATACAGGCCAGCCAGCAGGAAGGTTAGATGAGCAGCAGATCTTAGGATTTGGAGGGAAGGATCCTGAATTATAGGATACTATTAGCCTAGGAAGCTAAAGGGGAGAGGAGAGAAATTCTAAGTAATGGCTAGAAGTGGAAAGGTTTCCCAGAAGGAAATCCCAATCCCAAATGGTCTTTTAAATAGTTTAGGGCTTTGCTACATACAACAGAGGCAGGCAGTTTTTATTTTCTCATTTGCTTGATTATTTTAAAATGTTCTCTTTTGAGAGAAGACTTCTTAGCAGAATTACATTAGCAAAAAAATTAAATTAGCAGAATTCAAATAGGTGTCAATATTGGTAAGCACGTGTTCTGTTTTGATAACTGATCTTACCAGGGCACACACACACACACACACAAAAAATCTCAATAATAAAATCATACATTTTCATTACAAACTTATATGTGGATGCATGACCACCATAGCTCCTCAGCAAATAACATTTGATTCAGAGCAGATCTGATATTACACTTATGAAAGCATGAGAAATGACTTCTTACCTGGCATGATTTTAGAGATATGGCAAAGCTAATAATCAATACATCCCTTTACACTAGCTGGCTGAATCCTCAAATTTTACAATGATAGTTTTGACTTTTAGGGCTTCATATCTTCATTACCATGAAAACCCTACTGAAGATATAACAGAAATGATGACTTCAACTAACTGATGATGCTAGCCATTTTAGCCCCACATATTTGCTAATCTTTGTATATATAAGTGAATGTATACCTATTTTACATATGATAAAGTTTGTGGGAGAGGTTTTATATGTCACAAAGCAAGTATTGTAGTAATATAACCAGGATTTTGAAACACAATTTTCTCTTTGTTAGTGTTATTTCATTGGGCAATCTCCCTGTACCTTTTCAAATCGTTAACTGAAATCTAAAACTAGGTCTCATAATAATCAATCTCCTATGATTTCCATAAAGATTGAAAGCTTCATACATTCCCTAATGCAAAGTAAAAGTTCAGCAAAGGGTAATTATTTGTAGAATTAGAAATTTCTCTTTTATGGTCAAATTCAGTACAGCAAATTTTAGCATTTGTGGTATATGTCTTATATCCCTCTTTGAATTAACATGTTACTTTTGAGAGACAAAAAAAGGAAAAATTATTTTTTTACTAAAATTTTGCTTCTGAGTTTGATGGATTGATGATTTAGAATAAGATAAACTATTGTTGTTTGATATAGCTAAAATGCAGAGCTTTATAGTAACAGTGATCCTGTCGCTTCTCTCTGGAGACTATTTTATAACTACATAAGCCATAAAAACAAATATTTCTAAAGAGTGAAAATTGCTTAGAAACATTAACATCTAAAGTATATTATGTAAATAAAACATAACTAAATTCAAGAATAAAGTATTTATTATCCTTCAGTATTTATTCACATAACATAGTAAAAAGCTGATCATTATAGAATTTTGACAACAAGAATTAATGGTATTACCTAATTACGTAACTCTGAAAATGCTGTTGAATTTACCATTCTATCTGAAGTTAAACATAAAGAGCATTGTGAATACTTTTATTACAAAACAAAATAAAACATTAAAATTCCAAATTTCCGTCTATGGCTGCTTATTGAACTCATTGACAGGTTTTGTAAATAGGCAATCAGTCCTCTAATTTAAACTCTATATGACATAGACTACAGATATTTTTCTCTGTTCCTTAGAGGAATTCTTTTAACCTGAAGGATATTTTGCAGATTGCAATTCAGAAATTCTTTATGACTTCATCTTGGAGTTCTGCTATAATGCTGTACTGTATACAGGTAATCAAAAATGTTTGCATACTTTGGATATGAACTAATCAAAATACCTATTAAGCATGCTAACAAGCACACCTGTATCATTAACAGATTTATTCTCTAATTTTATATGATTAGCACAATCAAATTAAAAAGGTAAAAATATGTGATGATAGTACCCTCTTTATAGTCTGAGTAATTATTAATGTAAATACTATTAGTAGTAGTTATAAAAATAAATTCCCAGGGGTTACATGCTTAGATGATAATAGCACCTTCATTCAAAAAGAGGACTTTTTTTTACAAGGGCGGTAGTAGGGCTTTTGTACGCATGCTTATTTATTTTAACTGAAGTTCACAGATATGTAAAGATTCTAGACAGCAGTATTATTAGCCAGACAACCTTCTATTTCCATTTAGATTTAGAGCTACGAATCATGGGCTATTCTTTGGATTCCTTTTTCCTACTGTGCTGAAGTATCTGATTTCATTCTTAACTGTTTCTTAACCTTTACTTATTCTAGAAAATAACATTGTGTTCAGACATTTATTAATGTAATTTTTCAAATATTAGCATGTAGGATAGGTCTGTAATGTTTCTATATGGTTTATTTGCTTATTTGCTTGCTCTTATCCCAGATCTTGACATGTAAAACTAAAAATTAAAAAGGATTTCGCACATATGTGTTATAAATATGCGTTTTTGCTTTGGGGCTTCTGGAGGATAAAAAGGCGGGGCGGTGTATTTTAATCTATTAATGATATGTAGCTCTTCACTAAGTATACTTAAGCCATGCAATAAATACTGGTGTTAATTGTAGTACAAATATTGTAATGTTAACAGAATGGAAATGCTATCTAGGTTTTGTTCTAACCTTAACAATATAGGCACAAATGTCAGTTGCCAATGCACAAGGTACATTGTGCACTGTACTACAATTCTAATGTTTATGCACAATAATTAAAATTGAAGAACTGCAGCATTCCTCAAGTTTCAAATGAAAATGAAATGTTAACCAACCAGGATAATGCCAAGCCTCAAGAATGAATATAGAATGGGAAATGGGAGCACATGTAACAGACATAAAAAAATGAAGAGAATGAAGTGAATAATTTTCAAGATGTCAATTAAGAGTGGGTTGGAGAAGATATGCTATTTGGAATCATAGTGTGGGTTATAGTCAGGATGGAAAAGATCACATAGAAAAAGCAAATTTCTTGAGACAGCATGAGTAATGCTCCCTCCACATGGGACTGTTTCACGGCCAGGTCCCCTAATAGTACTCAACATTTCCAGAATGAATTATTAATAACAGTAATTATTTTAAGATTTCCTCACTTTCATTGTTAGGCTATTGAAAACTTTCAAAATTTTCCTGAAGAGTTTTTACTAGGAAATTAAGCAATTAAGATATTTAAGTCTTAGTCAACTTTGAAATAAATTGTAATAGTTCAAAATAAGGATCAATCATCTTTGATTGCAGGAGTACAATTAAATTCTAAATTAAAAAAAAAAAGGTAAATTTTAACCATGACAAAGCCAAATTTTAAAGATCAATATGAAACTTCCATTTCCAACAGCACAAACCTCTTAATCTTCATGAACATGACAACAAACTTTATTCATATCAAAATTAAAGGTCAGCGAAGCACTTTATGAGCACAGACTGACAACTTCCATCAACACTAACATTTCTAATTCTTATGTCTTCTTAAAAGCAGGAAAATTTGTTTTATGCCTGACATGTCTACTGAAAATACAGTAGAAAGGAGAAAGAAAACATTTTTTTCCAATCATAATGAATTTAACTGATTCAATCTAATATATACAATTTAAACTTTAAAATGAGATGACTCGCAGTTCTTTCCATGCGAATGAAAAGGGTAAACTGAAAGTTGCAAAACTTTTTGAAAAAATAAAAATAATAAAATGGCTAATTGATGCTCCATTCTAGGTTTAAAATATTTAAAAAAGGAAGTTTCTTTGCTATTTTATTATTTTATTTTCTTTATTCCTTGATGGAATCAGCTCCTGTTTCAATACAGATAAAATATGTTTGTATGTTGTTAGATACCTTTGTTGTTATCAGCTCGAATCCTAGTTAACATGGAAAAATAAGAGTCAGTTACTTGCTTTCGATCCCAATGTGTAATCTGTGAATTGCAAAACTGCAATGGTCATGTACAGGGATATTCAACTATCATGTAGACAGCGTTCATAATTTCATCCCTTATGAGAGTAAATATACAACTTTCACTGCACATTTTGTGAGCTAGATGGCTGAGAGCTCATAAGCTGAAAGTTTGCCCATACAAAGTTGACTCAGACATAGATTTAATTGGTCAGGTACATGAACCAGGCATTAATATTTTATTTAAGCATATCACATGATTCTGATAAGCAGCGTTGAGAACTGGATAAAGGTTTTCATAAAATTTTATTTTATTTTCTTTGCTGCTACCCCCGGAAAATTTACTTTCCTTATAAAAAAATTTCAGAGTCTTTATGAAAAAAAGAGTTATTAAAAATAATCCTTAAGAAGTTTTCAGTAAGAATGTTGCCTATGTCTTTAATGAGATTCCAAATTTGAAGCAGATGAGATGTTATTGCTTATCATCACACAGTAAAAATAAGCTACTAAACCAACTGTTTTTTAATGGGTTACATTACCAGAGGAGGTGATTTTGGCCCATCCTGTGTCACATAATTAGATTTTGAAAGTACTGAGAGAATCCCTTTGGAAGACTGCAGATTGTAATACCCCAGGAATTTGCTTCCGCAACAACCAACAAAAGACCAAAAAAGAAAGGAGAATAAGAACTTAACAATATGAGCATTTGCAGAAAATTAATGGATGCTAGTTTTCTAAACACACGCAAAGCTGTCATTAGTGGTAATACAAAGTATGTGGCACATGAAATTTGAAGATATGCAATCAAAGCACCCTGAATACTATGTAACAGTTTATATGATTTTTTTGTAGCATTATTAAGGAAAAGAGATTCAAATAGGATTGTCAATTGTAAACACAGTTCATATCGTGAGTTACAAAGAAAACAAAAAAAAAATTGGAAAGATAAATTAGGAGAATAATCTGAAATCATCTATTGAAATTTTAAAATGTGTGTGACGCTTTATGTTTAGAAATTCAACATAATAGATAATGAATTTATTTTTTGATTCAGACCTATTCAGGGAAATATACAATAAAAAGCTATTTATATACTCTGTGCCCCTACTGCACACGTGATCCTATTCCATTTAACAATTATATCTGAGATTTTTCTTTTTTAAAAATTTATAACTGTTACCTAATAATGGATAGCTGATATATAAAAATATTAAATTTACTAAATAATTATATATTTTTATTAAATCATAACTGTGAAACTGCTAGTTACTGTAAGGATTAGAAAGTAAAAGAAGACTGTCTCTTATCTCAAAGCACACAAATACATGCTTAGTATTTTTGGTTCTTAAAACAAACGAAGTGACTAATTTTACATTTACTATGAACTTATTTGTATTTAATTCAAATTATGATGAAGAAAATGTGTCAAACTAAAATGAGATAAGAATAAAAACTATAGTCTATTTATATATGTATGTACATTATAACATATATAATTATATATGATCATTCTCCAATAAGCTAGATATTTGCTATTTTCTTAATGAGTGGTTTTCAAAAAAAAGTTATGCTCAAAAAGATATATTTTACTTGTAGGAAATAACTATAGTTATATGCCTATATGGATTTATTCAGTTAAAGGAGATTACCTCATTGCATTAAACTTTCCTTTTGATTATCAAAGAAAGATTGGCACATCATAGAAAGTTAGGAAATACTTTAGGAAAGCACAAAGTTAAAATCTCGACATTTAGATAATATCATTAACATGCAAGTATAATGTCTTTCCAGTCTAGATTTTCTAAAATAAATATAAATTTGTCTTTATATAGCTGAGATTATGCTGTTACACCCTGATTTCCCATTTTTAATTATTTTTAATATGGTATCAAGCTACTGAACTTTGTTTCTATGTGTAATTTTAATGAATTGTATTATAATATACATGTATACCATTATTCATTCCTCTAATGTTAAATTTTATACTGCCTCCGATTTCTGTGCTCTATGTATACATTGTTTTCTACATTTTTAGTGATTAACTTTGTACAGATATCTAGAATTAAAATTATTTAATTATGAGAAATAATTTTAACTGAGTTACCTTCCAAGAATAAGTGGAACAAATGCCATGGGGAACAGACTTATTTTTTCTCACTCTATTAGGTTTATCTTGTTAGATTTATTATGCATATTTACTTTAAAATTATTAATTCGTTGACTATGAAATACTATATAAATTCATAAATTAATGACAATGTATGTCAATAAAGTATATTTCTATGAATTTATTCTTATAAAACTTTAAATTATTCTGAGGCAATATAAATGAAGATTGATCAGTATTTCTACCTTGTTATAGATTGTAATTTTCATCAATTAAAAATTGCCTAATTTATCTCAATAAACACTTTATTACCATTATCTCCAGTCTTGCTTCTTATTTTGTGTTTGGCTAATTTTTATTTGTCTATGAATTATAAACACATCACACAAATCAATATTATTATCACTGCTTTAGTTAAAATAGTAAGGATGGTAGAATTATATAAAGCATACTTTTCTGAGGTTGCATTTGTACTCCATGATATTTTGTGCCACTACACTGTGAGACATCATTTTTAATGGCTGTATACTATTCCTTTATTATAACAGTTTAATCTTTATTTTTATAAGTACCATCAATTTAAACTTTACTTTTAATATAATCAGAATATCTTTAAATAGAGGAAGTTAAAACAATTTTAATAGCTTTCATAGTTTAAATTACTTGACAGGTTTTTCTTATTCATGCCTTTATTTTTATGCTATTTAATGTTTCCTATTGTTTTGTCTTGTTAGTTATATAAATTATGTATTGTTTGCTGTTTACTCTTCCATAATTATTGGGCAACTAAACATATTTTTATTAGTTTCTAATGATTTATTATGTTTGTTAAATATGAATGTAAATGTATAATATTGGAAGGAAACAATGATTTTAATACTTCTCTAAGCTAAGCAGGAATTCAGTATCTCTTACCTACAAAAATTTCTGTTATTTAAAATTTTAATTTGTAATATAGGCTTGATTCTTATTATATAATTATTATATCTATGCTTATAACTTTCCATCAATTCTTTGTCTTTTATATAGTTTATAGACTTTAATAATATTTTAGATGTATGCCTAATTTTAGTTATATTAATAAACACTCTAAATGTTTAAATATACACCTAATTGATTACAAATCTTACAGTGTCATATAAAGTATGACTTTAATTATTTTGAGTTCTGGATTATTACTTATTTTTATGATATGCAAATGTATTTATAAATAAAATAATATTAATTTTATGAATTCTTGCAAAGTAACATTTTTCATTATTATATCTGCATTGTGAAAACTTTTCTAAGTTCAGAAATCTTTAGTCAAAATGTGTTCCTTAAAAATCTCTTTTTATTTTTTATTACAATATAGGAAAACAAATGACCTTGATTATTTTCTAGTTAATCTGAAAGGTTTTTTCCGGATATTTACACCTTGAATCTTTAGCATTAATTTTATAGGCTATAACTAAATATGCATCTATATAAACAACTTTTATTCATTGAAGCTATTATTCCACTTAGGGTTGTTGTCTTATGCACTATTTTTAAAGTTCATAAAATTTTCTTTAATACATCCTTCTTACTTACACCTATAATTTTAACCTAGATTTCTATTTCCTAATTTAGTTATGTTATTGAAGTATTTTTAAATCAAAAATAAAATAATTTTAAATTAGAAGAGTAAAATAAAATAAAATCAGTTAAAATTTTTTTCAGTAATACAGAGATGGTTTAATATCTACAAACACATTATACATTAACAAAACAAAGAATAAAAATGGATGTATAAAAGGCATTTAATAAATGCAACATCCATATTTGATAAGAACTCTAAAAAAAGTGAGCATAGAAGGAACATACCTCAACATAATAAAGGCCAGTTATGACAAATCCACAGCTAATATCATACGCAATGGTGAAAAGCTAAAAAGCTTTTCCTCCAAGATCAGACACAAGACAAGGATGCCCATTATTACAACTTTTATTCAAAAGAATATTGGAAGTCCTAGACACAGTAATTAATAAAAAAAAATAAAATAAAATATCCAAAATAGAAAAAAGTAAAACTGTCAGTTTTGCAGATGACATGATACTGTATATAGAAACCCCTAAAGACTCCACCAAAAAACTATTAGAACTAATAAAGTAAATTCGCTGGATACAAAATTAATATATGAAAATTGGTTGTGTTTCTATACATTAACAACAAGTTATCTGAAAGAGAATTAAGAAAATCATCTCATTTATAATTACATCAAAAAATAATGTATCTGGGAATAAATTTAGCCAAGGAAGTGAAAGACCTGTTCTCTGAAAACTATAAGACATTGATGAAAGGAATAGAAGATGACGCAAATAAATAATACCATGCTCATGGATTAGAATAATTAATATTGTTAAAATGTCTATAGTACCCAAAGCAATCAATAAATTTAATGCAATCCCCATCGAAATACCAATGGCATTTTTTACAGATCTAGATAAAGAATTCTAACATTTTCATGGAAGTACAAAAGATCTTAATAGCCAAAGAAATACTGAGCAAGAAGAACAAAGCTAGAGGTATTATGCTCCCTGATTTAAAATTATATTATAAAGCTACAGCAGTAAAAACAGTACAGTACTGGCATGAAAACAGATACACAGGTCAATGGAATAGATAGAGTGCCCAAATATAAACCCACGCCTATATGGTCAATTAATCTATGACAAAGGAGGCAAGAATATAAATTGGGGGAAAAAGAGTCCCTTCAATAAATGGTGTTGAAAAAACTGGACAGCTATATGCAAAAAAATAAAATTGGACCACTGTCTTATACCATATACAAAAGTAAATTTAAAATGGATTAAAAACTTGATTGTAACACTTGAAACCATAACACTACTAAAAGAAAACATAGGCAGTAAGCATTCTGACATCGGTATTAGCTAAATATATACATATACACATATATATTTATACCAGTATTCTCAGGCAAGGGCAATAAAAGCAAAAATAAACAAATGGAATTACATCAAACTAGGAAAGCTTTTGTACCATCAACAAAATGAAAAGGTAACTTACTAAATTGAGAAAATATTTGCAAATCATACATCCAGTAAGGGGTTAATATCCAAAATATATAAAGAACTTACACAACTTAAAATAAAACTTGATCAAAAAATGGGCAGAAGACTTAGACATTTTTCCAAAGATGACATACGGATGGCCAACAGGCACATGAAAAAATGCTTAATAACAACATTAATCATAAAAGAAATGCAAATCAAAACTACAGTGAGAAATCTCCTTATACCTGTCAGAATGGCTAATAATAATGATAATGCGTTGGTGCGGATGTTGAGAAAAAGGAACCCCTGTGCACTATTGATGAGAATGTAAAATCGTGCAGCAACTATGGCAAACAGTATGGAAGCTCTTCAAAAAATTAAAAATAGAACTACCATACAACCCAGCAATTCTACTTTGGGGTATTTATCAAAAATACAATAACACTAATTAAAATAAATATATGCACCCCTATATTCATTGCAACATTATTTACGATTCACAAGGTATGAAAGTAACCTAGTCTTCACTGATAGATGAATATATAAAAATGTTATATATAATTCAGCCATTAAAAAAAATGAAATCTTGCCATTTGCAATAACATGGATGAACCTAGACCTAGAGGGTATTACACTAAATGAGATAAGTCAGACTGAGAAAGACAAACACACTATTATGTCACTTATATGTGGAATATAAACAAAAAACAAAACATATTAACAAACAAAACAAAAGACTCATAGATGCAGGAAATATAAACTGGTATCTACCAGAGTGGGAGAGTTTGGGGGTGGGCGAAATAGGTAAATGGGATTAAGAGGTACAAACTTCCAGTTATAGAATAAATAAGTCATAGGGATATAATTTACAATGCAGGAAATAGAGTCAATAATATTGTAATAATTTTGTAAAATTAGACTTATTGTGGGGATTATTTCATAATGTACATAAATATTGAATCATTATGATGTATACCTACAACTATATATTGCATGTCAATGATACATCAGTTAAAAATATTTCTATAAGAAAGTTATAAGGACAAAGCATAATCCAAATGCCTTCTGCTCCTCTCTGAAAAAACATTAAAACAAAAAATATATTTTGTAATAAAAGCCTAAATTAGTGTAATCATGCACAAGTTCTGTAGTATTAAACACCAAATGGATTAAATTTTTTAAAAGATTAATCACTGAAAAAGATTTTGCATCAAATTTTTTCTCTTTTAACCTATTACATGAGAGCTCATGACTATCCTTCTTATCATAGACTTGTTTTATTCCTATGTCTTCTTTTACTGCCTCCAATGTATTCTTGAATTAATCTATTAAATTTTATTACTTTAATTCTCTTTTTGATTTCAGTCATCCATTTATTATATACCTCACCTTGTTTCTTCAGTGCAGATTGTAGATAGTACAGTTACTTGTACTTTTAAGGCATTAATTGTTTTTTTTTTCATTACAAATATGTTTTTGAAGCTATTTTTCTCAGTAGTCAAGAAAATAATCCTATTTTTGTTTCTTGCAGAATAATTTTATAGACAATACAATTTTCCTCATTTTAAACACTCACAAAAAGATATATTTTGTATTCACCCTTTTCCAACAAAAATGGATACAGCTAGAGCCCTCAGGTAGTTCATCAATGTACACTTATAATCTGTTATCTTCTTATATACATAGTTGTATAAAGTGCAGCTGCAAGCGTATGATAAGATCACATCCTAATCTGTTAGATTCTTTAACGAGTCATGAAAGTTAGATTAAGTGTGAAGGTCTTCATTGTGCAAAATAGTACATGAAATAATGCACATTCTGGCATGTTTGACCACTGTACCTGCCCATCTAATTAGATTTATAAATTTTCCTGAAATAAAATCACATTCAGAATGCAATGTCCTGTAACTTCACTACTTCGTTCAATCATAATGATGCATTCTGAGACTTATAGTTTTTGAATAAATGAAGAAAGTAGAGCTGAATAGAAAGGCAGCCAGTGGAGAGAAGTAGAAGGCACGTCTCTTGATTTCCTCAGAGTATTGTTCGACATCTGTTGATTTCTGTTGTCCATTCATATTAATGCATTGTCAGTTGTATTTATTAGCTCGCACCCTCTACTTCATATGACATTTTGATTTAATTTGACCTTTTACAATCCGAAGCACCAAAATAGGGCATAGTTCATAATTTGCATAGGATATAAGAAGAGTATTCTTCTCATTAAAAATTTCTCATTCTCCAGTGATCACTAAATATATCCCATATACTGAATAGCTGTCATTTGTCCCTCAAGATCCACTCTCAACCCTTGGATTGCATCAGTGGGGGCTGCCTTGTACTCCAGCTTGGCAAATATAAGGCACCAGAAGGATATGCTGAGGCCAACAGAAGAGAGAAGTCAGGGTACATATTTTCTCAGCTGCCTCCCAGGGGACTATGGGTTTTCAACAAACATTTTTAATGGCTACAGCTCCTGTCTGATGGCTCTTATCACACAGCTCTCTCTTGTGTTATTAGCCCAAGGTAATTACCATATCCCTTGTCATTTTTCTAAACCCATCCACTTATTTGTAAATAATCCCCTTATTAAAATGTACTTAAGCCGCCCAATTTGAATGTCACATGTTTCTTGCCACGACTTCAACTGATGAACCTTCTTAGAGAGAGAATGTGGTTCCTGGAAATAGCGCAGACTCTACCATTTACAAACTACATGATCTGGTCAAATTGCTTAATATCATTTAGCCTATTTCTTCATCTATAACTGTGTCTAATATCTACCTGTGCAGATATTGTAAGAAGAAAAGGGTACATAATGCACTTGGAAAATGGTAGGCATCAAATAAAGAGTATCTGGGATTATTTTTATCTTTTATCGTTTAAATAATCCTCATAACTCAGAATAAAAATAATATTATCTATAAGTGGCTCTATGAAACTTTGTTGATTTTTTAATTCTACACCAAACACAAAAGTATATGAAATTTTCAAAAAGATATTAAAGGCAGGAATACATGAGTTGAATCCACATTGTAAATTGTAATCTTTAATGTCACCTTAAAATGAAGACTAAATCTCAACTGCTATGAAAATTATATCTAGAAAAATAAAACAGCAACAAATATAGTGTTAAAATTCATAAAATATTTTTGCATCTCACTATATCTGGTGAAATTATCAAATTGTAGCCATTTTTCACATTTCCATGTATAATCATCTTAAAGAATGGATCAAAGTAATTTATGATAGCTGATATTTTACAATGACGTATAAATTTTCATACAGTGTTATCTTTTAGCCATTTCCAAGCACAAACTACTTCTGAAGCATTTACTCTGTACTCAAAATAACAACACTATGATATTGGCATTAGGTTTAATCAATAAATGTAATGTAAACTTAAATATTAGTATTGACATAAATTCTATTAATAAGTGTTATGGTTCCATGGAATGCATGAACAGAGCTTTGATTTTTTTCACTTCAAAATTTCAATATTGCTGCAGATGTTGGAGATTTCTTTTAACTTTATAGATAATTCACCTCCCAAACACCTTTCACTACTGTAATCTTAACTAATGTGCACATAACCACTTTAACCTAAACACACTATGTTATGAAACTTTTAAAAACTAAAATGCATATAAAATGTTTTAGTATATAGTGTCATCCTTGTAAAATTCAGAAATTTTGAAAATTTTAATAAAACCCATTTGCATTTAAGTTATAGCATGAAAAACATTTAAGAAAACCTGTCTTTTGGAAGCTCTTATTATAATACTTCCTTTTTGGTAAGAAGATTAAGGGAAGAACCAGAAGAATATACTTCATTCATCTGTTCAACAAACAGTAATTTTAATTTTGTGCCATGAAATGCGCTAAGCACATATTTTCAACTAATTGATATTTTACAGATGAAAATATTTAGGAGAGACATTATATATCTTCGCAATAAAGCTGGTAAACAAAGTTGCTAGAATTGAAGCCCAGACTATTACTCTAAAGCCTACCACCTCAACCACTACATTACACCTTTCCCCAAAATCAGTGCTATGATTTCCTTTTTATAGGATTCCAAAATTAAGATGAAAATATAACCCTAAATCACAAAATATGGTAAACCTACAATATATGGTATTCCATAAAATGTTCTTAATTTAGTACTTTTTCAATTATAACAAAATAATTATAATTATTTTGATAACCTCAAGGTTTAGAAGTAAGTATTCTCTCAATAGGCAAAATAATTATAGTATATTCAGTGCAGTTAGGGGGCTAAGTGTTTTAATATCTTAATTCTCTGAAATTAGTCTACATTTGAAATAAAATAATTATCAACTATTTATAATATTTATTTAAATGGAATACACATTTCTTGAATATTTTTTATCACAGTATATGCTGTTGGAAATGGCCATCAAGGAGACAATGACTGTCAGTTGACCTACAAGCCGGACCTGGTCAGTTAGATGCTCCTAACTCCCTCTCCTGTCCTTGGAATTTTCATTCCACTTACCTTCCTTGCTCCCAGAAGCTGTTCCAAGGATACAGCCTTGAGATAAAAATGTAATGTTGAAACTATCCAGACCGGGTACATTATTGAGTCTTAATGCTTCTATATAAACTTTGTAAGATTCTGGTAGGTGAGTGTAGAGATCAAATCTTGTAGTGGCCCAAGACAAGCCTCATAAAGTTCTCTTGTTTTTTAAACCTGCCAACTACTAATCTGAAGTGGTCTGTCTCTTTCTTCAGTCTTTTCCTGCCCTCCATGCATGGGGACTGGTTTCAGATTATACCTAGGAAACTCCGAAGGAGTTAAGGAAGCAACATATGCCTCTGTAGTTTAGGAAACAGAAATATATATATTTTTTCAATGTGACAATCATAATAGTACATAGCTGCTCACTGAAATCTTGCCCATAGTGTTTTAAACCTTAGGGCTGAGAAATACCTCAAAAGATTTGAAATCGCCATGAGAATATGTATAATAGCCCAAAGTTAGAATACAGATTTTCATATGCCATAAAAATTGAGGCTTCTCCTCTTCTCAATCACTTTTAGATTAGATGAATTTGAAAAAACAATTTAAAGGAAAACAAAAAACAAAACAGTTCAGTAGATCAGCAGTCTAGATGCAACTAAGAAAAGGAAATGTCCAGGACTTAAAGAACATCTAAGCTATTACTCTTACAACTTTTAGCACTTTTAGAAAAATGGAAATATACCTTTAATTATTTTATATTATCTTCTTTATAGTACTTCTGATTAAAAATAAATAGGCAGTATCAGTTAAATACTTACTTATCACTATGAGTGCATCAGATCTGTCCTTAGAAATCACCACTAGACACAGACAGTATAATCATTATTTTCTCTAATATTAAAAATCAGAATGTTTCAAGAAGTTTGTGGCGTTTTTTAAGACAACATAGCTAGTAAGTAATGGAGGCATATTTTTCTCTTAGCAATATTTTTATGCATTATTCACTTGTCTACTTCAATAATTATTCTAACAAAACTATTTTAGCGATTACAAATGAGTCATAATTTCATAGAAATTCCATAAGCAATCTATTAATGATGTGATTTTACAATTCTTTTCTGATTGTAAAAATAACATAGGCAGAATTTGAAAAGTAGTGGGAAACATAAAACAATAAAAAATTATCTGCATGTCAGCTACCAAAATATAACTTTTTATCTCAAATCCAAACTAGAAGTCAATCTCTTTCTTCTCTTTTTTCTTTCTACACAGCCCATGTCTTCTTATCCTCATAGCTGCAAAAAGCAGAAACCTAGCAAATATCCCAAATTTCTCATTTCCAGTCATCCTTAACTAAGTAGTAATATTTCAGTTTGAATATAAATATTTTAATGCTATAGCTATTTTTAAAACATGTCATTTTTGACAAGTTTATTTTTTTAGTAAGATGTGGTTGGTTTAGATTTAAAAATCAGATTAGCAAAATAAAAAAAGAAAACATATATAACTATCTAAGCAGATTCAGAAAAGCATTTGAGAAACACCTATGTATCATAAAAAATTACTAAATTGGGAATACAAGGAACTTCTTAATCTGATAAAGCACATTAAAAATTTACGGTAAACTTTATATTTAAAAGTAAAATATGAAAGTTTTTTTGGATGATAGAAATGTAAAAGAAAGCCTGATATCATCTTTCATCTTTTATATTTTATTGAAGATTGTACATAGTGTAATCGGATAGTCAAAAATAAATAAACTTTCTACAGACAGGAAATAGATTTAACTGTTATAATAAGCAGACCACTGGAGAGTTTATGTAGAAAATTTAAACAAATCTATAGGTAAACTATTAGAATAAGTGTAACAAGTTTACTAGATATTAGATCAATACATAAAAGGTATATATGATGTACAAATCATTGGTAAAAGTTTTTTTTTTAAATAACTATTACATTCGAATAATGAACATTGAAAATATTAGGAATAAATCTAATGAAGAGTGCAAGACATTTACACAGATTGTTGTAAAATTTTTTTTAATTAAAAACTTTAATAAAGACATGATTTATCAGGTCAATATATTTGAGGACTCAGTATTATAAAGGTATCAATTTTTCCTAAATTGATTTAGAGATTTAATTACATGCCAGCAGCTTTTTTAAATGAATATTTAAATTTTTAAAATTTACATGGAAAAAGAAAGCCATACAATCTTGAAGAAAAAGTATGATATAAATTCTATATCAGAATAAAGAAAATGAGTAAATCAACAGTAGTTATGAGAGTGTGGTGTTAGCACAACTCATGTAGAAAAAAGAAAGACAAGTGGAGTGGACTAGAGGGTCCAAAAAGTAATAGATGGATGGATGGATGGATGAATGGATGGATGGATGGATGGATGGCTATAGATCGATAGATGATAGAAGATAGATACAGTTAGATACGTAGATGATGATGATTGATGGATGATAGATAATAGATAGATGACATAGATATATGATAGATAGATAGATAGATAGATAGATAGATAGATAGATAGATAGATAGATAGATAGACAGACAGACAGATAAATAATGGATAGAAGACAGGTAGTTATATGATAGATACTTAGAACGGTTGTGAAAGGACAGTTTGTTTGTTTTTTTTCTATGACTGGTGTTGCATCAATTGATCATATACTTGGAGAAGATATAAAAATTAACTTCTTCTTTAAACTATTTTGAGTACCATTCCTGAAAAATTGATTAAAAAGCAAAAAGTTCAATAATCAACATTCTAGAATCAAATATCTCTTTGACTATAGAAGATATATCTTTTTAACTATGAGATGGTCAGAATCCAAAAAGTACTAACCATAAGGACAGTGATTGATAAGTTGGACTACTACATTAAGTATATGAAATTCTGAAATGAGCGAGAAAAGATAGTTACAATATATAAAAATAATATATAACAAAAAGATACATCTAAACAATCCAAAGAGAAATGAGCAATAGAAAAATGGACAAGGGACTTTAATAGGTCATTCAAAAATAGATTTATAAGTGGTCAATAAGAATATAAATAGATACTCATTCTCATTTGTTATTAGATAAATGCTAATAAAAACACAATCAGCAGAATGTCTAAAATAAAGAAGACTGACAAATATAAGGGTTTGCTAGAATTTTCATATACTGTATCTGGTGAGAATGTAAGTTGATTTAGACACATTGAAAATCACCAGTTGTCTGCTATAGTGGATTAATGTATTGCCCATGAGTCAACAATTTCTCTAGAAGTCTATACTTACAGAAATACTCATGTGTCTCAAAAGACATTGCAAAATGTTCATTTGGTGTTGTCATTAACAGTGAAAATTTTGAAAACAACCCATTGTACATCAAAACAAAAATGCATTAATAGATTGAGGTATATTCTTCTAATGAAAGAGTGCAGTGAAAATTAGTGAATTGTTATTCATATCAAATTGGATGACTCTCTCAAAAATAATGTTTAGCTAAGGAATCAGACACAAAAGTAAACATACTATATGGCTGCACTTTTATAAAGATAAAAAACAGGCATAACTAATGTATGGCATTAGAAGTCAGGATGGTGATTAACTGTAGAGAAGTTGAGATTAGTGATTAAGTGAGGATGTAAGAGTAATTTCTGATTCTCTTTTTTCTTACTTAGGTGATAGTAATATGGATAAGTTCATTTTCTAACAGTAAAATGAATTATATTTTATGTCTGACATAATACAACTTTATTTTAAAATGAGTGTGCTATACAATATTAACTAATTTTTTTAAATTAAATGAAAAAGGATTAGAAAGAAATACACCAAATACAAATATTTTTGTCTCCATGTGGCAAAATTAAGAGTGCTCTCTATTTTTTTTTAGGGGTTTTTTTTTGTCATGTTATAAATTGACATGCTGTTTCAAAACGAACAGTGGGTTCCTCCAGGAATGGGCTCTTCTGATCCAGTCATCGCCCTTCTTAAATTGTTCATCTATTATTTTTAGAAGACGTGCATCTTTTTACTCTTTGCTGGCCATTGTGTTGTGTGCAAAATGTATTTATGGAGATTGGAGTGTGAAAGCCTAGAGGAATAAATGAAGCTTTTAGTGTCTCTATTTAGATGGGTTTATTTTAGTATTCAATACCTAATAAATTCCATATTCTCTTAAATTCTAAAAAATAAAAAAATAAATAAACTGTTGGCAATTTAAACATATGTAGCAATCATTTTAAGAGCAATAGAGATAAATACAAGTTGTAAAATAATTCTACAAAATCTTAATACATTGAGTGAGTTCTATAAAAATTCATGACATTTTTAATTGTATTAGTTTCTTGCCTCAACCTTTGATTCTCATAATCTGGATTTGCTACCAATTGAGAAAATTATATAAAAAAAGTTATTTGTATTTTTTTAAGCTATATTATTCCAATATTAAACAAATAGTATGTGGTTCTCTGAAGAAATACAGATTCCAATGATGAAATATACTATTTATATTAATCATTGAGTTCTGCCATTTTTCATATTTTAATTTGCCAAAATCTCATTCAGAGTTTGGGTTTTATAAAAATAAAATTAGTAAAGATTCTATGTAAATATAAATATTTGTTGTATAATCTGAAGATTGTTTCTTCCCAGATATAGTTTTATTTTCCATGTAAAATGTATAAAACAATGTTCAATACAGATGTTCAGGTATTTTTGGCATGAATCTAATCAGAGTAAGATTAATTCAACTAACCAAAAGTAAGAACATTTTTATGAAGGTACCCAGATTAAACTTTATATTCATCCAATGTCTCACACATTCACAAAATGATATATCTTTTGTTGAACTACAGTAGTAAAAAGAGTAAGTAAAAAAAAAAAAAAACAACCAAATAGTTAATGATTCTTATTTAGTAATTCAGAAATTCACTTTGGAAACCCATTGCAATAGAATATAGATTATAAATATTTGCAGAATATGCACATAGATTTGATCTTTTAGATGAGTCTGTAGTAAAAGTTAGATATATGTAGCAATTGGTACATGTGAAACACTATGATCAGTTTTTCAATTTTTCCTCCCAACCATCAAAGAAATACTTGAAGAGGGTAATGCTATCTGTACTTCAAGAAGAGGCATCTGCAGTTTATTTGGGAACTTCTCCTGAATTGTAAAACTAGTAAATGAGAGAGTCATTCAACTGTTGGGTGTATTGTGATTACAAATCTGTATAGTAATTTGAAATTTTAAATATCTACGTTCTTGGTGAATTTTGCATTTCCAGCTATTTGTATTACTAAAGCAAGTAATAAAAATTTTATACACATTGTGTTCTTTTGACGATTCTTTGCATTGATCAAATTAACCAGACAATTGGTAAATCTTGAATGTTGTGTACATCCTGACATGAATATCCATTTTTATCAAAAAGTTACATTTTCCCTTAGATACAAAATAAACATATTAGGTGATGGTATAATTTTTTAAAAAGGTCACATTTTATGCTCTAAAGTAATATATATTTTCCCTAACTCGACTTTTACAATGAATAATGCAGTAATAACATATGTGTGGTACTTATAGTTTATGGCATTTTTAGCATTCATTTATTAATAAGGATCACAAAATATATGTAAGAAAAAAGGGGTTATTTTCACTTTTTCACAGTTAGCAAGAGGGATTCTCAAAGACAGTTAAGCAAGAAGTCTCAAAGAAAGGCACTCAGAGATAAAATTGATATACTTTTATTCCAAGTTTTTGCTCTTCCTCCAAGCAGACCATCGATCCTGTACCAAGGTCAAATTTTGCAAAATGTGCATTATCATTATTTTTAAAAATTTTATTTTGTATTTCAGCCACCTGAGAGGAGTAAGGTTTACATTATTAGACACGGAAAAAACTAACCTGCGCATTGATAATATTGAAGAAATTCTTGTTAAACTTTATAGTATGTGATGTCATGATAATACTGGATATGTGTATGTCCAACTTGTGGCTCTCACTCTAATCTAAAACATGCTTCCTATTTTCCCCATGTCCTCATAGCAACAACATAACAAGGCATTTAGCTACCTGAAGTAGAGCTACTGCAGTCCTATTATATCAGCTGTATTCATAAAATATGCTTAGATTATTTTGTATGTTTGCATGATATGCTTTGTTGTTGCTCCTGTAGAAGGTGGTAGTGGTGGTGGTCAGTAGTCAAGTATTTAGGTTGAGTCAGAGAGTATGAGAAAGAAGGACAATAGGGGCCTCAATGGTGCCTGCCCGAGTCCAAGTCACTACAATAGGGTGTGTAAGTATTTATGGATTGAAAGGTAAAGATTCACAGAATTCTTAATATGAGATATTTTAGAAGATCCTGGAATAAGCACAACTTGGAAATATGAGATGCAGTATAGAATCAAAGATAGATGTATTTTCTTGATCCAGATTCCAGCACTGTGGTGACAACTGTAAGGCTGATGGCTTTGGAACACTGAGCCATAGCACCTTTGGATGCGTGGTTTCTGAGACTGCACAGTCTGTGAATATTGCTGGGAAAAAAAAAAAAAAAGCAAAAGGAGGCAGGGAAAGTAAAGTACAGAAGATTCCATGTTGTCAGTGGTTTGCTGATTAATGTTTGACAACTAACTTTCAGAAAACATAAAAACCTGGTCTGTAGCATTTTCCTATGAAAATACTTCTACTATTGGCAATTTCATATTACCAACATGAAATAGTTTAACACAGAGTTTGGACAAGATGCCCACAAACAGGGTACAAGATGGCTGGAGCACTGCGTGAATGTAATAATTCGAGATGAACCAGTGATAAATAGGAAGCTTTAAAGTAACCTTTTTGGTTACTCTCAGACACACATTGTAAATATTTGTACAAAGTTAACACGTTTGAGCATTTTGGGTCTTCAGATCATTGTAATTTGACCAAAAACATTGCAACTGGATTCTGGGCAACATCTCAGTTATACTTAAAAATATTGCTTGATATAAAACAGAGTTTGAAATGTTCTGATCCTATCCTTTGGAACTTCAGGCCCTGTCGGCTCTATTTTCTAAATACATTTTGGATCTCTCTTCCTGTCTGCTCATTAGTTCAACTTTATGTCCTAAATAATATTCTTGTCACTAGGAATATGACAAAGACAATGTTCCTTCCCATATCATTTCTTGCTTCAATTATGACAAATCTGATTTATTTCACTGTGTCTAGTGTCTTCATTCTGTTTTAACACTGTGGCCAAACTGATTGTTTTTCCAGCCTACAAAAATGATGACCTCATTCTCCCAACTGTGTTCTACAAAAGCCCCTCAAAATTAACCACTGCCCATCTTATTCCAATATCCATTCCTATCCTTCCCTACTAGAGTATTGCCTATTATATTGTCACTTTTTAAACATATGACAAATTCAGCTCCTTTGCCTTTTTACATATTTTCTGCCTGAAATGCCTTTCCTATCTCACAACAGAAAAATCTCTTCTTATAGTTTAAAAAACAGCAAACAAATAACTTCCTATGTAAAGTTTTCTCTCACTTTTCCAAGAAAAAGGTATGTCCTCCATTTCCTACTCCTGCATTCTCAGACTGCCCTCTCTAAGCAGTTATTTGTTCCTGTTGCAAAAGACTACAACTTATGTGTATACAAAGTGTGCATTGTACGGCCTGGGGACTCTGTTTATATAAGAGTCTATATTATGATTAAAGAAATGATCATTATAACCTATATAAATGGTGAATCTTTGCAACATGACAACCTCGATATAATATTTTCTCACAAAATGTGAAACCAACATGGAAAGAAGTGATTTTTGTCCATTTGTGAAACCAGTCTATATTAAGTTACCTAGAAACAATTTTTGCTAAAATGACTTACTGAATAAAGGGAAGTGTGTTTGCCAGCCACTTATATGAATCTGCACTCCTGATGATGTCACCACTCAAGGCTATAAGGACTGATGTGCAATTAATCTATAATCCATTCCTATGCAAGTTCTTAATTTGAAGTAATTTCAGTTGTTGAAATGACCATTTTTAAGTTGGTTGTAGTTCATTGGTGCCTTATTAACTCTTACATATCTCTAGAATCATATAATTGGCATGTTGTTAAACTATTCCTGGTACCAGAAGATTTTGATATAGCAACAGACAATAGTCTTTGATGACACTTTGATTCACAATTAATTAGTACAGCAAAAGGTTTTGCTTTTTGCTCTGTCCCTTTAGTAAATTGTGATATGACACATATTTGCATTTACTCAGCACAGCTGGTTCTCATAAAAAGAGCATTTGCCCTCAGAATAATTTAAAGCAAATGCAGAGTGGTTTTATTCCTAAATGAAGAAAACCATGGTGCAAAGCAGGTGGCTTAAATGTGTTATGGACAAATAACATTTCCAAGCATGTTATTTTAAAAAAACTTTTTTAAAGTTTTCCCTTGCTTACCAGTTGGAACCCCCATAAAAGATAAATAACAAATAAAATACCACAATACCATGTTATATTGTTCTTTGAGATATAAATTATCATACAGTCCATTAAGACCATTCTATACTACTTTATCAGATAATTTTTCTAACCAAGGTTATTGATTCTTTTGGAGAAAAAAATATCTAATGGTAGTTTAGTGAACATCAATTTTCAAATGAGCTTAAATTTGATTTGAATACATGTATGAAACATACATAAATACTTTAAATCCATAGACTTTCTTGAGTTCTGACTATAATTTTCAACACTTTATGTAAAATTAACTTTCTTTCTCAAATATGGTTTATATTATGGTTTTATTTCCATTAAAGCATGAACCTAGATTTTACCATTATAATTTCATTGCACCGTATAATTTCAAGAAACATTTAGATACAAGAAAAATGATGTGTGGGTGTGAAGATATATTTCTAGTGAAAATGAACTAAAAATACCATTGGAGATCTATAATTTTCCAAAGGCTTTAAATAGTAATTACAGAAGTATTTGACATTTCATTCTAATAATATGTATTATCATCATCCCTAGCTAGAGTTTTTCCACATATGTTAACATTATGTCTCAATGTACTTGGACAGTTGTAATATTTATTATTAATTATATTTCAATTAACTTGGGCAGGTTTAATGTTTATAATATTACTAACTGTTGAATATATCATATACACACTTCTTAATGCAAAAAGATGTAAGAAAAATTCATCTTGATGCAATATTTTCTTTGATAATTTCTGATATTCATATTACAATAAATTACAAAAAATAAACAGTACTAAACCTACATTGAATAAAACTTAACCATACTTTGAGGAGTAGTCACAATTTTATTCAGGTTTTTAAAGTAATTCATGGTTTTTAATCTAGTGTATTAATTACTTAAAAAACAATATGAAATATTATTATGTTAAATACAGCCTGATGGGACTCTCAACTAGTATTAAGACATAACCTGGGAAGTAAAAGCAAAAATAAATGAATGAGGCTATATAAACTAAAAAGCTTCTGTAAAGCAAAGAAAATCATCAATAAGACAAAGAGGAAATCAAATGGAAGAAGATATTCGCAAACAATGCTTCTGATAAGGACTTAATATCCAAAATATATGAAAAACTCATACAATTCAACAATAAAAAATCCAATTAAAAAATTTAAATTGGCAGAGGACCTGAATAGACACTTCTCCCAAGAAGACACATAAATGGCTAACACATATAAAAAGATGTTCAACTTCACTAGCTATTAGAGAAACGCAAACCAAAAGCACAATGAGATACCACCTCACACCTGTTAGAATGGCTATTATCAACAAGACAAGTAACAACAAGTGTTAGAGAGGCTGTGGGGAAAAGGAACCCTCATACACTGCTGGTGGGAATGTAAATTGGTATAGAAACTATGGAAACAGTATGGAGGTTCCTCAGAAAATTAACAGTAGAATTACCATATGCCCCAGCAATCCCTCTTCTGGGTATTTACCCAAAAAACTTGAAAACATTTATCTGCAAAGATATTCATAGCAGCATTATTCATGGTGACCAAGACATGGAAACAACCAAGTGTCCTTCAATAGATGAATGGATAAAGAAGATGTGGTACATATATACAATGGAATATTACTTGGCCATAAGAAAAGATAATATACTGCCATTTACGACAACATGGATAGATCTTGAGATTATCATGCTAAGTGAAATAAATCAGACAGAAAACATAGAGAACCTATGATTTCGCTTGCATGTGGAATATAAAACTGTAAGCAACAAACAAATAGGAGAATCAAAACTCATATACACAGATAACAGTTTAGTGGTTATTAACCAATGTCACCCCAGTAATTTTAATTAAGAAAAAAAAAAGACATAACCTGGGATTACTTGTTTTGCCAAATCTGAATGGATTTATTCAACAAGTTTTATTACAGTTCTGTATGTGCCATTCAGCAATGGTAGGTTATACTGATGAGGACACTTGATAACATGCTAAAGTAATTGCTGGGATCTGAATACCTAAGAAAAATGGTGTCTTGGGGAGTGTCTTCTACTGCTTTATCACCAAAGGAAGATTGAAAAGACATGGACTCTGACATCTATCTGCTTATATTATATGATAATTGTTTCACTTGCTAAAGTCTATCTATTCTTTGTCATTCTTTTCAGGTATTGATTTTAAAGCCCCTGCTTTATTTCATCATGTTAGTAGAAAAATATCAATTACATTTCTACATATCTATATGATGCTAGTAAGAATGTATATGTCTATGTCATTCTTTCCCCTCCAACAGAAGGACTTATTTCCGTGTCTTATGAAACAAAAAGTAAATCAATTTCCTACTTTCTTTCTAGGTCAGAGCTAGTTATTTTCCAGGTCAGAGGAGAGTCAGCAAATAACTCTTTGGTATCTACTCCTGTAGTTACTTGGTAGCAACTCCTTAAGAAAGTGACTTCAATTACTGATCAACTCAGTTAAAGGAGTGTTCACTTGATTTTTGATAAGAGTTTTAACCTGGTTTTGGAAGAACCCAGACATGAGTTCCATTAGCAGAGGGACTCATCCTGTGTTGGGGAAGGAAGGTAGTGAGGTTTAGTCTGGGATGGCAAGGTATTTAGCCTAACTGCAGCTCATCTCATGCCGCATTTGCACTGAGCTAAATGAATGATGAGAGCTGTGTTTTCTTACAGTTTTACAGTCCAGGCCTAATTTTATATTAACAGCCTGATGTGTTTTGAAAATATTTGTATGACACAGTATTTAAAAATGTGTTTCCACAATATGGTGAGATTTACTTTTACTCTGAATAGGGTTTCCTGCTAAAAGAAATATTTTAGATGAAAAAATATATTCAATCTGTTAAGAGATTACATATTTATACTTAGCCTGTAAATGTAAAACTATGTGTGGATAACAAGCGTCATTAAAGGTGGACCAGGCTTTTAGGCAGAATGAGTGAGCTGTTTTAATATCATTTGTCACCAAGTCTGTAGAGAGAAACATATACCTAACAGGATATTTATCTCCATATTTATCTTAGCTGATATATATTTGCATATTATACATATTATTGTGCATATATGTATATTTTCAAATCATATTATTATATATTACTTGCTATATTTATGATGCTAAATAAAAAATAACATAATAAAACACCAGTAAACTTAAAGTTCTAGGGACAACGATACAAGAGTAGTGAGTACAAGGTAAGAGTGTTGCATTGATGGCCTTGCTTTCTCTCTCAACCAGAACTTGATTCAAATGCAGAAAGTGGTGGTGTTCTAAGAAACACAAATAACCAAAGTGTCCTATATCCTTTATTACATGTGTTATTTTCCTATATTAGCCAGCCACTTATGCTGAAAATGATGGCATAAATAGAAAGAAGGGCAGCCCTTAGTTCCTCTCCTTTTTAGTCCTTCCTTATTCATCCGTAGGCTGAAGGTAGAATATTGGTAAAATGTGCACATATAAAAAATTAAAACAAACAATGTCAAATTAATTTTGTACTTTATTTCCATGGTTCTGTAAGAACAAAATACCTATACATATATGAGCTACCAAATACAAATCATGTAATTTTGGTTGTTCCATATACTGCTCTTGTATTTGCTTTTAAAACTGACATAGCACACTATAAAGATAAATGGTAAAATTCTTGGAATTATCTTGCATTTTAATTTTTCTTTAGTTAGAATGACATCAAATAGAAATAAAAGCAATTTGACAACTCTAGAGAGAGACCAAGGAAGAAAGAAAAATAGCTTTATATTTTAGTACTATTACAGCATTTTTTCTTGCTTTTTGAACAAGGATCTCTGCATTTTCATATTTTAACTGGGCCCCACAAATTATGTAGCTGGCCCTGTAGGCAGCCATTAGAGTGGAGATAGAGGAAGCATAGGTCAAGAAATGTAGATAGAAAAGACAGCAACATAACTGAAACATAGTCTGTGAGGTTACATAGACTAAAAATAAGCCTAAGGTTCAGACAGAGGCTACATCTTAGACTTCCATATAAATCAGACCAAGAGATTTCTGCTTGATCCTATAGAAAATGTGAAATTTTGAAGAGAAATTTTGTGGGAGAACATATAAGGAGAAATAGAATAACGTATGGACTGTTTTTGCAGTTAGATGGAGCTGATTTCAAATTCTACCTCTATAATCTGGCTTCTCTGTCATTGGTCACTTGATGAAAAGTTGTGCTTTGTCAGTTTTCTTATATTATATGTAGATATTTGTAATATCCACCTCTGGGGATATTAAGTCTTACATGAGGTAAAGTATTTAAAAAAAACTAACCTCAACAAGGACATGTTATTAATAAATAATAATTGTGATCATTTTGATCAGTTTTTAAAAAGAAGGCAAACTGTGGTTTGAGAGCTGAATTAGACTATAATTTTAAAAACTAAGCCAAAGTTTGTGAGAAAATTATCTAAACATAAAATATGGGCTGTTGACAGAAAGTGAGAATTCCCTAGAATTCCCAAATTTCTGATTTGAATGAAAAGCCAGAGCTAAATAAGAAGGTAGAGGCAATAGCCAAGGAATAGAAATAACACATTCAGTTTTGGACCTATTAAGATTGAAGCCTGTGAAGCTGACAATATGAAGGGGACCTGTAATTACAGTAGACAATCTTATATATCATTTATGAGTCTACAAGAGAGATCTAACATAGAAATACGAGTTTGGATTTCTTCAGCAGGAGGTGTTCAAAATCTCCTGCTGGAACCAATGGAGGCTTTCCTATCAGTTTGCCCAGATGTAGAGCAGAAAGTAAAGAGGGAGGACAAGGTAAGAGTGTTACATTGATGGCCTTGCTTTCTTGTCCCTGCATGGAAAGTCACAACCCAAACCCATTTTCAGCCACAATACAAACGCTGAGTCAGTTTCCTTTCAATGCTCTCTCTCAAGCCATTTTAGATCTAATTAGAAGACCTGCTCTGATCTCCCTAGAGACCTTATTTGTGTGAATAATACATATTTCTATACTCTCTTGGTGTGTATTTGGCATTGGCAGTCTTTACATCAGAACCAAATTGGGCCTGAGTGTCTATGTTGTACCTGCAGGGCGATAAGAGCAAATGTCATTATATTCCAATACTAAATCATTCTAGAATTTTAAATAAATGTTGTGGTAGTTGTGTAAATATTAAACATTTGGCAGCGGCTGGTAATTTAAATGGCTTTGATTTACACTGATTGAAAATGGCACAGATTTAAGTTACCCTTACTTATATTAAAAGTTATCTCAAACTACTACTTTATTTCTGCAGCCATATGTATGAATTGGTATATCTAATCAGTCAAGTTGTCATCTTCATCTAACTCCACAGGAATCAACCACGTAACAATTTTGAAAATTATTCTTAGCCAAATAGTTCTTAAGTCTCTACTACATGCAAAGTACTATGATCTGTTTTTCAGTGATAGTATCTAATTATTTAACCCACCAAAAATGAATTGATATTAAAATTCTCTGAATTCAGATAAAGGAAAAAAAACCCTCAATTTTGAGATTAGTATATTTTCTTGCCCAATTTATTCCTGTTTCCTATTATTTTTCTCATAGAAAAATTTTAAAACATAAAACAAGTTATATAAGCAGAAATGACAGTGTGAACAGGTTGTGAATTAACACCCAATATTATATTTAATTGTTTTAAACTAATAGTGGCATCTGTCTATAATATTTGCAGATGGATACCTTGATTAGTCTCTAATAAGACTTTTACCCATAATATCCTCTATTGGGATACTAACATCTGCTTAACTTGTTTTTAAATGCTTTGTAGGGTAAGCTTACTGATACAGTTGTGAAGTAATGTCTACACCCATGCATAAGTTTATTCTTTCAAAAATGTTTCTTTTCCTTATTATATACACTGAGTTTAATAATACACTGTTGGCTATAGTTCAATAACAAGCGTGATGGATCAAAAACCATAAAACATGGTAAACATAGATATAAAATTTATCGTTGTAAGGTACAAGCATTAAATAAGACACCAAAAGCATCTGCAACAAAAGAAAAAATAGATTATTTGGACTTCATCGAAATTAAAAACATTTGTGCTTTAAAACAGACCATCAAAAAGTGAAAAGACCCACAGAATGTGGGTGACACACACTGCAGGTAGGAATGTAAAATGGTGCAACCACTTTGAAAAACAGTTGGGCAGTTCCTCAAATGATTAAACAAAGAGGTACCTATAATCCAGCAATTGCACTCTTAGGTATATATCTAAAAGAATTGAAAACAGGTAGTCACTTCTAACAAAACCTGTGCATGAATGTTTATAGCAATACTATTCACAAGTACCAAAATGTGTAAACAACCCAAATGTTCACTAAGGAACAAATGGATAAACAAAATGAGGTATATCCATACAATGAAATATTATTAGGTCACAAAAAGAAATGAAGTACTGATACACACTACAATTTAGATGAAACTTGAAAACAATATGCTAAGTAAAAGAAGCCAGTCACAGAAGATCACAATTATATGATTGTATTCATATGAAATGTCAAGAATTAGGAAATCAATACAGAGACAAAGTAAGTTAGTGGTTGCTTAGGGCTTGGAAGAAAGGAGTGAAGAGAGAAGAAATAGCTAAAATGTAGGGAGTTTCCTTTTGAGTTGACATATTAGTAAAAAACTGAGATTTATAAAATTAGTGATATTTATGATAAATGAGTATAAAGATATACTAATTGCTGATAGTTATATATCATATATTTAATTAGAAGATGGGTTTGTTTAAAGTTTAATAGACTATAAAACCACAAGTTCTATGTCAAAAGAGTGATAACCTTTATGACAATAATTCATGCTGGCCTACTGTTTAATTAATGTTAACATTATAATGTATGGATTGAAAATCTATCTAAAATAAATCTATTGGGTAATATCAAAGCTTAATGTGGACAATACTTGAGGATATTGAATATTTTGCTTTATCTTAGATACTCAATATGCATTGTGTTTAGTATACTGTAAAATTTAATCAGTGTTTCCACTGAAGAGAACCTAAACCAGCAATTCTAATTAATTATGGAATAATAACATGTCATATTAAGCTTTAAACTTTTTAATAGTCAGGAATATCTGAGAGAAGCAGAAAATATTTAAGGGGGTTGAATTTTTTACTCATTTGTAACAATAACTTTAAATGTGTATGCCTATAAATATAGAGAAATACTTCATATATTTACCTTATAGTTGGTGCTGGTGAACTACCACCTACTAGCCAAATCTGACCTGCCACCTATTCTTGTATAGCCCACAACCAATTAATTTTAGTCTTACATAGCTGAAAAAAATCAAATACGAATAATAATTTGTGACACATGAAAAGTATACGAAATTTAAATATTTATTAGGTCACAGCCATGCTCATTTTTTTACATATTGTCTATGGCTATCTTCACACTTCTATGGCAAAATCAAATAATTTGTCAGAGACCAAATAAACCACAAAGCCTAAAATATTCACTGTCTATTTCTTTACAGAAAAAGTTTTCTGATGCCTACTTTAGAAAAATACAAATTACGAGCCACGATTTTCAAAGAACTTCAATAAAGAGGTACACTATTTGGGGGTCTACTGTATTTTGACCTTAACGTTATTTAAGACTACATATTAAGACAATTTAAAATCCCAACTGGGAGTATGTACCTTTGGTAAAAAGTATAGTTCTCTTGGTTTACATATGACAGGATTTTAGAATTAGGAATTTAGAGACTGTGTTGTTTGACTTTAGGGGAGAAAGGAAGAAGGTTAAGTGAATGGTATAGGAGTTGCTGACAGATCAGACTGAAAAACTGAGTAATGGACACAAAACTTCACTTTCCATCACAATCTTTCTTCAAGAGTCCAGATTAAAAATCAGGACTATAGTTAAACAGAACCAAGAGGTTTGTTTTGGGGCAAAGATAGATTTATCTGAACAGTACTACACAGATCTGTCCTCTAACAACTCTATTTTGAGATATCTTGCAAAAATATATTTTACTATATTTTCCCAGAGCTAATAAGAAGGTAGAAGTGACTGGGCAAATTAAATGATAGGGAAGCTATTTATTTAAGGACTCTTTAATTAAATGCCTATTTAAATATCAAACTCCAGAGCTGATGGGTGATTTTCTTATTTCTTAACTTGAAATTTCTGGCTTTAGGTGAGTTTTAAAGTAAGAGATTCCAGGTCCTATAACATGGAATTGTTAAATTCTAGGGGGTTATAGGGATTAGAAAGAGACAGGAATCAGCTGTGACTAAAATCTGTTATTCAAGGCAGGCTCCAAATCTGTGAAAGTCAAGTTCAAGGAAGTCCATTTTCACCACCATTGATTTTCACTGAAGGCAGACTGTTTTCACCTCATTGATTTTGATGTTGATTGAGTCATGTTCATCTGGTTGGTCAGAACTTGGGAGCACGTTCATTTTTGATGGGTTAATTTGCCTAGGATCACTGATCAGTTACCTTGATCTAGAGCGACTGTTATTCAACACTTTCTCAGGTTACATATTAAGAAACTTAAAGAGCTAATTAATTCAATAAAATTTTGTTTCATTCCTAAAAAATTTATCTAATTTCAAATAATTAATAGCTTAATTATCTTTAATTACAAAGTTTGGATTAGATATTATCCTTTAACTAGATGACATTGTAAGGCCATGAAAAACATGCAGATATGTTTTTTATATTGTAATTTGTCTTTCTAAAAGAAAATTTAATAGGGAAAATGACTTCTACAGAACTATAAGTTACAAAAGCCACAAAACTGTGATTGACCATTAATGCTTGAAAATGGAAAGCAAGTTCTACAACCAGACAGGACCAACAATATCCAAACATCCAAATCTGAAACTCATGATTCAGTTATCACCCAATTATTATCATTTGTAAACCAGCTTCTCAACCTACTGTATATATAACCCATCAAATAGAATCTTTCTGTCCAAACAGAACCTTCTATCTGTGAATATTAATATGCAATTCACAGGAGAGCGTCTGGCTTATATGTAAGATAATTATCTTTTTGTGACATATTTACAAATTTTTTTCATTAATTTTTATCTTGTAATTTTTTATTGTTCTGGTAGTCTAGTTTTAGAATAAACACATGCTTTTAACAACTCTTAGCTGAATTCTTCAAGATTTTATGCTTAACACATCTGACAATTCTATATGAGATCTTTGAGCCTTTGTTATTGCAGCTGAACTGTTCTATCTATCTTCCCTTTGTTTCCAACTCTTTTATAAAAATATAAATCTGTAAGTGATTTAGAATGAATGGTAAATCAAGAATTTGCTTTTTTCAATATCAGCAATCTCCTCCAAATCTAAACCAGTGCAAATGGTTTAGATTTCTTATGAAAATATTTCTGAAATCTCTTTCATTTCAGTTCATGCCATTTTGCTTTGAAACCTTCTATAGTATTGCTGTTTATGCTTTGAGCAAGTGACTTCTAACACAGAAAACACTATTATTTATTATTATTATTATCATCTTAGTTTACCATCTATTTTATATATCAAGTAAAATAAATGTGAAACTGCTGGTCAAGATGGCAGAGTAGATAAACACTGTGCTTGTGTCCTCTCACAACCATATCAAATTACAACTAAACTACAGAACAACCTTCATTGAGAATTACCTGAAGTCTAGCTGAACAGAAGTCCTACAGCCAAAAACATACAAAAGAAGCCACGTGAAACTGATCAGAGGGGCAGAGATGCAAACAGGCAAGTCCCGCAACCATGTATGTTGGTTGAAAATTGGGAGGGATATCTCTGCTGTGGAGGAACTCCTCCAGAAGTTCCTCCACAGCAGAGATATCCCTCCCAATTTTCCCAATCCCACCCACACCAAGCTCCCTAGCCCACGGTTCTAGTGCCAGGGAGAGAAATCCACTCTGAGCTCCAGCTCTGGGGCAGCAATGTGAAACATGCCAGGGACATATGGGAAAATCAAACTGTTTAACTTCATGGCGAGGGCTGGAGGAACAGCTTTCTCCTGGACAGAAGTGCTGGCAGAGGCCTTGTTCCTCTTTTTGAGCTCTCCGCACACCCAGCGTATAGACAGAGGCAGGCGCCATATCTGAGGCTCCATCAAGCTGCTAACACCATTTGCCCTTCCCTGGTGATTCCCTGAGACCCCGCCCCACCCAATTTATGGGCCACCCATGCTGCTTCTAGCAGTTTTTCCAAACATACAGCTTCTCTTGGCTCATACTGCTGACTTTTCTAAAACCTCTCAAAAGTTCACAAACCTCATATAAGCAGCATATGGCTTCAGCATGCCCCCATACCTCTTGCTAAGCAGCTCCAAGCCCAGCACTAGCAGCAGCCAGCCTCAGTTTGCAGCCTAGCCTCTCCCAGGTGCCTCCAAGCCCACCACAGGTGGCAACCATCTGCAGATAATTATGTAGCTCATATCAAGTGGCCCCAGGCAGGGCACAGACACTGGCTGAACTTGGACTGCAACAGAACCCTTCCCAAGAGGACCCAGAACCAACACAGCCAGTGCGCAGCTTTAGATCACACCAGAGCACCACACAACCACCTCCACAAATAACACACCCAAAGGGCAGACAGGGCAGGCAACAAAGCCCTGTTAAAGCAAATCCTGCTCAGTAGGGTCACCCTCTTCACAACAGCTCCTCCACTGTGGTCATAGCCAGTCCTCACATCCAGTTAGTTTGAGGGTCTATCCCTCTCACCGATGTACAAACAGCAACCAGGACTCAACAACAACAGAAGGGCACACACAACCCACACAAGGGACACACCTGGAGCACTCAACTCAGGTGAATAGGGATACTGCATCAGTGGGCCCCACAGAACACCTACTACATAAGGCACTCTACTATAACTAGGAGACACAGCAGTCCTACCTAGTACATAGAAACAAACACAGAGAGGCAACCAAAATGAGGAGACCAAGAAATATGTCCCAAATGAAAGAATAGAACAAAGCTTCAAAAAATGAAATAAACAAAATGGAGACAAGTAATCTACTTGATGCAGAGTTCAAAATACTGTTTATAAGGATGCTCAATGATCTCAGTCAGTACTTCCACAAAGAGATAGGAAATATAAAAATGAAAATAGAAAACAGAAAAAGGACCAGTCAAAAATGAATACAATAACTGAAATGAAAAATACATTAGAGAGATCAACAGTAGATTATATGAAGAGAACAATCGAATAAGCAATCGAAGAAGACAAGGTAGCAGAAAACATCCAACCAGAACAGCAAAAAGTAAAAGAATCCAAAAACATGAGAA
>NW_011888785.1:9543187-9553219 GCF_000151845.1 Pteropus vampyrus
TTAAATGAAAATGGATTAAATGTTCCAATCAAAGACATTTGTGGCTGAATGGATAAGAAAACTCTTAAGACCCTCACACATGCTGCCTGTAAGAGACTCACTTCAGATTGAAAGACACACATAGACTGAAAGTAAGGGATAAAAAAAGATATTTCACAAAATGGAAACAAGCAAACAAAAAGCTGGGGTAACAATACTTATTCCAGACAAAATAGGCTTTAAAACAAATACTAAAACAAGAGATAAAGAAAGACCCAGTAATCCCACTTCTGGATATGGAGGCAATGGATGAATGGATAAAGAAGAGGTGGTACATGTATGCAATAAAATATTACTCACCCATAAAAAAAATAAAACCGTGCCATCTGCAACAACATGGATGGACCTAGAGGGTGTTGTGCTGAATGAAGTAAGTCAAACAGAGAAAGAAAACTGCCATATGATTTCACTTATATGTGAAAGCTAAAGAACAAAATAAAGACATAAACTCATAGAAACACAGAATATCTGAATGACTGCCAGACTAGGGAGGGTTAAGGGAATGGGTGAAAAAGGCGATGGGATTAAAAAGTATACATTAGTAGTTACAAAATAGTCATGGGAATGTAAAGTATAGCATAAGAAATATAGTCAATAATATTGTAATAACTATCTATGGTGTCAGATAGGTATTAATTTATTGGGGTGATCACTTTGTAAATTACATAACTGTCTAATCACTATATTGTACACCCGAAACCAATATAATATTGTATGTAAACTGTAATTGAAAAAGTTTTCCAAATTATACAAAAAATAAAATAAATTGTGAAACTAATTTTGTAGCCAGAAAAAAAAAATGATATATTGGCCAGTATACTTTTGAAAACCTATATAGTCTCATAGCTATCATTAAATGTCTACAGAGACAACCCCATACTTCCAGAACTCTTAGAACTTTAACTCTTTTTATATCATACTTATGCCAGATATATACAAAGCAAGAGTTACTCTTATGATACTTCTTTTATTTACTAAAAAGATTTATGTAACATCTTCTATCTACATACATAGACTATTAATAAGTCCTGGGAAAGGTAGCATCTTCAATTTTAGGAGGCTTATCATTTCTTTATGTAGAAAAGATATATAAATATAAGTTAATATATGAACATTTCAAGTAATATTATATGATTACATAAAATCTATTGCCAGATAAGAATTTAGTCTATAAATATTACAGAAGAGGTTACTTAGGATAGTGTGATGGTATATAACATAATAAGAACTTCAGATTTTACTGTGAATTAATTGAGAAAACCACTGAAAGATTTTAAGATTTTAAGATAACATAATAAGAACTTCAGATTTTATTGTGAATTAATTGAGAAAACCACTGAAAGATTTTAAGCTATATGTCATGACTTGACTTGCTCTTTAAAAAGAAAAATCACTGTCACTTCAGTTAAGGCTACTATACCATTTCAGATGCCTTATTAAGAACTTCAGAGTCATCTTAGATGCCTCTCTTCCTCTCAGTCTTTCAGGAAATCCTGTTGATTCCTCTTAAAGAAGCAAACCACTTCTCATCATCTACTTCGGTACCACTTAGAATCCAACCATCAAGATTTCTTAAGCTAAACTATTTCAATAGTAAAATAATAGGTCTTCCTATTTTTTGAAGATGTTCTTGAAATTTAAGGAGAGTTCCCTTCAGATGGATTGAGGATACTCAAATACTATGTTACTGTCATCATCTTGGCTCAAGGAGAATATACTCTTGTTTTTTCTTGATCCTTCTCCAATTAGGCTTTCATCTCCACCATTGAAATAGATTATGGTCAAGGTAAACGGTTCTTCTATTTTACCCAATAAAATGCTCAGCTCTTAGACCTCTTCTGACTTGGTCTACAGTGCATTTGACATCGCTGACCATGCCCTCCTTTCTAAAACAATCTCTTCAACTTGGCTTGCAGTACACCACATTACTATCTTAGTTTCTTTTCTTATTTTATCAGCTGCCTCTTCTAAGACTCCTTTGCTTGTTCTTAATGTTTTTGAAATTTGAATGTTTGGGTGCTCTGGAAATCAATCTTGAGAGTTTACATTTTCTTAACCTACTACTTCTTAAAGTAAATATGTACAATTTTGTGGCTTTAAATAGTTTTATTATACTGACAACTCTAAAAGTTCAGCTTTAGATTCTCCCATAATGTGATGCTTATATACCTAAGTAACTTCTACAAAAATCTCTTGATCTTCTGTGAACAAATCAGCTCCTATAGTCTACTCCATCTCTGTAAACATCAACTCCATTCTTCTACCTGTTTATGCAGATTAAGTGAAGACCATTCTTGACTTCTCTCTATTTTTCTTCCATTCCATATATATGCCATTAACATATTTTGTTGGTTCTATATATAAATTATAGCCAAAATGTGACCATTTCTCACCTCTTCTATCTCCAACTCCTGGATAAAACTCAAGATACCCTTATACTCTAGAGTACCCCCTTAGCACAAATATAATGTTTCCTTTACAAATTAAGCTAGATAATATCACTCCTCTGCTTAACACACTTCAGTATATTCTAGGTTACTCAGTGAAAACCTCGAAGACTTACTATGAGTTATCCATCCCTAGATGAACGGCCTCCCTCCTGCTCCTCGATGTCATTTTCTACCACATGTTTCCCTGCTCACTATGTTTCAGCCACAGTGGCCTCCTAGTATTCATAGTTATGTCAAATATGCTGCCATTTCTAAATTTTTGTTCTTGTTTTACCACCTTTTATAACATTCTTCCGCACAAACTCTTCACAGCTTATTCTCCTACTTCCTTTACTAGGAAAATGTTAACAGCAAAGAGGTCTTCACTGGCCACTTTATAAAAATGAACACATCTCCCCCAACCCTGGAAATCCTTAATCTCCCTGACTCTTCCTTATCTTTTTCAAATTCTAAGCAATAATTAAATGTTATACATTGGTGTGTTTATGTTTATTTTCTGACATCTCAATTAGTGTATGATTGATTCATGGATACTGACACTTTCTGTTTTGCCTAGAGAAATATTCCCAGTGCCTAAAATATTCCTATCCAATAGTAGATGCTTAATAATATATTTGTTGATGAATGTGTCTCAACACGCATATTTAATAAATCCTATTTTCCGATGGAGTTTTTTTTTAATAAAATATTGAAACATCACTGCTTTTTGTAACTCACTGGGTGGGAAAGAAACTTTGGATGGAGCTGTATTGATATCTACTCTGCATTAGGTGTACAAATGCACATGAAAACACCTCCCTTCCTCAACTTTAGTGTAAGGAGAGGAAAATGGAGAGAAAGAATCTGGAGAAAGAAATCTTTTAAATCTGAGTATGAACTGTCCACGTCCTGAGAAGCTCATTCATAAAACCAACTTGTGTGTGTGTGTATGTTTGTGTGTGTGTATGTGTGTGCGTGTGCACGCATGCACGTGTGTGTGCACGTGCATGCATACACACAATGTGTAGAAACATACACAAACATATACATACATATATAGAAAAGAAACAAGTGGAAATTTGTAGAACTAAAAATACAGCAAGTAAAACAAAAATCACATTTAATAGGCTCAATAGAGAATGCAGATGACAGAGGAATCAGTCAGTAAACTCAGAAATAAAGCAAAAAAATTAGCTCAATTAAACAACAGAGAGAAAATAAATTAAGATAAATTAAAGAGAGCCCCAGGGATCAATGAGATAATAATATACATCTAACATATGTGTCATTGCAATCACAGTGGGAAAGGAGAAAGAATCTGGTGCCAAAAAATTATTTGAAAATAATGGTTGAAAACTCATAATTGGTATAGGGCATAAACCTACAGATTCAGGAAGCTCAGCAAACCCCAAACTTGATAAATCAAGAGACTTTAATGCTCAGACACATCATAATCCCATATCTGAAAAACTAAAGGCAAAGTAAAAAGTCTTTAAAGCAGTCAGAGAAGCAATGCTCTAGCTAAAGTAGAATGAAAAAGTTGAATTACAGTGAATTTCTCAAGAATTATGGAAGCCAGAGGGTATGGCATATTTTTCAAAGGCTAAAAGAAAAAAAAAATCACCAAGTGGAATTCTATAACTAGTTAAAATATCCAACAGGAATAAAGGTTAAATAAAGATATTCTAAGCAGAAGGAAAACTATGAGTCTGTTGCCAGCAGACCTGCTCTAAAAGAAAGGTTAAGTAAAGCACTCACAGTAAGGAAATAAGCCCCAAGGAGAACTTAGACTATTAGAAATGAAATAAAAACAGAAAGAGAACTCACAATAAAAAAATATAGAAAATAACCTAAACTTTCATCAATTGGGACTACTATACAACTACATTGCAGGATATTACACTGCTCTTAAAAAATAACAATAATTATTAAAAAAACTTGCCCTACCAGATATTATAATTCATTATAATGCTACAGTGATTATCCATATGGTATTTGCACAGTAATATAAAAATTATTTAGTATAATAAAATAGAGAGTTAGAGAGTAGGAATTTATCAAAGTTAATATGAAGAATTCATATACGATAATGTGCAATTTAAACCAAAGGATGGTTTGCTTTAAATAATGCTGGCATAATTAGATATTAACTCAGAAGAAAACACATTCTCTCATATAAAATAGCACGTAAAAAAAATTCCAGATGGAAGAGATTTGTATATATACATATAAAAACACTAATAATATATATGCATATCTTTTAGATAATTAGATATCTAATTGAGACATAATAGATTCATAGATATATAATAAATAATAGATAATACGTATATAAGTAATAAAAATAAAATAAATTATAAGAAAATATATAGGAGGATATAGGTGGAATCTCGCAAGTATAAGTCATTACCTTAAGCAAGTGTGGAAACTCAGATGACGTAAAAGAAAATACTAAAAACATTTACCATATAAAATAAAAATTCTGTATGGCAAAATTTACTGTAGGTAAAGATCAAAGACTAGGGAAATTATTGGAAATACATATAATAGTAAAGTTTTGGCTATCTTAAGCATAAAATTAAGAGTAAAAATATATTTACTTCAGCAGTGTTTGAAATGTAAACATTTTGCAAACAAAGGTACCTTAATGTAAATCAATAGGGTAATAGTTGAGTGCTTTTTGCTGCAAATATGATGTAACATGCTAAGGAAGTGAGAACAAGTTATAAGTATTTCTTCCGAAGAGAAATTGACATTAAAGAAAGTGAAAACCAAGTTTCAGAGTAAAATAAAGTATATATTATTTTCTTAAAAAATAGAATAAAAATAAAGCATACAGTGTTTAAGTTCCCATTGTCTTCATTTTTCAATTTTATTTTAATTTGTCTCTTATTTGACTATTATTATTATACTTGCATAAATTAAAATACAGCATGTAAAGAGTAATACTTCACATCAAAAGTGGTTGTTAAGAGTTTATACATTATCTCTTCAGACCTAAAATTTAAGGAGATAAGTATAAAAACACCAGCTTTCTATACATCTGTCTCAAATTGACTACTTATCTTTATTCAATGGGTACCATACTTAGCAATGTTTTAGTTATTGTACTTGTGTAAATGTCAGGAGACCTGGATTCCATTTCTACTCTTACCACGCTACCACACCCATTACATTAGCCACAAGAGTTTATAAAGAAATGGAGACATTGAACTGCAAATATATTTAAAGTGCAAAAATATAGCTTTTTAAACTAAACCACATGTTTGCAACATGACCTAAATTTATAGGATCCTCCTTCCCCTAAGGAAAACAATAATGAGCAAAAGATGAAGACTCCATTCTAGAAATTTTTTCCACAAGAAAAATAAGAACACTTTTCAGGAAACATGTACCATTATAAAATAAAATAGAAAGTAATGAATAATATCTATGAAATGAAAAGCAAAAAAGAGTAAAGAAAAAATCAAGAAAGTAAAGAATAAATCATAAGTGAATGAGAAAAATAAATAATTAAGAGCTATGAAAAACATGATGATACATCTACACAATTGCAGAATAAATAAATAAATTAGAAAGAATGTGGGATGCAATTTAAATAGCAAAATATGTTCACAGCATTCAATATTAGAAGATTAAAATGACTTATGCTATTTAGTCCCCAAATATGATATCCAGCTAAATTTTCCTTCATATAGAAAGAAATGTATTTTTAAATGTTAAGCAATGTTCATTGACTAGGAAATATGACAACATAAAGTGAAAACAAAAACAATTACTACTACTTATGACTAGAATCTAATGAACCATGAGCATGGTCAAAATAAGAAAAGAATAAAAAAGATATACTATAAAAGAAATGTCACTAAGCATTGAATCCACATAGATACAATAATGAGGCTAAATAGTGGGAACAAAAAATATATTTTGAAAAAATGACAGAAATACTAAATATGTAAAATATTAATATAAACATGGTTGCCTATAATTAAAATAAAGAGATACAGAAAACAAAATTCTGAACATGGAGAACTGGGCCACTGTCTGATGTTCAGATTATTTACACTCTCCCTGGCCATGAAGGTGGAAAGCAGTTAAAATATAAAGGAATGTCAAGAGTACTAATTATCCCATCATTTTGGCAATAGTCAATAATTACCGTGGCATTCCCAAAGCTAATAAATCATGAAGTAGAGTTTTAAATGTATTGTTTAAAGCCCTAAAAGAAACCATCAGAGAGAAAACAATTTCTACAGTCTCCAAATTCTCCTATCTAAGAGATTAAAAAATGAGGTCTAGTAACACAAAACAAATACAAAGGAATACACACACGCACACATACACACACACATATACATACACACACAGAAGTATATATGAAAGATAAATAATAACTTGTAATTTAAACATAAGGTAAATAATATATAAAAGATAAATAATAATATTATTAATATGAGAGCGAGAAGGAGACCACTTCCATGGGCAAAGATTTCATAACATTATGCAACATTCATCTCCTGCTTCCATTCAAATAAAGCATCTGACAATGTTATGTTTCGAATTAACACATGCACCTCAATTTTGCAACAGTATAGATATACTGGTGAGAAAATTCTATTCCTCCGAAATGATATACCATCTTAAGAGTTTTGCCATAGGCCCTCTTTAGAACTACTGATTCATTTTGTGTATCTTTAAGTGGGAATTTAGTGTTCTAGATATAAACATTAAATACAGCATAAAAAGGCACCAATAGCCTTTTATTTTACTATAAAATTCATAGAACTGGGGCTTGCACAATTATCATCACATCAGCTTTCAAAGTTTATACTCTCATGGTTTTAAGAAAGCAATGGCTTGATATTGAGTGGTTTTGTAAATACTACAAATATGTAAATATTTATAAAATATATGTAAAATAGTAATAAATCATAGTCTTGAAATTATGAATGTAATTTTGAGAGTCTTTCATATCTCTGTGATAATTGAAAAAGTGAGTTTGGGTTTTTAAATTCTCTCATTAAAATAGTCACACATTTTATATAAAATATATAAAAGTATTAAGTTTTTATCTATTCACATTAGCTATGAAGTAGAGAGAAACATTCAAATCAGAATTCAAATAGAATTTAAGGTTTTTAATGTGGGATTCCATTTTAATTAACATTTATTAAAAACTATGATTTCTTAAGTAATTTCTGTAAAATCTGAAGTAATTCTCAGAGAAACCTTCCAAGGCAGTTAAGTATTACTGTCTCATTTAATATAAGAAGACACAGCTTAAGTAATATGTTCAGGATTAGTACATTTTAAATGGAGAGCACAAACTTAAAAAAAAAAAAAAAACCTAAGTCAAAGCCCATGGATCCTTTATTTGAACACTGGAAATTATTACAGCATATCAGCTTGGATTTTGCATAGAATCAGGTGGTAGACAGAAAAACTTCTGGAAGAGTAATATATACCAAATACTGTAATCATTAAAGCAGTAAAAGAAAGAGCACTTAGTTCTTACCATCCCATTTGTTATCCCATCCTAAAGGACACAGTATTGCCGCAAGTATACAAATTACTTACTGAAAAAGTCCAGAGTGACCCTGAATATACACAGTATACATTCCATGCATCTATACATAGTAATCCCAGCAATCCTTGATGAATTATTCTTATTCAAATTTTTTATATTCAATATTTTTTATTATCTTCCTGTCAGCAGCTAAGGTATTTCGATTGTCAAAATGCACATATAAATACATGCAAAGCTTTAGGAAGACATTTGAAATGTTTTTCTAGAAGTTTGGGGAAGGTGTGACATCACTGTTATGAACTCTCAGCCTCACTTGTGATTGATTAGTCATTGATTCACCCGTGACTATTTCCATTATCTGGCTTAACTGAAAAAAATGTTAAATTGAAATATTTGGTTGGAAAGAATCTGCAATTAGTAAATTCCCTTTTTTTCCAGAGGTTTTAACAAAGTGAAAATAAATGATGATCATATTTAATGTAATACAGAGTATTTGTATTTGTTTGCTTGTTTACATTTTGTGAAAATGAATAAATGAAATTTTATTCAAAATGGAGTCAGGAAGCCATGATCAAAGAGCTCTCAGACAGTACTGGCTTGCTAGTTCACATAACCAGCAAGAAGAAGGAAGCTATTTTCTCTGCTTGCCTCAGCAATGGCAACTACCCTTTGCTCACCGCCAATAAGAAGCCTCCACAGTCTGGAATTCTCGTTCTCCTCCAACGGACTCTTGTTCAAAACAACCCTTCCCAAAAGCCCCTGGAACCCAAAAGAAGTTGACCTCCCTATTGTCTCATCGGACGTGCCTATGGTTCACCATAGTTTGAGAGTCTCAAATTGCAATTCCTACACTATTCCCAAATAAATTCATTTGCTGCTTACTAACCTTTGCTGTTTAATTTTAATGTTGACAGTTTCTAATTAATCTGAAAACACCTGGAAGTAGGCATATATATGGTGTCTAATCCAACCTTACTGAAAGAGGCATATTTCTCACTCCAGAATCCAGGAAAGCCTTTCCTTTGGCTGTTTTTCTTTTTTTCTCCTTTCCTCCTGGAAACTATTGCATCAGTAACAGAAACATGAGAAAAACCATTTGACAGAACTGCTAAGTCTATTTTTATAGTTCACACTCATTCTTTATTTTGTCTTTGTCATTAATTCAATCTGGATGACTTGGCTGCATTTGAAGGGAAACCATCTTCAATCTATGGATGAAATAAAAGTATAAATGTCAAGTACTCCTCTTGCGGGCCATTATTTTTCCACTTGCAGCTATCTTCTGAATATATATATACAATTTAATTTAGAAGTTCTCTTAGACTTTCTATGTCCTCCATCGGGCACACTGAGACACAGAAATGATTATGAAGGTCACCTCACTTTCTCATATACGAATAAGGAATTTTCTTTACACCTTAGCCTTGTGTTATAATTGTGTGGTTGCTTTATCCTGAGTGCAATCAGATATTGTAGTCTAATGATACATATCTGTATTTATTAAACATGAAACTTGTGATATACAAAATAATTTTCCATTTCGCACAAGCAAGCAAGAATTATGATCAAAAGAAACCGGATGTACTGAGAGAAGAAAAAATGGTCAGGATGTTCAAATGAACCGAAATGTAAATATTTTATGTGAACGACATTTTTTTGTATCATTTCTGGCAATTTTCTCAACTTACAAAAAAAAAAAGTAGCTAAGAATTATTATTATTTTTTAACAAAAATAATGACATACATTCATTAATGTATCATTTCTGCTACCATATGTACAAAATATTCATCTTCAGGACATTATAAGAAAACTTTTAAAGCCTCTAAAATATGGCTATTTATGATAATGTAACAAGGGATTAAAACTGTAGGCATCAGATTTCCATTTGCTGCTAAATAGTTTTAGTCCAACAATTCAAGTCATCTTTTAGTAATATAAAAATTGTTTGATTAATACTAGATTAGACTATAATTCTCTTAAGGCAATAAGTAGACTACATATTCCTGAAAAGCAATATCCAAATTGTCAAAAACAAT
>NW_011888785.1:9553269-9581466 GCF_000151845.1 Pteropus vampyrus
TCTAATGATACATATCTGTATTTATTAAACATGAAACTTGTGATATACAAAATAATTTTCCATTTCGCACAAGCAAGCAAGAATTATGATCAAAAGAAACCGGATGTACTGAGAGAAGAAAAAATGGTCAGGATGTTCAAATGAACCGAAATGTAAATATTTTATGTGAACGACATTTTTTTGTATCATTTCTGGCAATTTTCTCAACTTACAAAAAAAAAAAGTAGCTAAGAATTATTATTATTTTTTAACAAAAATAATGACATACATTCATTAATGTATCATTTCTGCTACTATATGTACAAAATATTCATCTTCAGGACATTATAAGAAAACTTTTAAAGCCTCTAAAATATGGCTATTTATGATAATGTAACAAGGGATTAAAACTGTAGGCATCGGATTTCCATTTGCTGCTAAATAGTTTTAGTCCAACAATTCAAGTCATCTTTTAGTAATATAAAAATTGTTTGATTAATACTAGATTAGACTATAATTCTCTTAAGGCAATAAGTAGACTACATATTCCTGAAAAGCAATATCCAAATTGTCAAAAACAATTCTGACTGCTGATAGACATTGCGTTCAATCTCATATCAGAGGTAATTCTTAATTTATTTTTTGCATCTCCAATTTACTACTTATGTACTCTCATTTCCATTGATATATGGTTGTATTCATCTTTAGAGTTTATGGGGCTTTATTGGATCTGTCTTACAAAATCTTAGCAAGGGGACATATTCTAGGAATTAACTGGCTGTGTATGTGTGTTTGCTTGCATGCATGTGTGCATGAATGTCTGAGAGAGAAAGGAAGATGGAGAGAGTGTGCAAAATTACTGTTGTTTATCTGAATTTTTAAAGATGTCAAGATTAATCTTAAAAATTCAGGAACATTGTCATTAGAAAATTAATTTGGTTTATTATCGATAATATTTCCACTAGTTTGTTTTATTTTCTTTGCAATTATGGATGTGTTTTAAAAAAAGATTTTATATTTCTACCAATGCTTTCTGCAAGTATAATGGTATTGTTCATTTTGCAAATAGACCCAGGCCTACTGTGTTACAATAGCACCACATGGTGACCAACTCCTTCTCATTAACAACCCCAGGCTTTGCAGCCTTTGTACTATGAGCCAAATTCTAGGTCAATGATCTCCTGTTGCTTTATTCTGATCTTGCTGGTACTGATTTAATTTCTGACTGGGCAAGTATCATTCAAAACAACAGCAAAGTCCTTGCCTAGAGGATTTAACACAGATGAACCTAGTTGTACGTGTCTTTTTAAAAGAGTAATCAGCCCCTTGACCTTCTGTTATTTAGAGTCTGATTTTCACATCAACTCACAGTGGTTTATGTTATACGTGCACCAGTGGATTCTCGCATATATTGAAAATGTACAAATTAAAATCTTGATGATATAAATGCATCTTAAATAAATAATATGCTCTAAGCTTTTAATACACACTCACAGGGCAGAAAAGTGGAAATGGAAATGGAAAAGAAAACCAGATGTGGTATCAAAATTAAATACTACCATGAAGAGTAAAAATAACATATGCACCAAAGAAAAGTAGATATGTTAAAGTAAAATTAGAATTGTGTCTCCAGGTCATTGTGTTAAGCCAGATATAAAGTTTGTAAATATTTATTTCAACTAGATCTATATAAGTTGACTATTTAAAAAATTTGCTCCTATGTAAAATTTTTTAAAAAATTTTCTATATGGAAACAGAGATAATGACAAGTACCATATAAATCCAGATTAATAAGATTTTCTTTTTGTCTGCCTATAAGAAAGCAAATTTGAGGGGGAAAAAACAATCCTGGGTAATGATGTTAACTTACTGTGCCCCCAATTTTCAGAATTGTTTATTTCCTATGAAGATATTATGAGTTCCCTTCACTGGTGTTTGATATACAAAATTAAAAAATATACATATTTAGTTCAACCAAATGTAAATGCTAAAAAGTTTATATTTGCTGCTTGCTTATATAGATAATGAAAATGAAAAGACATTTTATGTAAAAGGACATAATGATAACATTAATCAAAATAATTTGTTGTGGAAACTGGTGCAGATATTTCAAAAGCATCTACATAATTAGAAATAATTAAAAACTTACATGTTTGTTGTAAAGTACAGGTTGGAATCAAAACATATGAATCCTTTAGCAGCAAAGATTAAAATTAGGGGAAGAAGGGGTTTTTGAGAATTGTAATTATGTTGACGGGTCATTATAAAGACCCAGTACATTTCTGATGTTTCTGCTTTATTTTGCCTGCAACAATATAAATAGTAATAACAATTGGAAGTTGCAGAGTGCTTAATTGTTTACTAAGTACCTCACATTCTATATCACATCTGACTATGCCAAACACTTTCAGGTGTATCATCTTATCTATCTCATTTCAAAAATGAGGAAACAGAGACCCACATGTCCAGTAGATTATGAACAGCAAGGTGTTTCAATATCATACCCCATTCTATTTGTAGACACTATTCTATATCCTGCATTACCTTCCCTTTTTACTGATAGATCATACATGGTTTAAGATAAACACTATCCTAACTATTATTCTCATTGTAAAAGATTTTCAGATGATAAGACTGAGCAAAGTGAAAAGAAGATAGTGACAGCAATTATGTGGCATATATATATTTTGTCAAGCATATTTTTTAAAAAAATATAAAGCGAGATAACTTTTTATATAATGTATTTTTGTTATAATAAAAAGAGGTAAAATAGAGTAGATTGCTACTACAGTTTGAAAGATAAGCGACTAATTATTTAAATAATTTTCTTTTCAGAATAGATGTATACTTTACCTTTAGAGGTTATTATAGCAATGGTTTCAAATTGGGGCAAACAAAATCATTCAAAACATTAAATGTCTCTTTTTAATAGTTGTACTTCTTATGTATTGATTGCTACTAGTAATTTTTTTTCATTAAAATTTGAAAGAGTAAAGGAAATACTGTCTTACATATTTTAATCAGAAATGGTTTGGGAGCTTTCAAAGAGTAAGAGAAATGACAGGAATCCACTTTGGAAATCATTTCCCATGATGAAATGACTAGTGAAGAAGAATAGAATAGTTGAACTACATCAAAATTGAATTTGTAGTTGATAATGCCCTTGCAGTCTGTCCTATTTTAGAACACTTTCTTAGCTGAAAATCAAATTCGGAAATCAGCTCAAAGTTACAAGATTTAAATCTAAACTCTATTCAAAGACTATAGCATATTATATTTTTTAAATGAAGATTCCATTCTGAAGTTTAATTTATTCAAAAGCTCAAATTTTAAAATTAAACTGAGGAAATACTGTCAAAATTAAGACAGAAAAAGAAAAAAAATGCATCATGAACCTACTCTTGAAGAATTCAATTTTCCTGCTAACCTTAAAATGATGTCTTTTAGTATAAGCAATGTACCAGGCAAAAAATAGTCCAGAACCTCTGTTTAGGGGATATGAGGGATGAATATGAAGAATAACAGCATTGAAAGATGTTTCCCAGATTTCATTACAGGCTCTCTCTGAATTTTCAACATATCTTTCTTTCTGTGATCTTCAATCCAGGTATACAAATATAATGAATACTAATTTCAAAATTCAAAAAAAGTAGTACTTAACAATTACTTCAAATTTATGCTTTTATAGCAAGAATATGAAGAGGCAGAAAGTTCAGAGGTCATATGGGCAGGTTACGTAATACCTCTGAGCCATAATTTCCATTCTCTCCCCTCCACCATCTTTCTCTCTCCTTTATGACCTTTTTTTTTTTTTTTGCTTTTTTCAGGATTCATATGACAATATGCATAGTGTTCAAGAAATTGTTGTCAAATTTGTGTATGATTGGAAATGAACCATTTTTTAGAACATTTCATTGGGTTATTGTTTTATTGTTAATGAGGTATGCATATGTTGTAGATAAAGACATATATCCTTCAAGTATTTCTTTCAGTTTAAAGTTTACTTTTTCACTTTTTAAACCTTGTCTTTAAAAATTAAAATCAGTGTTGTATAGGTAAATGGTTCACTATCAGCTCCGGCAAGGCATCCTTTTTTCGTAGCCAATATTGGTTTCCCTGGAACAAATACTGCCAACTGTGGTCAATTTCAAGCTACTGGGGTGATAACAAGTGACTCACAAAACTCCTAAAAACATAATGTTTCTTGCAAGCCTACATGAGCTGGTTCTTGCACACCAATGTCTGAAATCTACTATTTAGTAATTCGTACTGAGTCTAGAAATATTTTAACATTAGAAATTAGTCTTATTTCTTTTGATTCAGATTTTAAGGACATGATAACTAAATTATCAAGAATGAATTAACTGCTTTATAGCATATTTTGCAAATGAAAACAGACATAATTATTTTAAATGACCTTCCTTTAAATAAGTATATAATCAGCAGTGTCTCAAACTTTGGTTTTCACCAAACTTTCAGAACTTGTGATTCAGTTTCAAGAACAAAAAACTAGAGCATAAACATCAATAGCTTTCGGCACAGTCACAGTTGTGCAACCATTATAACTATCTAAATTTATCTAAATATAACCTACCCAAAAGGAAATCCCAAACTCCCTATAAATCGTTATTCATTCTATCTCTTCCGAGCCCTGGCAACTACTCATCTACTTTGTTTCTCTGAAATTGGCTATGCTAGACATTTCCTATAAATAAAATGATACAGTTTGTGACTACTTTCTTTCACTTAGAATATGTTTTCAATGTTCATACATGTTGCTGTGTCAATATTTCATTCTTTTTTATTGCCAAAAAATATTCCATTGTATGAATATAGACTTTTTGCTTATTCACTCTTCAGTTAATGGACACTTGCATTATTGCATTTTGATGCATGTGGAAATATGATCAGTCATATTTAGTGTAATTGATGAATTAGATTTACATCTGCCGTTTTTCTAGTTGTTTACTTTATACTTTAGGTATATTTCTCTTTCGTTTCTTCCATTACTGTATTCTTTCTGTTAAACAGATTTTCTTTAATGTGATAGCTAATTCTCATTTTTTTTGTTGTTTTCTCTGTTTCTGTGTGTGTGTCTCCTGAAAGTCTCAATTAACTCCTTAACTTGAAACATTATTTCTGATTAATATCAATTTATTTTCAATAGTACGTATATAGAAACTTTGCTCTACTATAGCTCTATTTCATCCCTCCTTTTTTGTGCTCTAATGGTCATAGAAATTATGTCATTATACATTATGTGCCCATCAGAGAAGTTTTTGAATTACTATTTTATGTAATTTTCTTTTAAATTAGATTGGAAAACAAATTATATAAAACCAAACATATATCTGTACAGTCTTTACATTCACCTATGTAGTCACCTTTATCAGTCCTTTTATTTCTTTTGTATATTTGAGCTATTGTCTAGCATCCTCACTTCAGGATGCTAGAACAACCTTTCGTACTTTAATAGGGCAGGTCTGCTAGATATGATTTCTCTCAGTTTTTGCTGATCTAGGAATGTATTTATTTCTCCTTTTCGAAAGATTTTCTAGTTACAGCAATCTTAGTTGATAATTTTTCTTTCGGCAATCTACTCATTTTAATTTTTAAAAAAAAAATTTGTTTTTTGGCTGCTCACCCATACTCATGTCCAGGTACACAGGTGGGTCCTGGAGGAAAAAGACAGATGGGATAACATAGGGAAGCACAGTGTCAGGGATCTTGGATTCAACTGCAGGTTTAGCAGGTTGGAGCTGCAGTACAGTACCAGAATGCCAGGCACGGGTTAGGATAGCAGACTGGGTGGTACCAGTGGAGATGAGGGCAGTGACGTTCACATGGGTCCACAGGGCCAACTGAGTACTTTATATATGTCATACCACTGGCTTTTGGCATCCATGGTTTTTAATGAGAAGTTAGCCATTAATCTTATTGATGATCCTTTGTATGGGATTAATTTTCTCTTGCTACTTTAACAACTATCCTTTGTCTTTGACTTTTGGCAGGTTAACTGTGATGTGTCTGAGTGTGAACCTCTTTGAGTTTATCCTACTTGGAGTTTGTTGAATTTCTTGGAAGTGTAGTTTTTCATTAAATTTGGGAAGTTTTCAGAGATTATTTCTTCAAACATCCTTTCTGCCCTTTTCACTCTTTCCTCTCCCTCTGGTAATCCCGTTAGGTATATGTTTGTATGCTTGATGGTGTCCCATAGGTCTGCAGCTCTGTTCATGTTCCCTTATTTTTTTTTGTTCCTCAGATTGTATATCAATTGACTTATCTAACAGTTTGCTGATTCTTCTGCTAGTTTTAATCTGTTGCATGGCTCCTACAACCAGTAAATTTTTGATTTATTATAATTTTCAGTTTCAGAAATTCTTTTTTTACATTTTATTCTCTTTATTGGTATTCTCTATTTTGTGAGATATTCTTATTCTTTAACTATATTTTTCTTTAGTTCTTGAAATATAATTATAATAGCTAGTTTAAAGTATTTGTCTAGTAAGTCCAATGTCTGGGCCTCCTCAGAGACAGTTACAATTTACTGCTTTTGTTTTTTCTGTGTATGAATTATAACAATTTTCCTAGTATTAAAATATCAGTTTTCTTGTTTCTTTGGGTATCTCATTTTTATTTTTTCAAAAGCTGAACATTTTTTAAATAATATAATGGGCGATCCTGGAAATCAGATGTCCCACTTCTAGGTTTATTGTTTTTACTGTTTTTTTTTTTTTTTTTTTTTTTTAGTGACTTTTCTGGTTTTACTCTATAAAGCCTATGTTCTTTATCACATGTGGTGACTGAAGTCTTGGCTTAGTTAGCTTAGTTGTCAGCTTATAATTAGTCACATAAGGAATTATAGTTCTTAAACCAATAATTTTCTCAGCTATTATCCAAGGGCTCTGTGCATTTACATTATGGCATGACATCAATGCTCCAGCATTTTTCAAAGCTGCATAGCCTTTACTTTTGGCTTGTGTAGTGTCTCAAGGTCAGCCATTGTTGAGACATTAGGGCCTCCTCAGGAATTTCTTGGCCATGTACATAGCCCTGCATATGAATGTGAACTTCTAAATTCCCAAGAATATATCAGAAATTTTTCAAAATGTCCCCTTTGAATATTTCATTATTTGCCCCAACTATTATTGCTGTCTTGGGCAGTTGCAGATTTAAACAATCTCCCACTTTTCTTTGCTTGTTTGTTTCTTTTGGAATTATCTTGTGGATCATCTATTCTCACAAATCGAGCTCTATGTCATGTCCAATAAAGCTTCAATGGAGCTGCCAGAAAGATCATTTGGTGAAAATCTCTGGATTTTCATGTTTTAGAAAGCTCCAATGATATTTTGCACCCTCGACTTGCTACTAGGGTGTAGTTTTTCACATCTACTACTGCAAAGCTGCCAGTTTTCAAGGAAACAAGTTCCTGAAAAGAGTTATAGGAACAAGTTAAAACACCACAAAGCTCACTGTTCTCTTTAAGATTCAGCTATGTTCCTTGAATAAACACTCACTGGGCATTTGTAAGCCTTTCATTAATTTCCAGAGTTCTAAAAATGTTGATTTAGACAAATTTTCCTAGTGATCTTGTTTTAAATAGCAAATTTCTGAAAGTCCTTATTTTATCATTCTGAAAGTCATTCTTCATATTAATGTATTTAATTGCTATTTTAATTTTTACTTCATTTAAACAAATGATGTTATATGAAAAAACAGTAAAACTTGATCTTCTGTAAAAATTATAGGGGCCTTGTCTAAAGATTAAAAGCACAAGTGATAAATGGCAATTTTCAGACTTTTAGTACTGCTATAATTTTAAATTTAAAAAGTAAATTCTAATATAATTTTATACTGTTTTTGAATTAAGAATCTTCTACACATAAAAACAATTTACATAATAATACATGATATTTTTGAACATTCAATATTTAGTAGGCATTTTTCTAAGTGCCGTATTTCCAATACATTCAACAAATATTTCATCCTAGACAGGCAGATATTACACATACATGTAGCTTACACTCTTGTGGAGAGAGTAAAATAAGTAAGTATGTAAATAAGTTCTCATGTAGCTTACATTCTTCTGGAGAGAATAAAATAAATAAATACATGAGAAAGGTAAATTGGAATAGAGTAAATAATATTTTAAAAAGGAACAAAAGTATTCTGAAACAGTGAGCGGTAGAACAGTTACTAATTTAGACTGTGTGTCGTGAAAGATTTTTTTAATTAAATTTATTGAGACAACATTGGTTAATAAAATTATATAGGTTTCAAGTGTACAATTGAATAATATATCATATGTATATTGTATTGCATGTTCACAAATTTCTTCCATCACCATATATGTGATCCCCTTTGTCATTATCTACTCCCCCTCCCCCTTTACCTATGGTAACCACTAACTGTTGTCCATGTCCATGAGTTTTTGTTTGTCTTGTTCACTTGTGGCTTTCAGTTTTATATCCCATTTATAAGGAATAGCATATGGTTCTCAACTTTTCCTGTCTGACTTATTTTGCTTAGGATGATAATCTCAAGATCCATTCATGTTGTCACAAATGGCAGTATTTCTTTTTTTCTTATGTTTAAGTGATATTCTATTGTATATATGTACCACCTCTTCTTTATCCAATCATCTATCAAAGGGCACTTATGTTGTTTCCATGTCTTGGCCACCATGAACAATGCTGCTATGAACATCGGGGTGCATATCTCTTTACGAATAAATGTTTTCAAAATTTTTTGGTAGATATCCAAAAGAGAGATTGCTGGGTCATGTGATAATTCTATTCTTAATTTTTTGAGGAAATTCTATACTGTTTTTCTTAATTACTGTACCAATTTACATTCCCACCAGCAGTGAATAAGGGTTCATTTTTCCCCACAACCTCTCCAACACTTATTATTGCATGTCATGTTGATAATAGCTATTCTAACAGGTGTGAGATGATATCTCACTGTGGTTTTGATTTGTGTTTTCCTAATAGCTAGTGAAGTTGAGCATCTTTTCAGATGTCTGTTGGGTATTTGTATGTCTTCTTGGGAGAAGTGTCTGTTCAGGTCCTCTGTCCATTTAAAATTTTTTAATTGTATTGTTTATTTTTTGTTGTTGAGTTGTATGAGTTCTTTATATATTTAGACATTCACCCCTTATTGGAGGTGTGATTGCAAATATCTTCTCCCATTCAGCAGGCAGCCTCTTTGTTTTGTTGATGGTTTCTTTTGCTGTGCAGAAGCTTTTTAGTTTATTTTTTGCTTTTACTTCTCTTGCCTTTGAGATCAAATTACTAAAATCCTCTCTAAAATCAAGGTCCATGATTTAGTACTTAGGTTTTCTTCTATATAATATATAGTTTCATGTCTTATATTTAAGTCTTTGATCCATTTTGAGTTAATTTTGGCATATGGTGACAGATAGCAGTCTAGTTTCATTCTTTTGCATGTGGCTTTCCAATTTTTCCAGCACCATTTTTTAAGGAGGCTTTCTTTTCTCCATTGTATATTTTTAGCTTCTTTGTTGAAAATTATTTGCCCATATATATGTGGGTTTATTTCTGGGCTCTCAATTTTGTTTTGTTGGTCTGTGAAGAATCAACATATTTTAAAAGGCCATATTACCCAAAGCAATATACAAATTTAATGCAACCCATCAAAATCTCAATAGCACTTTTTAAAAAAAAATAGAACAAAAAATATTATATTTATATGAAATCAGAAAAGACCCCAAATAGCCAAAACAATTCTGAGGGGGAAAAAAAGAAAAAAGAAAAAAACAAGGCCAGAAGTATCACACTGCCTGGCTTCAAATTATATGACAAAGCAACAGTAATCAAAACAGCATGGTTTTGGTGGAAAAGCAGACAGACAGAATAATGGAACAGATGTGGGAAGATCTCTTTGAATGACTATTATTTAAAGTGAGATATGAAGGACAAGATAGAGACAGACACGCATATAACAGAGAAAGAACATTTCACACCAAAAGACTAGGAAATAAAAATGTCCCAACCCCAAAACAAGTTAGTTTATATTCATAACATAGAAAGATGGCTTTTGTGGCTGGTGCATGGTGAAAGAAAATAAGAATAGAAATTAATGACGGCAAAAGTTAGTCAATGACAAATCATGCAGGTAATAAAAAGTAACTTTACTTTAATTTTAAATACAGTGGGAAAACACAGAAGAATTTTAACAAGAGAGTCATAATATATTGTCTAATTTATATTTTGTATGGATGTTTCTGGCTGCTTTGTGGTGAGCAGAGTACAGAATTTAAGAGTGGAAAAGGAGCAAGTTAGAAAAATATTGCAATATCCAGTACAACTAATCTCTCTCTGTTTGTTGTAATGGAAAAATTGAGCGTATTTTATACAACAATAGGATAAAATGTGGATGCAGAACAGAAAGACCTCTTTGACATATTGAAAGTTGAAAAGAAGAAAGCATCCAATGTGACTTCTAGATTTTCACCTGAGCAGCTAAACTGATACTGTTGGCAGTTATAAAAAATAGGATAAATAGAAGAATAATTGGCTTGGCAGATAAAAATTAAGCCTTCTGTTTTGGCCATATTAAATTTCAGGTACTTATTAGTAGGACTGTCTTCTTATCTTGTAGACCCAAGTGTAAAATGAAAATGTGGGGCCCTAGTTCATAAAATACTAAGAATTTTGAAATGGTACAGCAGAACATTAAACCAAGTATGGGACCTTCCTAAGCACAAGGCTCTGTATGACTGCATACCTAGTATAACATCACTCCCAGCTATTAGACAACATAGAGAAACTTCCATCAGGTAGTTGTGTGTGTATGCATTAGGCTGTAACTGAACCTATAGGGGAAAAGCCACCTAATTCAAAGTGAGCTACTCACATAGCACTGGCCAGGTTTGGAGATAAAATTGAGGTTACCAACCTGTAATGCTGTTGAAGTTTAAGTGTAAGAATAAAAGAAAACCTTGAAAAGGTGAAGAGTTTTTATAGGATTAGGGACATTTTATCCCACATAAATGGAGAGAAAGGAAAAAAATGAATAAGGATAATGAGAAATCGATAGTTTTGATAATGGAAAGGTGAAGGAGTTTATGTAGTAATACCTCTCCTGAAGAAAAATGAAAACCAGTTAATTGGCTCAAAGTGAGTGTGTGCTCAAGTGTATCAGTATATGTGAGTGGTATAAATATGAGTAAGGTAGAGAGTTAATGACTTAGAAAGTATGAAATGATTATTTTGGGGGGTAAAAGTACAAATAGAGAAATTTAATGGGCATATAGAACAATGTGGATGCCTATTCGAGATTTATGGAAATGATTTTAAAATGAGACCAGTCAATATGCTTTTATTTTTGGTCTGGCTTACTGCAGCTGCACAGGTGCAGACATCAAGTAGATGAATCCAGGGGATATACAACAGGGAGAACAGGGCAAGGGGATGGATGTAAGAAAGTGTTCATTGTGATATATCATGGAAATGTAGCTGGATATAGATGGAGATGCATTGAGAGTAGGGGTAATGATTAATGAAAATGCAATCAATTCAGGGATGTGAAAATTGTGGTAAGGATAAAGAATTTTAGAGTTAGGAGTTTTCAATGGAGGAGGAAAAAGTAATTTGGAAACAGCATTGTAGAAAAGGACCATCACCACATCTCAGCCTAATGACAGAAGGTGCTTTTGAGAAGACACAGGGAAGGTTTGCAAAACCTAAAAATTGGGTTTAATTAGTGAGTATTCAGATTAAGGAGGGGGTAGGAGGATGGGGAGAGGAGGGTGGAGAGAACAGGGGGAGGAGGAGGAAAAGAACAATAAGAAGAACAAGAAGATTATGATGGATCTAGGAGGCTGGTAGTATAAAGAGATATGACACATGAACTAACTCTCTAAATCTATTACAAGGACACTGGGTATGAGTTTCAGCCAAAAGGATTGACATAACTGGTGACAGACATCTTGATGCAGTGAAAGCCAAGACAATGATTAAATCACAACATTCCTATAAGGTCGATCTCCAATGCTTAATCAGGTGAGAGAGACATGGAGCTCAGGAGTCTCTCTCTGTAGGTCTGCAGTTTGAAATCTATGCTATCATTTAAATATCCAAACATTTATAAGATAAATGCTGAATTATTTCTTTTTATAGAAAGAAGGAACGTGGCCTACTTAAAAGAAAGGAGAAAATCTTAAAAACCGGACAAAAATTGGTGGCAAATCCAAGATTCAAACTCATGTCTTTGACTCTGGAAATTTTAATGATTATATAAACTGTTTTTCTTCTGATTTCACCTTTGACCTGCAGTACTATACTGGTAAGTAAGTAACGTACATTTGACTAGTATACTCCATTTTCCTTATGTGGAAACTGAGTCAGTTTTTGATTAAGTGAACTTTCTAGCCTTACAGCTAATAAGTGACTCAGCCAGGACTTGAGTACATATCATGGGACTTTTAAGATTATATATAACAGTATCTCATAAGAAGCTTCTTGTTAAAATGTGCTTGTTTTTCTGGATTGAAAAGAGTATATGGATTTAAACCTGTAATTCAAAGTAAAAAGTAGGAAAACTGTCTACTTGTGAATACTCTTGTCTTACAATGGAATAAGGAGAAAGGGATTAAATAAAAAGCTCCCAGAGATTCGAGAGGGTTCATCTGAGTGGAAAAGTGCTGCAGTAACTGAATATGTTTTATATATCGTAGCATTTTAAGATCTTGGGAGTATTACAAGTAAATGATTTAACTACTTTCAGCTGTCCTGTAAGTTGTTCATAATCACTGATTTTGCTTTTCAGATGAGCATAATAAAGTTCTCAATATAGCTCTTTCAACGGCAATAGCAGTGCTGACTCTTCAGTATGAGATGGCTCAGCCACACAGGATATCTTCACATCCAAGCAAAGCAAAAATTAAAAAAAGAAATGAAGTCCATGCAGCAGCAGTCTGGTATGTCTTTGGTTTCATTTTGTTAGACAAAGACTCTGAGACTTTGAGAAGTTAGGTACTTTTAATACAATTTCTCGTGATATCCATGGCTTCTGACCTCAGTAATTCTGGTAAAATGACTTTTTCAATTTGGAAATTTATTTTTACACATCTGATTTATAAACTAATCCTGATATTGTCAAATTAAAATGTGTGCCAAACGAAAGCAAAAAAACACTATCAATAGACCTTCACCAATGAACTAAGGTGCCCTTGTTTGTGAGAATATCTGTGCCCTTATCTCATTTTGATCGCTAACTTCCCTTAGGAAACTAGAAAAGATAACAAGGCAATGGGTAGTAACATAAGGAATTGGGCCAAGAGTTAGATCATCTGACATGATCAATGAATGTTCACTTCATTTTTAGTAAAGTTGCCTCATCTTTCTGGGTTTAGTATTCAATGAGGGTCAAATAACTCCACTTTATAGATAGAAATGTGTTAAGGATAGACATCATGAGAAGATTAATTTAAAAAGTTGTGTGTGGAAAAATGATTTAAATTAATGCTTTTATAAAGTTTTTAAAATAACTTAGATTGCTATTTTAGTTATTATTATTATTTTATTTTTTGTAAACTGCCTTTACATTTTATTGATGGTTTCCTTTGTGGTGCAGAAACTTTTTAGTTTGATGTAGTCCTACTTTTTTATTTTTGCTTTTGTTGCCTTTGCTTATGGTTTTGAATCAAAGAAGAAATCATTGCGCAGACCAATGCTAAAGTCCTTACCCTCTATATTTTCTTCTAGAATTTTTATGATTTCAGGTCTTATTTCAAGTCTTTAATTCATTTGAGTTGATTTTTTTGTATGATATTACATAAGGATCCAGTTTCATTCTTTTGTATGTGGCTATTATGTTTTTCCAATACCATTTATTAAAGAGATTTTTTTCCTCATTGTATATTCTTGATTCTTTTATCATAAATTAATTTACCACTTATGCATGAATTTATTTCTGAGCTCTCTATTCTTTTCCATTGATCTATGTGTCTGTTTTTATGCCAATACCACACTGTTTTGATAATTGTAGCTTTGTAATATAGTTTAAAACCAGGCAATGTGATGCCTCCAGCTTTGTCCTTTGTTTTCAAGATTGTCTAGGTTACTTGGGGTCTTTAGTGGTTACATACGAGTTTTAGGATTGTTTGTTCTATTTCTGTAAAAAATGCCATTGTAATTTTCATAGCAATTGCACTAAATCTGTACTTTGGGTAGTATGGACATTTTAACAATATTAATTTTTTCAATGCATTAGAAAGAAATATATTTTTATTTACTTGTGTCTTTTTCGATTTTCTTATTCAATGCCTTATAGCTTTCAGTGTACAGGTCTTTTAACTCCTTCGATAAATTTATTTCTAGTTTTTTTTTTTTTTAATGCAATTGTAAATCATATTGTTTTCTTAATTTTTCTTTCCGGTAGTTCGCTTTTAGAGTATAGAAACGTATTAATTTTTGTATATTGATTGTGTATCCTGTAATTTTACTAACTTTTTATGTTCTACCAGTTTTTTGGTGGCATTTCAAGGTTTTCTATATATAACTTCATGTCATCTACAAATTGAGATACTTTTACTTCTTTCTAATTTGGATACCTTCAATTTCTTTTTCTTTATTAATTGCTCTTGTGAGGACTTCCAGTACTGTGTTGAATAAAAGTGGCAAGAATAGGCCTCATCTTATTTCTGATCTTATAGGAAAAACTTTCGGTTTTTCATTGTTGAATGTGATGTTATCTATATGCTTGTCATATATGACCTTTATTATGTTGAGTTATGTTTTTCCTATATCCAGATTGCTGAGAGTTTTTTATCATGAAGGAATGTTGAGTATTGAATGGTTTTTCTACAACTATTAAGATGACCATATAATTGTTTTCCTTCACTTTGTTAATATGGTATATCACATTGAATGATTTACAGATGCTAAAGCATCCTTGTAACTTTGGAATAAATTCCACTTGATCATGGTGAATGATCTTTTTAATTATTGCTAAATTTGGTTTGCTATTATTTTGTTGAGGATTTTTACAGCTATGTTCATCATGGATATGGATCTATAACTTTTATTGTAGTGTTCTTTGATGGCTTTAGTGTCAGGGCAATGCTGGCTACATAAGTGAATTTGGAAGTGTTCTCTCTTTTATTTTTTGGAAGAGTTTGAGAATAATTGACATTAATTTTTCATTAAATGTTTAGTAGAATTCATCAGTGAGCTTTTATTATATACAAGTTTCATGGTACTTAATTTCCATTATTCCTCTTGTCACATGTTGAAGATAATACTATATCATCCTTTCTAAAGATGAGAATATTGAGGTTAGAGAGATTAGTAATTATTTCAGGAACACACAGATAAGGTGGCTATTGTAAAGAGAATATAATAAAACATGGGTTATTATTCAAAAGAGAATGGAAAGGAAAAAAGGGATGGAATCAGGAATCCCTAACTTAAATACATTTTTAACTTCTACACCATACTAAATTAGTGTACATTTCTATAAGGCATTTATATTATAAATTGAAGTCTACTATTCTTGTAATTTAAACAAATGCCTTTAAAATAATCATATAAATGCTTTTACTTGTTTTTATTTAAAAATGCAAATTATAGAAATAACACAAATAATGCCTTTATGGTTTCCAATTAAATCTTCCAACTTCTACTTGCCAGACCATTGAAATGCATGTGGCAGTCTTATCTATCAAATTTAGATAGATCAAGTACAATATTACAAATACAATCACATTTAATAATACATATAATACTGCATTTAAAAAAGCTATTGAGAGCTAGTCAAAAAAATTACTCTGACATTATAAGTATGAAAATAATAAAAATAACAATCAATCCCAAGATATATCAGACTATTTTCCAATTAACTGATATTACATGACAGCATATGAAAACAAAACAGTATGTAGAGATTGTTTAGTCTTGCTAACTAAATTAAGAGAAACTGATCAAATTTGATGAATTTAAAATAAGATGTATCACACTGGGTGGGATAAAGTTTTAGTAGTTAATATACCAAAGTTTTGGCAACATGTATTCTGGCTGTTTCAAAGAAAATGAACACTTTCGCAAACATTGTCGTATCAATAGGAGTTTAAAAAATATTTGCTTTAGAGTTTATTTTGTTCATGAATTTAATGCATAATGGTTGACACAAGAGAAAATATGATATTGTCATAATGTCAAAAAATAATCCTTTGGAACAGCTATCAAGCAAGTATCATTTAAACACCAGATTTTATAAAATTGCCCTTGCAGTACATTTTTTAAAAAACCGTCAATAAGAATTTGCAGAAGTGTTAGCACAGAATCTAAAATTGTTGTAACATATCAATTGATTGTCTATGTTCTTTCATATTCTTTTCTTTTTCTCTCTCTTTTATTTTATTTTTTTTATGTAGAGATTCTGTCAGCAGAATCTATTTAGTAAACCATCCCATCCAAAGTTTTTTGGTAAATGTGTTTATGTGTGTGGTAAGTGTTTCCTCTATATATATCCTCCCTCACCCCTTTCCTTCCACCTTCTCTTCTTTCTTTCTTTAATTTAGATGTTTATACCTACAGAAATTTAAAAAAAAAATCTTTAGGTTTCAGCTGACAGTTAATCTAACACAACACTTTATGAGGAAATGTGGCTGTTTTCTCCATTTGTTAACTGATGATATCATACTTTTGCACCAGCTATCGACCTTTGAAAATAACTCACAATTATAAGTCTGCAGTCCAAGGTTTTTTTCTAAGTTGATATTCAAAAATTAGGTACATAGATTTTTATCTGAAATGTCAGAATTGTGAAGTGCACCATTTATCAAATGGAAAAAGTACGGGAGTAACACTCTGGGCTTTCCTGGGTCTGTTTTTATATTTTTTCCACTGACTCGCTTGTGACCTTCGGCAAATGGAGGTCAGTTGAGCTGACTGTAAAACGAGGACAGCCGCACTGACTTGTCTTCCAGTGGTGTTATAAGACTCAATAAATCAGAACCTACAAAGTTCTTTAAGGTTCTCAGATGAATTGTGCTAATATAAGGGTGAAATGTCAGAGTAGAAAAACTGCTTGTACCTTTTACATGTCAGTTATTACCGGACAGATACTACAAAGAGCATCACCTCACACCTTCGTAAAATTATTACCAATATCTGAAAGAAGAGCTTAGCCACTTTAAAATAGGATGTTTAATCTATTGAATTAACTCAGAAAACTATTTATTTCAAGCATTCAATAAAACTATTTTTGCCTTGTTAACTCTGATAACTAACATAAATGAATCCTTTTAAAACAAATTTTGGATTAATAAATGCATTTTATGCATTTGCATGTTGTACTGTCTTTGCTTGCTTTTTCAGATATGCTATTTGGAATTGATTAACAACTCTGAAGTCACTGCCAATCCCATATATAAGAAGTTGGTCGTATATTTTTAATCATTCAGAGTTGAAAATTAATTTTACTTTGATTTTTTTAAACATCCACTGATTAAACTTAAGCAGGTAAACATCTTAGGCATTTAACTTCAATGCTGTGTCCTCCCCTATCAGAGAAAAAATGGGCATTTTCGTATACACAATAGAGGAAAAAAAGCAATTACTATCAATCAGTGACTAAGCAACAGATTGGAGTATTTAGAAAGACTCATTCATACACAGATTTGCAGCAGTGTTCAGCTTCTCTGATTAGATTCCATAGATTTTAAATTGTAGCTAATTAGGCTGTCATAGGTTCATTAATGGCTCTACTGATTCAGCACTCCCTCACCTGCATGCATATTAAAGCTCATTAGCTCCCTTGTCTAAAATACCACCTGCATTAATTGCTACCGATGCACCAGGACTCTTCAGAAGGCTCTTCTGACAATGATTCTACCTGCTTGTAGTGCCTCATGCCCCTGAAAGCTCTTTAGGAGAGCTCACACATAAAGTTCATGGTGCTGCACACATGGTGAGATTGCAGCTGTTGTAAGGGCAGTCAAGCCTGTTTTACGCTTAACAGCAGGATATAAATAATTAGCGATGCCTCTGCTATAGGGCTTAACACAAGGCCACTGTATTCTATTCTAAGCTTCTATTAAACCACCTCTCTTTACAAAATAAGCTCCCAAGTCAACTTTCTTTTGATTCTTGATTCTTTAAGCAGCTTCCACAAAATGCTAAGATTAAGCCAGAGAAGACAGAACACTGGAGCTTTTTTTTAGTTCATGGCCACTGTCCCTTGTGTATGTAAGATGAGTCACTGAGTAGGACATTTAAAACACTATACATTTATACCTGCCTGAATAAGTTACTGTCATCAATTAACCAATTATGACTTCACATGTTTTAAAAAGCTTTCAGCCTCTTATTTATTTTTATCTTTTCATTCCCTCAGAGTAGCATCTTCGTAGCAAAAGGATACTGAATTCAAAGTTACCAACAGAAACTCTCATGAGAAATCCAACTACTCATGTGAATAAAGGAGTCTTACTAAGGATGAGCTAGCAAAAATGGTGATGGTTTTGAATTGGTTGATTGTAAAACTAATTCTTATTTCCAGCTCTTTTATGTTCTTTAATTCTTTCCCCCTAGTGTTGAATCTTTTAATAGCAGGCTGTTGCCAACTGCTAGTTATGGTTCAGAAAGTATTTCCATATCTTCCAAATTTATTATTGTGATGACCTTTTTGATTTGGGAGTTTCAACTGTGAATTGAAAGTATCAAATTAGAAGAAATGCAAGATGTCAGATATACTGAAAACCATTTTTTAATTATATTGTCTCCAGTTTTTGAAAGTTTCAGGTGAAAGCATCTATCTGGTCTCTGTTATTCATCACAAGTGGAAAAAAAGTCACTAATAAATATTTGAAAAAAAATGAGTGAATGAGAAATTACATACTTAGTAATTTGAGTTTGTTTTTTCTTGTTTTTGTTGTTGTTGTTGTTGTTTAATGACAGCTCATGTAAATTGAATAGCATTTGCTTATTTTTTGGTAGCTTCTATATCAACCACATTGACTTTACTTATAATAAGAGCAGTTGTTGGGTACAAACACAAATATTTTTTTTTTTATTTTGTTTTCTTCTCTCACACTGTCTAATGCTTTTAAGGTCAAGTTTGTCAGTGACAACTGATTGCAAAGACCATGGGATATTTACTAACTTTTTGAGTCAAAAAATAAGGGTCAGCCATATTGAGGAAGAGTATGAAAGCTTCTGCAAATGCCCATTTATACTCAAAAGAATTTTGATATGTTTGTAAGTAAAAATTTATCTTAAGAATTTCAAGACTTTGTAAATTTTTTCAATCATTTTTAAAAATCTGTAATGAATGTTATTTCCCATAGGGCATATCTAATGTTAACAAATACTTATTATCAAAAATAAAATAAAATTGAACCCTGTTATGTGGAAGGTGGACAGTGAGGAGAAAAGGTCAGCAGATAATATTTTTCCTTAACCTGTTAACTAAATATACCTTACTGTATGTTTTCTATTCTTTTCTATCAACCAACATTTACCACAGTCAAAAAACAAAAATTATTTGTCCTGTCCAGGACATCTTCAGACTCTAAAGCCCCAAACAGCCAAGATATAGATGAATATAGTGAATCCAAGGTATAAATGAACAATCTTTAAAACCTAGATTCTAAACTAGCATTTTAGATGAAAGTTAAAGCTGCTCATAACAATTCTTCAACAGGCAACAAAATACAATACTCACAGATCTAGGAAAGCAATTGTTAGCACTTCTTTTCATGCCTTGCTATCCTACCAAAAATAATACAAGGAGGCATATAATACCAGCATCGACATCTCTTCCAGAATTGGAGCTAAAAACCTCTTTCAGTTTCCAAATTCAGGAAAATATCATAGGTGCTTTAGCATTTGAGACTTATCTCACAACCTTTGATTCAACTAGGAACATTTAATGAATACTTAACTTTGTGCCAGAGACCATGTTAAGCAGCTGCTAATGGTAGTAATGTTAATATATATACCTACATACATATTATATAAAGTATTATGTATGCATTATGTTATAAATATGTTACTGATTATGTTGCTAATATTGAACTATATGCAATAGATTTAGGAAAAAATATGAGTGTTTCATATACTTTGACCATAAAAAATTGCCAATAAGCTCATAGCCTGGGGAAAAAAATAATACCTGACCATGCTTATTATAAAGTTTGATGAGTATAAGAAATTATATTAAACATATATATGCCACAAAGATAAGAAAAAGATTAACTTTTTAGAGAATAGGATCAAGAAACTCTTTATAGAAGAAATAGACACAGCAAATGAGTATTTAAGAATAAATGGGAGTTTATGACAAGGAGAGAAAAAAGAATTGCAAGGCACAGAGTCATGACGTGGTAAGGTTTGTTTGGGTAAACACAAATATGTTTTTTTAGAGATATAAGTAGAAAAGGGGCATATAGGCAGGAGACAGATCTACAAGCTCTTTGAATACCATTTTGTGTTCATCAGTCTAGAACCCCATCCCCAACCCCAAATACGTTGATAATGCAAAAAATACCCATCACAGCCACTTATCTTCTCCAAAGACTATTGAACGCTCTGGTCCGGTAAGCCAAGCATAGGAACATATATCCATTGATAGCAGCTTCCTCTTTCTCCTTCTTATTAATGCTGATATGTCTGCAATTTCACTGAGATTTTCATATGTTGTGATATCATTGTATTTGTCAGTTATTAAAAGATTAACTTTATAATTATATTGAACTAAAAATTGATAAATCAGTATTAAGGACTAAATTATCCATAGAAACAATGCTACAAAAGATCATTTGAGTTTCTGAGTTGTGCCATCAAACATAATTAACCCATAACTATTCAATGACTTAAGAAATCTTTGTTGGAAACTTATTGTGTTCCCATAGACCAGACTGCAGAATTATTTATTGCCCTGTACAATGAACTCTGGAAAAGCTCTAGTGGATTAGTTTGTCCAGCAATGCCAAAGGAAAGGCTTTACTTACACGGAGTTTGGGATATAGGCATGGAGCATAAAAAAATTAAAAATATATATATATTACACATTCATCACATGGTCTAAAGAGTGAAAGTCTATATAAATAAATATTAATACTAGCTGCACCTAAAACTTATTTTTAGTAACAAGAAGATGTGACTTTCAAGGCCATCCATAGCATTAAGAGAGTTAGATTTGGAATATTCTAAATATATATCTTAATATTTATCAAGGAAAATGTGCTCCTACCAAAGAAAGTATAAGTTAATTTTAGATCTTACTCTTGATGAAGTAATGTATCAGTTGGTGATAAAAAGCATGTGTATTGCTATAAAGGCAAAGGGACATACGGCCAACTCTTAAGTGTATGTGAAGATTTTTCTGGTTGCAAAAGTATTATGATCATCATTCAGAATTTCTCGCTGATACCACTATATATCAACTCATAAAAGAAACCTTTTAATTTAAATTTGCATAAACATATGAAAGTGATTTATTTTATGCTATGCACATACTTAATATTTTATAAGTAATTTTATTCCACTTAATATAAGTACATATATAATCCACATATATTATTATAAGTCCAAGAATCATTATTTCAAAATCTATTCCATATAGAGTAATTGACATCACTCAGATAAAAATATAACTGCTACAATATCTTACTCATAAAAGGTTTTTATTAAATATCCACAAAATTCATTGATGAATGATATGTGATAGTACATCACAGGCAATAGCATTGAATTTATAGCTGTCAGTAATTGTATATTCAAGACAGAAAAAACATGGTACATTTGAGCCTGTTAATACCAGATTTATTATCCCATCCACTTATTCTGCTCTGTTTTTCTTCATAGCATTTACTATCATCTGACATATAAGTATTTGTTTATCTGCATATTTTCTGTTTTGACTTATTTTAATAAATGTTCTGTGAAAGCGGAGGCTTTACTGATGTAAACTAAGCAGCCAGGACAGTGTCTGATATTAAGTAGTCATTAAACAATTTATTGAAGGAATGAATACATAAATGAGTTTTTAAATTCACAGATAACAGAGTTCATACAATTAAATCAATGATAAATTATAAAACAGTGTCTCAGTTATGATAACAAAAATCATGAATCACAGAACTGAAACTATAACTAAGACTTTCAATCTTCTTTCTTTATTGTATTATATAAACTATTGATTCATTGGGATTGGGTCAAATATCTAATAACTATCTTAAAATTAGAAACCTTATTTTAAATGTCTACTGTGTTAGGTTTCTAATCTATCACACCAGTTTAGTATATACTCATATACTTTGGTTCTTACATTAGTGTTTATTGAGGAAAATACTGCAGTAGCAATAATTTCTAAAGATGTGGCCCTCTGTGCCAATGTGTGTGTTTGGAAAGGAAAAGGTGTTTGGTTTTCTGATTCTGGTTGGCAGTAAGATTCACTGAAATTTTATAATTGCCATTTGAAATAAATACTTAGATTAGATTAGACCATCCAGATTCCCAGATTTCACATTAGCAGCCATTACGATGGACCTCTGTCTTTCATTTAAAACTAGACTGCCAATTATTTTCTTCTTATTTAAGAACAGCAAATTAAATATTGTTGAAATTCTAATTTTTCCAAGAAAAAAATATTCTAATTTACAATACTTTTTGCAGGTATACACTTTTTAAAGATTTACTTCTTGCCCCTGTCCTTTACCCAAAAAGCAGAACTAAGCTTTTGAAACTCTTTAAGAAATCAGACCTGAAGGATAAGTTTTTGAATTCTACAAAAATGTGTGACATATAATTATTTAATTAAACAAGAGAACTATACTTATCATATTGGCATCATTATAGACTTTTAAATTTTGTTCCCACTATAAGTCATATGGTAATATACAGATTGCTAATTTTGAATACATTTATGACAAAATTTGATCTTTAAAAATTTAAATCTCGTTTACATAAAACTAAAAGGATAAGTCACTGACAATCAAATTTTCATCCAATATTTTTTTTAGATTTTTCCCCCAGCTTTGTTGAAGTATAATAGACAATTCACTGCTCATATTTACATTGTACAATTCAATAAGTTTTTTCAATATAGTTAGCATATAATAATATATTCATTTCAGTTATACAGCAGTGATTAGAGATCTATATAACTCACAAAATAGTCACTCTACTAAATCAGTTACCCCCCTTCCTCCCTCCATATTCTTATAACATTGTTGACTATTTTCCTCATGCTACACTTTACATCTCCATGACTACTCTGCATCTATCCATTTGTACTTCTTAATCCCTTTGCCTTTTTTCACTGTCCCCCCACCACTCTCCCATCTAGTAGCCCTTAAAATATTCTCTGCATCTATGAGTTTGTTTCTGTTTTTGTTGCTGTTGTTGTTGCTGTTTATGTTCTTTAGATTTCACATGTTTGTGAAATCATGTGGTATTTGGAAACCATAAGACAACAACAGAAAATTACATAACCATAGAGCCAAAATGATCCACTATATTTTTAATGTCTTTATAAAATTTTGCTTAATAATTTTAAAGCTGACATCTGTAAGAAAAGAAGTTAAGTCATGGAATGGAAGTGATAAGCTTCATGTGTTAGCATAAATCCTTTTTGATTTTAATAATAGCAAAGTACATATACCTTCTACAAGATGGGAGCTGATAACTGATGAATGTTTATACATCTAATTTTAAGAAGGATAAAAATTAAAATTGTTAATAAGGATGACATAAATATACAGTATAATCTCATTGGCAAATTATATTTGGTGAGTGTTTATCTGTGTTTCTTTTCCTAGCTCCATAATTTAATTGTTACTTTGTTATGATTTTGGAGAAATCAACCTGCTGTCAATCAGATAAGTCATTCCTAGGCAGCAGTATGATGGCAATGGCTAGGTAGGCTTGTAACAGTTCCATAGATTCAGCTGGCAAAGAGACCATGAGTACACATGGATTTAGACAGTTTTATTACTTACTTATTGGTGTCATTTCCCTGATCCCTAATCATGAGCGATATGATAAGGCTCAGCTATTGCCTGCATATGCTGTGGTGTGCATGAAAAAGAGGAACCCTCAGATTAGGAAACCCTGTTATTATATAGGAGATGCTGGCAAACCTGTATTTCCTCTCCTTGGAGAGAGACATTATCTTTATTATCTTGGAATTCAATCAAAAATCTCCAGAAGGACAGACAGACATCTTCATCTTTATTATCCGGAATGCCCTTGGAAATGGGAAGTCTTCCTGTTTATTATTATGCAATGTAAATAAATTTGAGTCTGAGAGAGTCCTTGTCTCTACATTTCCAGGGATGCCTTATTAAACAATTCTTGAAAAGATAATTCTAGAGCAGATGGGTTGGTAATGCTAAGATGTGTACAAAGGTGAGAGATCATAAAGAATTGTCTTCCAAAACCTAATAAGGTATTAGAAATAATAAGTATTTTCTACATGGTTGTAACTGTACATTATCTAAGACTCTGGGGATATTCTAATGTTTTCTTTTAATACCAGATAGCCAATTGTGTTAAGGAGCCAAATGCTATGAATTCACCTCAACATGAGATTTCCTGTCATTTTGCTCTTGCTTATTCTCTCCATTTGAGATAGGCTACTTTACAGATATTTTTTTTTTTTTCCCAAAGCCAAAAGCTAACATTTTCATTTGTGCTCTTCTACTTCTCACCTCATTCCTCTCTTATATTAAATTCAAGGTTAATTGTTTACTTCTCAAAATGCTAAAGTGTAATTCATATGGTACTTACCTATGGTCACATTATATATAATTATAGGCATGTACATATGCCACTCCACATTGACCACAGACTGCTGAGATTTTTGTGTACTATTTTCTAGTATGGGTGATGTACGGATTATAGAAAGAAGCAAAGATTTGGAAAATAATATATCTAAATAATATGAGATAATTATAACATTGTGCTAAAGAGTTCACACTAGAGAGACAAACAAAAGACTTAAAATCTAGTCTTATGATTTATTGTGTGTTAGGATTTTAGTTTATTTACAGAAAGTGATGATAGTATTCCCACATTATTTTTAGTGTTAACTGAATTTGGATTTTTATCTCCTTTCAAATTTCTAATGTATTCGTGCCTTCTGTCTTATTTTCTTCTTCAGTCTCAACAAAGATTTTTCTTTTTTGTGTACTTCTATGTGTTATTTTTCTTTCTTTTTTTACTAAGTTCTGTTTTATCTTTATTATGCCTTTACATCAATCTTTTTGGGGTTTATTCTGTGTTGTATGTTTTTATTAACATCATAACTGGGAGACAGTTCATAAGTTAACATCAAATATTACTTTATAATATAAACATTAAATTATATTCACTTTAACTGCATTTCATAAGCTTTACAGATTTTATTTGGATTGTCATTCCAGTATAATGACTTGTTTATTTCCATTTTAATTTCTTCTTTGATCTATGAGTTATTCAGAAGTATATTTTGTAATTTTCTAAATAAATGGAAATTTATGAGAGTTTTGTAAGTTTACTTTTTCTTTTTTGGTATTATTTTATTTTGCCACTTATGTCAGTATTAACATTTTTAATGTAATTAGAGATCTACACATTAAATTTTGTTCACATTTTTGTGGCTTCCAGTAGACATTTTAGATGTTTTTCTTATTTTCTAAAAATGAGAAATGTAATAAATATTGTTCAAGTAGGGATCGATTAGTTTTGCAGTAAGTTGTGCCTTTACAGTGCCTACTCTACTGTACTTTAGAACACAGAAATTTCATTAGTGATTTGTGGGTTTTTTTTTTTAATTTGGTAAGCAAAATGTTTTGTTGAGTTTATATTTTTAAATTGAGGTTGAACATTTGTGTATGTGCGTATGTATATTAAGTTTATTTGCTTTGCGTTGTAGCATTATTATAATTTTCCCTTTTATTGTTTTTTAAATGCTTGATAAATTCCCCATGTAAAGGTATTTAAACCTGGGTTTTTCTTTATGGAAAGATTTTTAATTAATTCAATGGCTTCACCCATTGTTGGTATATCCAGATTTCTATTTCTTCTTGAGTCAATTTCTATCTTTACGGACATCGTATTTCATTTATCTAATTTATTGGAATAAAGTTATCACTTTACCAATGTTCTTTATTTTGTTTCTAATTTTGGTAATATCTGTTTTTCTTAAAATCAGCCCAGCTAAAAATTGATTACTTTTTTGATCTTTTCAAAGAATCATCTTTTTTTTTTATTTCATTGATTTTTATTCTGATATTTATTATTTCTTTAGTTCTACATACTTTATGTTTGCTCTGCTCTTTTTTTCCTATCTATTTTAGGTAGACGCTTTGATTATTGATTAAATCTTTTTCTAGTAAAAGCATTTAAAGCAATAAATATCCCTCTGAGCACTGTTTTATCTATGTACTTCGGTTCTGACTAACTTTTCTGCTGGGTTATCATCTCTGTGTGTTCCTAGAAACCTGTGACTTAGCATGCTTTTCATTGGCTTTTGAAAATATTCCCAAATTGATTTGAGAATTATCAATATCCTGGCACCAATTTTATAATCGCATAATATTCTCCCCAAAATTCAACAAAAACTAAAATGGCAAATATCATGAGCCTCATTTTTATCTTTACTATAAAAGGAGTTTATGAAATGCTTTTATTTGAAAAGAAATATGAAATTCTAAATTTGATAAAAGCATGATCTTCAAGAAAGAAAAGAAGAAAGGATAGAATACAGGAAAATATTGATGAATGCAGACTTTCTGTCACATAAGCTTGTTCCCCAATAAATTATAATACTAATTCATCAGTATTTTCCCTTTTTAAGCCACCCAATTATTAACATAGCTAAGTTTCTCTATAATGCTCTTGAGTTTCAGAGAATAAATCGAAGTTTCAATATTTCCTTCAGTCTTTAGAACAAAGTAGATTTTGCTTGACCCTCTACGTGACTTTCCCCCGCACAGACACATGATTTGAAACTTCCAAAAAGCAAATATTATCTCTTTTGAATTCTCCAAGAAAGATTCCATAGTGACTCTGACAGGAAGTGAGAAAAAGTAATTACTTTGAAACATGCCCAGAGAACTGTTCTTAAAGACATACGCTCCAGTGGAAAAACTCTTATTAGAGCCTTGTCTCCGAGGTTTGGATAAAGGCATTACTCACTCCAGTCTCCTATAGTTCTTCTGTTTCACCTAAGAGTGGAGAGAATATATATAAAAAGAAACACTTGTGAAGCTCATAGGCCACAGATATGGGCCCACTTAAATACTGAGATTTAATTGGAAATTATAGAACACTCCCCAATCACCATATACACCTTACCAACACACAACAAAAAGGCCAGTGTAATAACAGTGGAATATAGCTTAAGAGTTGTAAAATGTAGATTCTCTCTGAAAGCAATACTTAAGGAAGGCCAAAGTAAATTGAGGAGACAAACCAAGCGCACTAGAGGAATATGTGACTAAAGTAACAGCAAACATTTTTAAAAGCATGACCACTAGCCAGATTAACAGAAATCCTAATGATAGAGGCCTAGGTACCTCAGTTCCTACTATGCTATACAACAAATCTGGCTTTCAACAAAAAATTACGAGGTGTAAAAAGCAAAAACAACACAGTTTAAACAGAAAAATCAAGCACCAGAACTGATTCAAATATGACATAGATGATGGAATTATCATACAAATAATTAAAAATAACTGTGATTAATATTTTAAGGGCTATAATGGAAAAAGCAGACCAAATACAAGAGCAGATAAAAAAGCAGAAAAACAAAAATTATAAGAAAGAATAAAGCTGAACTCATAATAACAGAGAGTAGAATGATAGTTACCAGAGGCTAGGGCTTGGGAAAAGGAAATTAAAAAAAAATAAAAATAAAAGGAAAGAATTAAAAGGAAATGTTAGAAATAAAAATCACTGTAATAGAAATAAAGACTACCTTTGATGGGCACATCAGTAGACTGCATGTGGCCTAGAAAACAATCATTCATTATGCTTGCAAATAGATGAACAGAAGCTTCTCGAACTGACTTAAAATAAAGTTTAAAAAGAACGAAAAGAAAATCCAAAAACTGTGGAGATAACAGACTCATAGGGAAAGAGTAAGAGAATGAAAAACATTAATTTCAGGATTGTAATTACCTTGTGTCAGGATAAAATAGGACAGTCACATAGATATGCATATTTTAGTTTGAAAGAAAAGCACATAGATGCGTATTTTTTT
>NW_011888785.1:9582046-9584146 GCF_000151845.1 Pteropus vampyrus
CTGCAATTATCTCAATCAAATTTCCAATTAAAAAAATTTATACATGAGGAAATAAGCTCAGAGATATGAAGTATTCATTCAAGATCACAGAGTTAGTAAGAAATAGAGGTTGATTTGGAACCAGGGTCCAATTCCAAAGCATTTGTTCCTTTCAGTCCACTGCAACTACTGTCATTAAAATAAAAGTTTGCAGGAACTGTTCTTAGGGAGAAGAAGAATGTAATAAGCATCAAATACATTACTGTTATAATACTTTATAGATATTTCTTTAGTTGCTTTCTTCCTTTAAGAAAAGACCTGGTTATAGTATGCGCTCAGTAAAGATTGAGTTGGTGTGGAAATATTTTGGTTTGAAAAGACCAATTATTTGTAGACAAATGATGTTAGGCCTATACTTCAGTATGCATATACTCACTAAAATATACATCTGTAATTTCTAAATGAAAAAGTAATCTATTTATAGATATAAATGTTCAAAAGTAATTTAGTGTTGTTTAGAATGTTGAGAATAATGGTACTCTTTACATAGATAATGTCTGCATTTCCATTTGCAAATATATGGGGAGAAAAATCTTAAGATATTTAACTAAATTTTCTTATCAGAACATTTCTATTAAAACAAACGGATTCATGGATGAAGTCCATTGAAATTGATTAAATATCTTTTATTAATTCTATTTTTACTTTTTTTTTAATTCAATGGAGTCATAACTAAATAGATACCAAATAGCAGGATAATTATTTCAAATAAGATAATTAAAATTAATGGAACAAAAATCTAGTAACAAATATTTATACTAAAGTCCATTATAGTTACATCTTTACTTAGCACAAGTGATACAACAGAGACTTAGGACAATTAAGTTTATCTAATATGGATCTGGTGAAATCACTATTTCTCTTTCAAATTTTATTTGCATTTTTTCTAGTTAAGGATTTGCAATGTTCCTCAATAGCAGAAGCAAGCTTATCTCACTGCCTTTCCATATTTCCACTTATAAAATGAGAATACTGTACTTTATCTGCCCATTTTATAGATCAAATAAAATGAATCATATAGAAAAAATATTACTGGTAGAGCAGGCAAGATTCCTGTAATACACAGCTTCCTGTACTAACTATACAAATCTAAATGTAAACCAAAATATCACAATGATGTGTTTATCAGTTATAAAAAGTAATTGCATGGTTATAGGTGATATTAACTATAAATTGTTCGATAAAATCATGAGGGACTTTCTCAGTGGTATTATCATCATTGTAATTCCAGAAAAATTTTTTAAAAAGCCATCTCAATGTTATTTATTTTATCTTTCCTAAGTCTAATATAGGTAAAACCTCCGATTTATTCCATAATTGTTCTAAATTTCCTAAGTTCACATTCTTTCAGCTATGATCTGGTTTGTCATAATCACATTTTTATTTATTTGCAAATATTTATTGAGTCCCCTCAATGTTCCAGGCAACGGATTACATATTGAAAATATAACAATGAACAAGACAGTTTTTCCCCATGGAGAATTTAATCCACATCTAGATAATCAACATTTTAACAATTCTGAAAAAAAATATAAATGTATACTGGATTTGATGAATGAAATGAATGAGGATGAATGGTGGGAAACAGGGTTTTCATGATTGAAATGAGATATTACAAACAAGCAAAGAGAGAAAACTAGAATGATCCATATGATGATGTTCTAAAGTTGGAGACGTCAGTATAAACTTATGTTTAGCTTAACATATATATATGTAATGTAATACGTATATAATATAAATATTTGTAGATTTTAATGTACACGCTAGTTAGTACTCACACATATATATCCTTTGTCAGCTTAGAGAGCCTAGAAATAATGACACTCTAATAGCAAAGAGCATACCTAGTGCCCATATCTTGGTTTATAATACTAATATCTAATAACAGAAACCACACCTCCTTGAAGAAATAACTAAGACTGGTATAAGAAATATATGAATCTAGAATCTCTTGTAGTATCATAAAGTAAGATACTGCTCAAGAAAAACACAAAGATGAGCGTATATCAAAGAGACACAGGATTTAACTTAAAGAACTCCCAATAGTCAAAGTTATAATAA
>NW_011888785.1:9584196-9584941 GCF_000151845.1 Pteropus vampyrus
TTTACATAGATAATGTCTGCATTTCCATTTGCAAATATATGGGGAGAAAAATCTTAAGATATTTAACTAAATTTTCTTATCAGAACATTTCTATTAAAACAAATAGATTCATGGATGAGGTCCATTGAAATTGATTAAATATCTTTTATTAATTCTATTTTTACTTTTTTTTTAATTCAATGGAGTCATAACTATATAGATACCAAATAGCAGGATAATTATTTCAAATAAGATAATTAAAATTAATGGAACAAAAATCTAGTATCAAATATTTATACTAAAGTCCATTATAGTTACATCTTTACTTAGCACAAGTGATACAACAGAGACTCAGGACAATTAAGTTTATCTAATATGGATCTGGTGAAATCACTATTTCTCTTTCAAATTTTATTTGCATTTTTTCTAGTTAAGGATTTGCAATGCTCCTCAATAGCAGAAGCAAGCTTATCTCACTGTCTTTCCATATTTCCACTTATAAAATGAGAATACTGTACTTTATCTGCCCACTTTATAGATCAAATAAAATGAATCATATAGAAAAAATATTACTGGTAGAGCGGGCAAGATTCCTGTAATACACAGCTTCCCCCCACCAACAAACCAACAATCCCTGTTTATTCATAAGAAAAGATATTAGACAAATCCTGGTTAAAGTACATTCTACAAAATACCTGATCAGTTCTCAAAACTGTCAAGATCATAAAAACAAGGAAAGTCTAAGAAACTGTCATGGCTAGGGGAG
>NW_011888785.1:9584991-9585990 GCF_000151845.1 Pteropus vampyrus
AGAAAGAAATGATTAAAATAAACAAATTGAGGGAAGAATAGTCACATCAAAATTCAGGAAAAAAATCCAAATAATTTTTGTAGATATTCCACCTTTATAAAGTATGCTTTTCATACTTTAGACTTTGGAGTATAACTTTACAATGGAGAAAACACACAAACATTATATCAGTCAGGTGATTAATATTAATAGAGATAAATAATATTGAAAGTATGTACCCTTGATATGATGTGATAAGAATGACATTTTGCCTCTATGAGTTCCCGCCCCCCCCCGCCCCGCCCAACAAACCAACAATCCCTGTTTATTCATAAGAAAAGATATTAGACAAATCCTAGTTAAAGTACATTCTACAAAATACCTGATCAGTTCTCAAAACTGTCAAGATCATAAAAACAAGGAAAGTCTAAGAAACTGTCATGGCTAGGGGAGTGAAGGAAACATAATGACTAAATGTAATGTAGTATCCTGAATAGAATCTTGGAAACTTAAGTAAAAATTAAAGACATGTGAATAAAGTATTGCTTTAGTTAATAACAGCAGATTAAATTGGTTCATTATTTGTGATAAATATAGCATACTAATGTAAAATGTTAATGACAGAGGAAACAGGGTGAAAATATATTAGAATCTCTGTATTATCATCACACATTTTTTTGTAAATCTAAATCTATTCTAAAATAAAATGTGTATTTACAAAAAAAAAGGATATCACAGAAAATTACAACTTAGTAAAAGCCCATGTAAAGTGAAGTACTTTTATTGTCATTGTAAGTAATTATTTCTCAATTTTTGGAATTATTATTAATTTAATGTCCCAAATGGAAAGATGCCTTGCTCATTTAAAAAAATATTTTTTTGAAAGCAAAATTATATTTTCCTGAGTCTTAAAGTAATGCTATCGTTCTAAGTTAATTTAAAGTAAGCTAGATTTTGTCTCCAGATATTTAATAAAGGCCCTTTACATAGCTCATTCTCTGAAGAGCCCATGCCATTGAT
>NW_011888785.1:9586580-9591195 GCF_000151845.1 Pteropus vampyrus
TAAAAATTAAAGACATGTGAATAAAGTATTGCTTTAGTTAATAACAGCAGATTAAATTGGTTCATTATTTGTTACAAATATAGCATACTAATGTAAAATGTTACTGACAGAGGAAACAGGGTGAAAGTATATTAGAATCTCTGTATTATAATCACAAATTTTTTTGTAAATCTAAATCTATTCTAAAATAAAATGTGTATTTACAAAAAACAAGGACATCACAGAAAATTACAACTTAGTAAAAGCCTATGTAAAGTGAAGTACTTTTATTGTCATTGTAATTAATTATTTCTCAATTTTTGGAATTATTATTAATTTAATGTCCCAAATGGATGCCTTGCTCATTTAAAAAAATATTTTTTTGAAAGCAAAATTATATTTTCCTGAGTCTTAAAGTAATGCTATCATTCTAAGTTAATTTAAAGTAAGCTAGATTTTGTCTCCAGATATTTAATAAAGGCCCTTTACATAGCTCATTCTCTGAAGAGCCCATGCCATTGATGGCCATACGATAGCAATAAGATGGAAAAAATAAGGAGTCTAATAGAAGTGAATATAAACAAAAATAATTATCAATTATTATGGTTGACAGGATATAACAGTCAATGTGTGATAGAAAACCAAGGTAGACAACACATATATATGCATTGAACAATGTACTAAAATCCAAAAGCATCAGTATTAATTATAATTTTTAAAATATTTTTTATTTTTGTTTTTAATTAAATTTATCAGGCGACAGTAGTTAATAAAATTATGTAGGTTTCAACTGTGCAATTTGATAATACATCATCTGTATATTGCACTGTATGTGCACCATCCAAACTCAGATCTCCTTCTGTCACCATATATTTGACCTCCTTTATCCTTATCTACCTCCCACCCCCCTCTCTTTTCCTCTGGTAACCACTAAACTGTGTCTGTGTTTACAAATTTTTGTTTGTCTTATTCATTTGTTGCTTTCAGTTTTATATCCTATATATGAGTGAAATGATATGGTTCTCAGCTTTTTCTATGTGGCTTATTTCTCTTAGCATGATTATCTCAAGATCCATCCGTGTTGTCATAAATGGCAGTATTTCATCTTTTCTTATGGCTGAGTAACATTCCATTGCATATATGTACTTTATTAGACCATAAAAAAAATCTTAAAATAGTGTTTTTTGCACAGCCAAAAAGATATAAAGGAGAAAAAATTTGGAGCCATTATGAAGCATATTAATGAGGAAGTATCTACCATCTACATGGTTTGGTGGGGTTTAGTGAAAAGATTTATCTGCTCAAATAAGTGTTTTTAATTTAACACAATGATTAAAGATATATGATTTTATCCATCTTTTTGATCACTAATTTCTTTAACATATTCCATTGAAGCATTCCATTATGCAGGATAAGTAGAGACTTATCAGCCAAAGAATGCCATCATTCTAGCACCAGCCAAGTGTGATATTATGAAAAAGGAAGAAACTGAAGAGGGGATTATTGTGACATAAAAGCCTTAAGCAAATATAAACTGAAGGCATAATTAGGAATACTCAGCTGAGAATATTAACATTTTTGTATACTTATACATCTTTTTATTGAAAAGAATTATCTGAAACTTGGTTCTAAAATGACATTGACAGAATGAATGAGAATGATTCAGCAGCCTGTTATGAGAGAGATTAATAGCTTCTGTTCTCAAACATGTTAATATCTCTCTAAAAATATAGTGCCTTTATGATACCTTAGAAGAAAAGAATTAAATACTTACATGATAGATCTTTGTGTGTGTGTGTGTGTGTGTGTGTGTGTGTGTGTGTATGATTTACCAGCTGCACTTATTCCACATCAATGTTCTCTTTCAGAGTAAAAATCTTTGTGCATAGCATATATTCTCTAGTCATCTACCTCAGTTATAAAGGTAGTAAATTAGTTAACATTATGGGAATTAGAAAGAAAATAATTATTCACTGAGACACTCAAAATCAAAGACCTAGCCAACTACCCAGTATGAAGAAGGTACCCAATACATTCTTGTTTAATTTTCATTAACAAGCATTCAATAATAAAACTATCATACTAAATTTTCCATTAAGACATATATGTAAAATTACATGTCTGATGGCAGACTTAAAACACCTTTTTGATTTTTGTTTTCCCTGGATAGAGCTGCAACAAAAATAGAAGACAAATTTCTGCCATTTTATCTGGATGGAGACATAGTATTCTCTACTGAAAAAGATTTAATAAGCTTTACCTGTTATTCAATCATAACACAGCAATAAACGGTAAGATGATATCTAGTCTGAGAGGGTTCAATCAAAATAATCAAAATGAGATATGTCAGAAATCAACAGGATGGCTCCTAATAGGAGCAACTTTTCAAATAATAGTTAAAAGTCAAGTGAGCACTTAGAGAAAGAATAAAAGCAGAAAATAATTAGAGCACCCACTATATGCTAAGCCTTATGCTAGAAGCATTACATAATCATATTTATTCATTTTGAAAGTAATGACATATGTCAAACTCATTCAATGATGAGGAAACAGGACAAATGTAGTAAAATTACATTTAACATCATAGAGCTGGTGAATAGAGAAGCTAAATGTAAATGCAGGCCTTTTTGACATTCAAGCATATACACTACATAATAGACATATACAAATTAATATCCACCAGTTAAATTAAAGTTGAAAGCACATCACTGGAACCAGTGAGGAATGATCGAAATGACCTAAAAACATTAAACATTAGCTTGAAAGAAATCTATTACAACTGCAATAGCTTTTACAGCTGTAAAATTGCATAAGCTTCCATAAGCTTTCTTGAGATAATCACACAATCTAAGCTTGCTTCATTCTGGGCTTGTTCTCCACTAGTTTGTAAGGCTGGCAATACCAGGAAATAGACTGTAGATGGAACATTATAGAACTTTCATTGATGCTCTACATACATTTGTTTAAGGATCCCATTCTGATCTCTCACTTTTTGGACTTTTCTCAGAGAAAAATGGATCAAGCTGGATCACTGAATCAGCTATTTTTATAAAGAAAAACACACACACACACACACACACACACATTCCCATTAAGTATTTTCTTCTGGATTCTACAAGAAATACACACGTACAATATGCATATGTATATGCATGTATCTTTCTCTCTCTCTCTCTCTCTATATATATATATATACATGTGTGTATGTATGTGTATGTATATATGCCCATACATATAAAATTATCTTTTATTTTGTTCTGTGCAGGCCTTTCTTTTGTTAACTGATATTACAGAAGAGCTTTAGTATGGATCTAACACATCTAGAAAAAAATGAAAGTGCACCTCATTTTAGTCATTACCCTGAAATAATGTTTCTTTTGCCTTTATCACAATTTACTTATTTATTATTAAATTTATTGGAGTGAGACTGGTTAATAATATTATATAGATTTCAAGCGTACAGTTTAATAATACATCATCTCTATATTGTATTGTGTGTTCACTACCCCAAATCACATCTCCTTTTGTCACCATATATTTGACCCTTTACCCTTATCCACCATTCCCTACTCCTTTCTCTCTGGTAACCACTAACCTGTTGTCTGTGTCTATGACTTTCTGTTTGTTTGTCTTGTTCATTTATTGCATTCAGTTTTATTTCCCACATATAAGTGAAATCATATGGTTCTTAACTTTTTTTGTCTATTCTTAAAAGAGAAAGTTGGAAAAGACAAAGTTGTTTTAACTTATTGATGGCCTATCTCTCAGCTGAAGTGCTAATAAACAGATAAATAAAAGATTATGGGACACACTATTTAAGAAACAGATCTCCAAACTACAGTTCTTTTATTCTTCAAGTGGAAATGACTTCTAGAGACCTTGACATATTGTGAGAACTTTTTTTCAGGCTATGTAGTAGGGATTTGATTTCAATTCAACAAGCATTCCTGAATCCTTGCTTTTTAATAGAAACATAGTATGCAGTACCAGGCAATAAGATTTGATTGTGAATCACAACTAGATAGTTAAAAACGATTAATATGTAGCAAACTTAAGTAATTAAAATTGTACATATACATTATTCTAATAAAAATGTATCCATTATATTAACTTTAGTTTTTATCAAAATTGTAGGGATGTATTATTGTTATAATAATTAAAGATGTTTATAACAGTTAAAGATTATATTTTGGAAAATTTAAAAATAGATGAACCATGTCTTCAAAAAAAATTTTTTTTTCAAAACTCTCCTTGGCATATCATTAACCAACAAATTAAGTAATCAAATGTTTTAATTCAGGATTAAATTGAGTGACATATCACAGGAGTGGCACATACCTTAGTTGTGACAGATAACCCATTTTTTTCCTATAGTTTCCATTGGAAAATATATATGTCATTGTCTTACTTCCTTCAGTAAATTAGGTTCATTATATTGTATTCCGTCGCACCCTCTCAAATCTCCCTAGAAGGAGTCCTGTTTGTGTCCTGGTCACCCCTCTGATCTCCTGATTTCAATCTTCTTTTTTAGCCTCAAATCTCAATAACTATCCCTTGGATTCTTAGACTCAATTGCCCCTTAATATCCTATGTAGAAATTGCTAGATTTTCTTTTCTAACTTGAATGTCATAATTG
>NW_011888785.1:9592130-9617324 GCF_000151845.1 Pteropus vampyrus
TTTTAAAAAAACAGTGTTTTTTCATATCTCTATTTAAAGTTCAAGATTAACCTGCTGAATCATGAACTCTATTCTATAGAAAATCATATCATAATAAGATTCCATTCATCAACCTTTATGGTTAGGTACCATTTTAATGGCTGGTATTCATAAATAATGTTTGCATCACTGGAATCTGAAATCCTACCATTGGTCCTTTAAATGGTACTGCCATAGGTAACAATCAGTTTCAGGTAGATTTGGTTTTGTTTTTGTTTTGTGTAGCTAATGATTTGATCTGTTCAGTGGGCAAGAACATCTTTTAAGAAGGCTACAGTTTTGGTCACTAAGAAAAACATCTTCGCACTAAGAAATTCTTGTCTTATAAATACATTTGTATATTTTTCCATAAGAAAAGTATTTCAGAAATATGTTGCACCAGGCCTTGTATATTGAGCATTGCAAAATATTTGTGAGACTGTTTGGTCATAAATAATGAAAATATTAAATGTGAAAATATGTTTTCTTTCTCTTGTTTAAGCCTCGAAACAATTCAATTTTAGAGATAAGAAAACTCAAGCTTAGATATTTAAAATAATATTCTCAAGGTTAAAAAAAGCTCTTAAAGTCAAGATGTGAATATGACTAAAAAATATACAACGTAATATTGGCGACTTAGTGTCAGCTTCGTATACGAAGAGTAGTATAATAATATTGCTGTCACTCTATATTGTCAATTTATAGAAGTATTTTATTATTGCTCGTATATTAGAGTATAGAGCTTAAACTATATTGAGATACCAGTGGATGGCATAGATAAAGGGCTTCTGAATATAATACAATGTATCTCTAGGTGGGCAACAACTAAAATTGGTCTTTAAATTGTTCCTGCTCAGTGACCACTCATAATGAACTCATAATATCCCAGACAGATGTGCATATCAAAAGAAAAAGTTTAAACCCATTAAAATTTAGCTTTATTAATTTTCTAAAAATAATGAGCTCATCTTTTTGGTCAAGATAGAGAGGCTACTGCAAGCTAAACTTGTAGTTAACACAGTTCTCATTCAATAGAAGTGAATGAAATACTGTAGTCCCTTTCCTGTTGTATTTAATCATTTATAATTGTATCATTTACATCAGTTAAAAGTATATATGAGATGGATTATGATAATTATGCAATTCCACACATGTGGGCATTTTTAAATTTTGAGAATTTAAGTTGAGAGACTGAGTATCTTTGCATATTGAGGTGTGTTTATATTTTTCTGCCCTTCAAACGTTTTCAATTTTAATACTTAAATATTAGTCCATAATTTACTTTAATTATGGATGATCAAGATAATGAAATTTAAAAACCAGATACTATACAAGTAGTAACTTCTTCCAGCTGCAGCTTGCTATATATCCACAATAAACACACAATGCTTTGATGTGACTATTGCAGGCCTCCAACTAAGAGGTACTAACTTAACAAGAAGCTAGCAAATTCTTTAAAAAAGGATTGGTGTTTGGATATCTCCTGGTGTGGTAAAAATTTTTAACTGCGGTAATTAGCAGCAGGTTTTCCATCTTTATGAGAGGTACAGAAAGGAGCTTCTGGGAAGGAAAACAGAAAGAAAGCAAAAACTAGAGGAAATGTATAATAATTAAGCAGATGACCCGCTGCTTCATCAATGACCACAATTGTCATAAATATGTTTTATAGGAAGCTATCAGAACTTTGCACAGTGAAACACTAGAAATTAAATCTATAGGTATTCATGCATAGAAAATAATATCTCAGCTCTGGGTACTTTGCGCCTAAAGAAAAAGATAAGTACATTTAGGCACACATTGATTTAATGCTAAACATTAGATAGAATGAATTTGTTTATTTGACAGTTTTAAATATAGTTTCTGACTTTTGTCCAAACCATAGGTTTGATCTATTGACAATTTTTAAATATAAAACTAGGGCACTTTCTTTTTTAAAAATATACATCATGAATAGGTACTTTAAGATTACAAAAAATATCTTAAACATCCATTTTAAGAAGCACCTTTTTATATTAAATTTTTAGTATTTTTGTCTTAAATATAAATTATCGTAAATGAGCAAAATAGTTAATAATGCTAACTTATTATTTTTGAAATATACCTTAAATAGGTTCTTAAAATGAATGAGATATTTAAGACATTCCTCCAAATTGATAAGAGTGTGTACCTGATTTTTTGCAAGGCTAAATTTGTAAACCTAAATAATCTTTGTCTGACAGGAAATTGAAATCAGGAAAAAAAACTGTCTACCTACCTATCATCTATGTATATACTATCTATTTATTTATCTATCATCTATCTATATATACACATTTATCCATATCTCTATGTAAAATTTATCTAAAATAAGAATTTAACATGTGAATTATTATCAGTGTAACCACTAGTCCTCATAATGAGATTTGTTTTAATTCAAAGAACTTATTCATACATATCAAGTTAAGCTTCATTTCTTAGCATCATCTATTTTTAATACAGAAATAAAGGAATAGGCATCATCCATTTTAGCCTCAAATAGTGAGTTTGTTTCTCAATAAGAAGGACAATTTTTATAATTTTTTTAAGAAATGAGATAACTTCTGGAAACCTTCTTGTCAGCACTAAAAAACTGTTAGCTCATAAATCCTTTTCAATTTTTGAGCAGGAGATTTTATTCTTTTCTAATTCTGCTTAGGATCCACTTTAGTAATACTTTCTGCCTTAGATTAATTACCCTGATCTAATTCATTTAGTGGAGGACAGCTGTGGTACGTGGGTTGCCCACTGATGTATTGTGTTAAATGACGCCCATCTGTCACTGCAGCATATCAGCATGGATTCAGTGTCATCCACTTCATTGGTTCTGCTGAGATGTGAAGTACAGCTACAATGTTTACTACTGTTGTTAATTTAATATCTACACCTTTAATAACCTGACTGCTGTCACTCGCTGAACAATGATACATGATGGGCAGTGAAAAAGCAGATAGAAAGCATTAACTAGACAGCACAGCAGACCCTCTGGTACAGTTAATTAGAACAATTCTGGACAAAGTTGATATTGGGGGCCCTGTAGCATACTCCCTTGGGAAATTATTTATTGAGAAATAAAGTTAAAAGAACATGTATTAATAGCAATGTTGACAAATTTAATCATTAATCTGTTATCCGAAAACAGAATTTTTAATAGAACTTTATCTTTTAACGGTTTATCATGGACCCTTCATTGCTTTATGTTGTTTTGTTCTTACTTTACCTCCACTCCCCAAAGTTGCAATATATGTGATTACTCGGGTTTGCAAATGTAATAAACCAAATCTAATGTGTAAGGTTTAAGGTTTTCCTTCTTGGCTAAACTACCTTAACTCAAAATGTTTTGGGAAGATCCAAGAATTCTGAAGTATATATACTATCTATATTTTATTTTGTTTTCAAAAAAGAGTAATTAAATATTAATGTATTTATAAGACATGTATGTAATTGCTTGTATAACATAAGGTAAATAAAAATTTAAAAAATATGCTACATGCATGTTTAAGTCATGTATGAAAATATGACCCAATAAAATATATAAAATTATATAATATTGATAGAATAAAAATACTGATAGAATAAAAATATAAAATAGGTAAATTTTGATTATACTTCTACAATATTAGAAAAAAATAGCTGAAGAAAATGTAATTTAACTTTTCTATTTCCTTTTAGTTCTACTTTTTCATATTTTACTGTTAATCTGCCTTGATAATTTACATTATATTTATACTTTAACCTTTCAAAAATCTTAGCCTTTTCTCCAAAATTTCCTCTGCTTCTTTCTTTGAATGAAATGTGGCTGCACCCAGTAAGGCTGCTTACATTAAACTGTTTTCAAGTAGATTCTACTTCACACTATAGGACCCATATACTCAGATTTGAGAGGCGAAATCTATCTCTAAGTAGCACTAATACACAGTTATTCTTTCACCTTTGTTTACACACAGATTTCTCTTTTAAGTCTTCTGCTATCTAGATAAACTATCTTCTACCCCTCATCATTTCAACTTCTTGGTCTATTCCACTATAGGATCAAACTATTTCAAAGTAACTTAACTGTGTCCCAGAAAGAAAAAAAAAAGCTTGAGAATATTAACTAAAACAAAAAACAAGATTATTCATGACCAAAAAAAAAGTAAATTTTGTGATATTTGACATTCACAGTGTAATGCACACAGACTTCATTTCTTGAGTATAGACTTATCCTTCTTATTCAAGCAGGCTTTGCCTAGTATCATGACTCATTTGTTTCTTCCCTTATCCTGCCACTTTTGTACATACTGCATGTCCACTTGCTTAATCATTAAACACTTAGTTCGGCATCAAATAAAGTCTCAGGTCTTTTGACCACAGAAATAATTTAAGTCAAACTAAAGACAAACTGAAAATGACATCTTGACCTCAGTTGTATTTCAGCTCCAGATCCAGGAAGGTAGAATGACCCTACTGGCCCCATCTCCTCGAAACCAGACAAAATGATGCCATGACTGACATCTTCTGATGCAATGATAACTGCCTCCTACCTAAGCCCTGACCAATCAGTAGATACCATGACACCAACCCCTTGGCTACCATGACTAATGGGTGTCCTCCTATACACCTATCCGCTAGAGGCCATAGGGGAGCCAAGTCTTTAGCTCATCTATTTCTCCAGGACTTGAAATTCTGCATAATAAACCTTTACTTTCTTCGCTGCAAAAGCTGTATGTATTTCATTGAACTTAGAAGTGTGCAGGCAGGTAAACACCTTTGCTCCAGTAACAACAATTATTATTTTTCTCTGATGCTTTTGCAAAAGCATCCCTGCAAAAGCACTTAATCTCCAGGAAGATTCATGGAAAGGACTTTAACAAGTACACATTTCTGATAACTTTTAGATCATACCACTAAACTGGGTATGAATTTACAAAACTCTAAGGGAAAAACTAGATTCTTAAGACAGCTAACAAAAGATCAAGATAAATAATCACATGAGACTAAATGAGCTCGTGAGAATGATTATAATTTCTATCTGAAACTTTCTCTTTGAAACATTGTTGGTTCTTTAACATTTTGTTTTTCCAGGTTTAAGAAAATATTTTCCTCTTTTCTCTTAAGATATCAGCAATTTGGTAATGTATACCTTTGTGAAGAAAGATGAAGCCATTACTTTTTCTCCCTACTCTGTCCCTCTAGAATTTGGAAACTCTCAGTGAGTATCCCTTTTTTTTTCATAGCAATATCATTATTTACCTAAGTTTAATAAGAATCTGTTCTTTCAACAGGATTTGATTAGAAACACTGGTTATATTATCAAGGCTTTGACTGGAATGCCATATTTGAGAGATTACATAGATTCAAATTTGAACAGACAGTTTTAAGTAACTAAAGTTGACTTTATGAAGCTAATAAGGACCCTTGGAAAAATCAGCCTGATCCCTTGCTTAGAGGGTTCTTGGCAGTCTTAATTAATATAAAGAAAGTCACTTCCTGGCAGCCCCAAAAAACTCAGGGTATCTTAGGGACCTTGAAATGAGAGAAATTTACACAAATGTAAAGGTATTATAAGCAAAATCTGATCATGAGTCCTTCGCTTGGCTTTCCAGCTTTGAGAGTCTTTTAGAAGTCCCGTCCAAGATTCCTTATGAAAATCTCCAGCAAAGCAGACTTGAAAGAGCCTACGTATATGGTCAATCACTATTCTTTCTGTACTTATGTAAATAAGCAGGCCAGGCTTTATGAGACCAGACTTATTTTGTAAACTAATTAGCTTACTTTAATTATATCTGATAGAAATGGTGGTGATGGTAGAAAGAAAAATTATTTTCTATGGAAAATTAATATACTCTGTGGGTACCAGAGTCTAGTCCTTTTAGTTGTCTTTGAGATTTTGTTTTCTACCTGTTAACTGGACTGGATCCTAAGTTCTTCTCATCCCCTCGAATATATGGCTACAACTCTCCAAACCAGTGTTTTCATTTTTTTCCCTACTCTTCTGAATTAGAATCATTGAGAATTAAAACTGAACCTTTTCTGAAGCCATGCAAGCAAAAGAAGAACAATTTGACACAAACTTCATAGAAATTACTACACAAGCTTGCATATGGACAATCTTAATGTTATTTGTTATATGAGCCACTCAGAAACATCACCAGAGGCATTCAAACCACAAATCAAAAAAATATGTCACATTGCCACTGCGTGCTCTTACTCCATCTGAAGATGCTTTGAGCCTGACATCAAGAATTTGTCTCCATTGACCACACTCAGGACTCAGATTGGGTTGATAGTCTGCTCCAACCATTAATTATTATTTTCCTTTTGTTTGCATAGAGGTGATTCTTATTAAATACCTGATGTAAATACTTGCACCATTTACTCTGCCACTAACTTTGGGAGCTAAACTGCATCACTAACTCTTGGTATGAGACACAAATCTTTAACTGAACTAATGTTAGGCAGTTAGGTAGACATGAGTGAGGGGGATGAAAGCCCAACCCAGAGACCTCCCTTAGGACCTCCCTGAAATACCCACTTAATAGTTAAAACTTACCTTTACATCTTGGAAAACAAGGAAGTAAAAAAACCACAGAAATAACCGCTGGTTTAGTCCGGCCACAAATGCTTGTGCAGTTGACACACATACTACCTTTCCTCTATCTTAGCCTCATTATTCCATTATATAATATCATACATATGCCTGGAAGTTCATGAATCTAATTATAACAGACTGAATTCTGGGTAAACACATGCACAGTAGACAAAAGGTTATATAACAGCCACTGCCAATTGAAATGACCTCATATGCCAGTCATCTAGCACCACCCTTCTAACCTCCCATCACAGCTCAGATGTTATGAAGATCTCCCCACTTCTACGGTGCTACGGCCCTCTCTGGTGTAGCCCATTTCTCTCTCAAAACATACTTTAATAAATCTTACTTTTTCTAAATCTTGCTAATCTGTAATTCTTTTCTGTCAGTGGAAAGAACCGAGGTCCCCTCAGTGCCACTAAGGAGATAATAGATTTAGATGGCACCAACGGTAACTAAGACTGAGTCCAGTGAGATATGGAGCAATCTACCAACTCAAGACAAATTTAAACCTACTTATACCAGATAATGTAAAGGGTTGAAATATTGCACAGTATTACCCCAATACTTGAACAGACTCTCAGAGATTTCTGACTTATTTTCATGTACTTCAAGTTTGGGACAGTGGTTATGCACCGGATATTAGACTATTGCTTGTATAATTACTATAGAAGTTGCTACTATAATTTCATTTAGATGTGTAATTTCTGGGTTACAATGTGCTCTACCCTGACTTTTAGAATATCTGCTACCTAAGCAGTTAATGTCCTCACCATTGACTCTGATGCCTCATCAACACAGGGTGAGTTGTATTGTAAACTCTGACATTATGGCTGGCTTTTCTTTTTGTAATCCAAGTACCTGACTTGAACTTTGATTGCTGAGGCATACACTTCAAAGGGCAGGCTCCTTTGTTTTAGAGATCTTGGTTAGTTTTAACAACTGATCATTTGGGTTTCTTGTTTTAAAATTCACCAATCAAGCGAGGCCTCAAAACCCTAGGCCTCTACCCTCAACCACAATGAAAGCAGAACCTCAGGCTCATGTGGACTCTTTCTCTCTCACTCCCTACAACTTTGCTGTGGAGCCCCAGGTATGCCATGTAATTTCTGGGACCTATAAGAAGAAATAATGTTTGTTTTTTTTTTTCCAGATTCTAGGTGGTTATTTCTGAGGGTATCTTGCAATTATAGTAAGAACCACAAAGGAGGGTCCAGCCACAACATTGGTATCAATAAGCTAAGACCAATACAAAACAAAACTACATTTCAAAATTGTAGTAATTAAAACAGTATGGCTTTGACATAAAAACAGACATACAGGCTAATGGAACAGAAAGAGAACCCAGAAATAAATCCATATATGGTCAACTAATTTTCAACAAAGGTACCAAGAATATATATGGGGAAAAGATAGTCTCTTCAACAAATGGTGTTGGGAAAACTGAATATTCATAGGCAAAAGAATGAATTAGATCTTTATCTTACATTTAACACAAAAATGGACTCAAAATAGGTTAAAGACTTAAACATAACACCTAAAAACTCCAAAAATAAAAGACAGAGAAAATGTTCCTGACATTGGTATTGACAATATTTTTTTTAATATGACACTAAAAGCACAGGTAACAAAAGCAAATAAACAAAAACAATAAAAACACAAATAAAGAAAAAATAAGTGGGATCACATCAAACTCAAAAGTGTCTGCATGACAAGGGAAATAATTGGCAAAATAAAGATGAATACAGAATGGAAGAAAATATTTGCAAATCATATATCTGATAAGGATTAGATATTTGGGTTTTGACAGTTCTTTATGTATAAAGTAATTTTATAGTATTGCAAAATAATTTTAATTTTTTTCTTTCTAATTTTTTATTATAGTTGACATTCATTTTTTATTAAATTTATTGAGGTGACATTGGTTAATAAAATTATATAGATTTCACGTGTAAAATTCTATAATACACCATCTGTGTATTGCATTGTGTGTTCACCACCCAAAGTCAAATCTCCTTTCATCACTATATATTTGACCTCCTTTACCCTCATCTACTCCTTCTCTCCCTTCTTTCCCTCTGGTAACCACTAAACTGTTGTCTGTATCTATAAGTTTGTGTTTGTTTTTCTTGTTCATTTGTTGCTTTCAGTTTTATATCCCACATATGAATGAAATCATGTGATTCTCAACTTTTTCTATCTGGCTGATATGTTTAGTATGATAATCTCATAAGTGACACTATTTCATCTTTTCTTATGGCTGAATAATATTCCATTTTATCTATATGAGACATCTTCATCCAATCATCTATCAAAGGACACTTTGGTCGTTTCCATGTCTTGGTCACCATGAATAATGCTGTTATGAATACTGGAGTGCATAGATCTTAAAAAATAAATGTTTTCAAATTTAGGGGTTAGATATCAAGAGAACATATTGCTGGGTTATCTGGTAATTCTATTCTTAACTTTTTGAAGAACCTCCATGCTGTTTTTCTTGACTGCACCAATTTACATTCTCACCAGCAGTGTATGAGGGTTCTTTTTTGCCCAAAACCTCTCCAACATTTATTACTTGTCTTGCTGATAACAGACATTCTGACAGGTGTGAGGTGGTATTTTATTGTAGTTTTGATTTGCATATCCCTAATAGTTAGTGAAGCTGAGCATCTTTTTACATATCTGTTGGCCATTATGTCTTCTTGGGAGGAGTGTCTGTTCAGGTCCTCTGCCCATTTTATAAGTTGGATTGTTTGTTTTCTTTATTGTTGAATTGTATGAGATCTTTATGTATTTTGGATATTCACCCCTTATTGGAGGTATGGATTGCAAATATCTTCTCCCATTTAATGCCTCTTTATCTTGTCGATGGTTTTTTTTGCTGTACAGAAAGTTTTTGGTTTGATGTAGTCCCATTCATTTATTTTTGCTTTTACTTCCCTTGCCTTTGAGGTCAAATTCATAAAATCCTCTCTAAAACCAAGGTCCATGAGTTTAATACCTAGGTTTCCTTAGATGCAATGCATGGTTTTATGTCTTATATCTAGGTCTTTGATTTATTTTGAGTTAATTTTGGTGTATGGTGACAAAGAGCAATCTAGTTTCATTCTTTTACGTGTGGCTTTCCAACTTTCCCACCACCATTTATTAAGGAGGCTTTCTTTCCTCCATTATTTATTTTTGGCTCCTTTGTTGAAAATTACTTGTCCATATACACATGGGTTCATTTCTGGGTTCTCAATTGTTATTTTATATTAGTTTCAGGTATACAGTATAGTAGTTAGAAATTTATATAATTTACAAAGTGGTTCCCTAGATTATTCTAGTATCCACCTGCCACTATATAATAGCTATTACAGTATTATTGATGATATTCCCTATGCTGTACTTTATATCCCTGTGACTATTTTATATATGCAATTGGTACTTCTTAATCACTTCACATTTTGCACCCATCCCCCAACCTATTGATTTTAATTTTGAGGAAATCCAATTTATCAACTTTATTTCATGAATGGTGCTTTTGGTGTCATATCTAAAAATATTATCTCAGGGTCATAAATATTTTCCTGTGTTTTATTCCAGAAATTTTATGTTTATTTTTTATTAAAAATTATTGAGGTGACATTAATAAAATCAAATAACTTTCAAGTGTACAAGTCAACAATATGTTGTATATATATATATTACATTGTATGTTCACCACCCAAAGTTAGATTCTCTTCCATCACAAAATATTTAACCCTTTTTACCCTTATCTATCAACCCTTCCTTTCCCTCCGGTAACCACTAATCCACAGTTTGTGTTCATGAGCCTATGTTTGTTATGTTTGTTTGTTGCTTTCAGTTTTATGTCACAAGATGAATGAAGTCATATGGCTTTCAACATTTTCTATCTGATTTATTTCATTTAACGTGGTTATCTAAAGATCCATCCAAGTTGTTGAAAATGGCAGTACTTCATCTTTTCTTATGGCTAATACCCAAAAATCCTAAAAACATTTATCCACGAAGATATATGCACCCCAATATTCATAGCCGCATTATTTACTGTGGCCAGGACATGGAAGTAACCTAAATGTCCTATGAATAAATGATTGGATAAAGAAAACGTGGTACATATATACAATGGAATATTATTCAGCCATAAAAAAATTTATAGTTTTAGATTTTAAATTTATGTCTTAATGATTTTGTATATAATTTAGAAATATATCAATATTAACCTTTTTGCATATGATGCCCAAATGTTCCAGAATCAGTTTCTTACAGGATTATCTTTCTCCTCTGAATTGCTTTATCAACCCCAAGTCTTCCTTTCATTCTGGCCAGAAAGCTTCACCTCTCTGACACTCATACCTGCCTACAATTTATCAGGGATTTTCTTACCCAGTTTAGTAGAGGTCTGCCTCTGTCAAACTGATGACAACTCTTGAATGTCGTTAGTGTCCTTAGACAATTTTAGCTTCTGAGTTTAATCAGCATTTGGGTTTTGATTCTTTTTTCTTTGGGGAGGGAGTTTGCCCCTGGGAATACACTTTACATTCTTTAGGTTAAGCTAAGTATATTTTAAAATGATTATTGGTTTATTTGTCATCTTGTATTTTATAGTGGAAGGATTTTCCAGAATATCTTGTTGACCATACTGCTTGAAATAGGTCTCTCCCTTGCTCTTTCAATGGACTCAAATCTCACCCTTATCTGTACTTAAGATCACTTACTTGGGTAGGCCATGAAGATGAACCTATAGCATATAGTTAATATTACTGTAATAGTTGTATGTAGTACGAGATGGGTGCTAGAGTAATTGGGGTGATTACTTCATAAAAAAAATGACCTGGGGAGCAAATAATGTAATATACCGCTATTTCCATGGAAAGTTGTAAAATTCCTTATAATTGACTTACAAACACAGTTTGGGATCCAATTCACACATAAATTTGGCCCAGCCATAGGTTCAATGGATCTTTTGAAAAACTATTTCATAGAAACAGATGAAACTGTGTTAACATGAATTATATCTTTTTAGGCTCCATCATATGCCTTAATCACCATTTGTGGAAGATGCTTTAGATAAACTCCCAGAAACATTTAAGCATTTCTAAAACTGAGAAAATCAAACTAACTCAAATAAGTTTATGCCAGTTATGAAAAAGCTACTCTTTTCCATGGTTTTTCTCCTATGGCTAAATGAAATGCCTTATTTGCAACAATTCTAGAATGGTGATACCATATATATAGAGAAGGATAAAATGTAAGAAAAATTAAATAATTTGTAATCTGAATTAATAATAATAATGCTTTAATCTCCAATTTTCTATGACCTATAAAAACAAGCATAAGCTTAATCTAAAATCTTATGGAAGAGCCATTTGATTAAGAGATATCTAGGGGAAAGAAAAGCTCAGTAATAAATATGTAGAAATTAATGAGATATAAACTATTTTATTTTTAACTAAAAATTCCTATTATTTTTTCTGAGTTCACAAACATAAGTACATTTGTATGTACTCTGTACTTCTAGATATATCATGACCCCAGTGAAAGCAAGTGCAAAGAGAAATTTTGTCCTTCACATTTCTATATCTAGTGGAATGTCTTCTTTCAAACACCAAGAAACCCTACTGATGTGCACTATAAACAAATGGATAGATTTGCTTTACTGACCTCTAGGCCTTTAATAACTTTTTTTAGAACCAAAAAAGTAAGCAATGATAACAGAGCAAAATAAAGGATGTCAGGGGAGCCTATGTGAAAACAATCCAAACTGCTTCTGAGGCTAAAAACACTGTGCATATCCATGTGGCTCATTTGCCATTTTAAATAAGAGAAATATTATTTGCTAAATTTTCTCAGGAGAATTCAATTGGAGTTATGCTTTAGAAATTATATTTTGATTTTAATCCAAATACATTGCCTGATTTAAAACATGCATGGGGTGTGTGTGTGTGTGTGTGTGTGTGTGTGTGTGTGGGTGTGTGTGTGTGCGCGCGCGCGCATGCGCATGTGTGATGTTTACAGATCATTCCAGGTCAGTTAAGAATGCTGACTTGACTTAGGCAATGTGGTATATTTTATTGGTTCAGTACATAACTGTTGGCTCTAGTAAAGTCATACTTCCAAAATTTGTAGCCTGGTTCAACCATTTGCTGAATGAGTGGTCTCTGCTAAGCACTTAAATTTCTTTGTACCCTAGTTTCATCATCTGAAAAATATGGATTATATTACTTATCTTTGAAAAAAAATTATTGTGAAAATCCCATAAAATAGATTCTATGTAGTTCATGGCACAGTATCTAACACCCAGTAAAGCAGTCAGTATATTTAGTATATAAAATTACCATTAATAGTATTATTATGTAATATTATAGCTTGATTTTCAGTTCTACCAACCCATAAAAATGTCATTGTTTCTATGAGAAAACACACTATAAAATTTAACCTAAAGATCCAATAAAATAGTTTATTGATCCCAGAGATATTAAGGCTGGAATTTAGGTCTACCCCTGACACTGACTAACTGTGATATTGCATGCTTTCATAGCTATTTGAGTATGGGAGATGTACCCCACCACCCACACTATCACCATTATGTTCCAACTTTGCACTCACCTCTCACGTATTTATAAAATATCTAGATAAGTTTGTGCTTTTTTGCAAAATAGTCAAGCTATATACTTACTAACTTAATATGATATTATGACATAAAGAAATGCAGAAAAGGAGATAAAAGTTAAATGTCATGGTAGCAATTGTGCCAAATATTTTACGTATACCCTCTGGTCACAATCCTGCCACAGGAAGCAAAGTCTAAGAGTTGGGAACAGGAAGCAAAGTCTAGGGGTAGGGAACAGGAAGCACTCTTTACAGGTAGGAGATGTCAATATTACAAACATAGGGCTAGACATTGAATCCTGCAAGTCTCAGGCATCATTTAGTAAAGGGAATGTTGTAAACAGCCATGACAATACATTAACTATTCAAGCTTCTGAGACATGAAGTTAGAATGTGCCTGACTTTTTCTCCTTCCTCCTTCAGGACTCTTTAAAGTAGTAGTAACAATAGCTCATATACCGTAAGTATTCCTAATATTCTGAATCTAATTTTCCTCACTTAATAGAAATAATAGCAACACCTAACACTTACCAAGTGCTTATTATATACCAAAAATGTGCATGAATTTTTATAAATATCATTTCATTTATTTCCTAGAACAATTTATATATTTGGTACTACTGACAATATCTAAAGACTCAAGCATAGAGAGGTTGAGTGACTTCTAATGTTACAGGCTGAGAAGCAAGAGTTGTACTCAAGAGTCTAAGAGCTTGACTACTTTCTGATATTTCCACTGTAATACCTCACTTTTAAAATAAATGACTCTTTTAGTACCAACTATCACCAACACAATTAAGTTACCAGCAATTAAAGTGGAAAAGAAATGACTAAGAGAGAAAAATAGAAAGTGGGAAAGGAAAATAGAAAGAGGCTCAAATAATTTATTTTTTGCAATGGATGTCATCAAGAATTGCCTTAGAAGGCATTTAATACTAGTGTACTCTGGGCTGTAATACAGGCTGGCCACCGAGAAGAAGGAGAGATTAGATAGGGCATTTGAGAAATGAGGCATTGACACAATCCTTCCAATTAAATCAATCAGTTGTAAAGTATCTGCCCATTCTTCATCCTTTAGGTTTATAAATTCTTAATAAGAGGTGGAAGGTTAGGAGTTTTTCATTATAAAATACATTGGTTTTTATTTTTGTTTCAGAACAGTAGGAATGAAGATTACACATATTTTCTCTTTAGTTTATATATGTTTTCAACCTCATTCTTAAAATAAATTTGCTAAATTGTATTTACTCTGTGTTAAACACACACACGCACACACAAAATTAAATTAAAAATCTTCCTCTCTAGAGACTATATCTAGTGGACTCCACCCAAATGGAGTAATAGAACAGTTTTAAACAATTTGGCTAAAAGTACAGTGCCATATAATCTAACTAAAAAAATTTTATTTTTTACTCATGTTATTTCTTTTGATTTTGGTTTAGTCAAATTCACTTTTAATAGCCTGGGTTCCCTGCTGTGTCTTAACATTTATGGTAGCATGTAAATAATTCATAGTAAATCAAGTCAAGTTGTTTGAGTGATTATCAGAAGAATTTAGATGTGGGGTTCTACTGTATTTCTGTTTACAGACTGAGCAAGCCCCCTGACGTGTCTGAAAACTGTGATAACCGTTTGTTATGTTAACAGTATATCTCTTATGGATGTTGCCTTTTGAAGACCTATTCTAGCCTCAAAACATATGTACACATGACCAAACAATTTACCAAGATAATGGAAACAGCTACAAAAAGACCTGTATAGTCATATTTGCAGCAACTTTATTCTTAGTAGGGCCAAACTGAGGTAAAAGAAAACAGAGCAATATTTTATAACAAAGTTTGGGTAATAATTTGAGGCATATTTTTAAAAGAAATTCTACTCAACAATAAAAATGAATGAACAATTAGTACATGTAACATTATGGATGAAAGCCACAGGCATCATGCTGAATGAAATAAGCTAGACACAAAAAGAATGCTAACTACATTATTCTACCTTATAAAGTTCAAAACAAGGAAAACAATCTATGAACAGTAGTTATCCCTGAGGAATATGAAGTAAAGATTATTTGACTACGAGGAGACTTTCTGAGAGTGATGGAATGTTATAATATTGGTAGAGATATGTGTTACATAGATGTAGGCATTCATGAAAACTCATCAACCTGTTCACTTAAGATCTATGCATTATACTGTATGTAAAATATATCTCAATAAAGTTATAAAAGTAGTGTGATGGTACCAAGTGTTAATGAGGATGGAGGACTACTGGAAATCTCACACACAGAGAGTGTATATTGAGAGAGTGTATACTGAAAAACAAGTTTAAAACATGTTTTTCAGTTAAAGAGTCAAAAATTTCATTCTTAGATATATTTACCCTAAAATATGTGTATGCACATATGCACCAGAAAGTGTATATATGAATATTTATAGCAACATGGTTAATATTAGCTAAAAAGTACTATAGAAACAAATGTTTATAAACTACTATATAAATTACCATGTTTTTATACAATAAAAATATTTACACCAGTATACAACTATTAGTAAAATATATGTTATAAATATAATGTTCAGTGGAATAGCATTGTACAAAATCACAAATTTGCTATTATTCCAATTACATAAAAAACTGGCAAAGTAATATAAATATTAATAAATATAGTATGTCTTCTTAAGTGATAAATATACAATAAATGTAATTAATGGTTATGATAATTCAAGATAATGGTTAGTTCGATGGAGAAGACTGGTTTGTGATCAAGAAGGGATATAGGAAGCTTCAAGTTTCCTGTCGTTATTATAGCTTCTTGATAAATGTATAAACAAAATATGCTATATCCATATAATGGAATGTTATTAGGCAATAAAAAGGATTGAAGTACTGATAAATGCTAAACCATGTATCAACCACAAAAGCATTAAGCCAGTCACAAAAGAATACATATTGTATGATCCCATTGTATGAAATGCCCAGAATAGCAAATCTGCAGAGATAGAAAATAGACTAGTAGCTACTTAGCTCTGGGATAAGGAGGGGGATAGAGAATGACTGCTGATGAGTGAAAACTTTCTTTTGGGAATTATAGAAATGTCCTAAAATTACATTACAGTGATGGTTATACAGCTTTGTAAATATACTAAAAATCACTGAATTGTACATTTTAAACAATTGAAATTTATGTTATTTAAATTATATCTCAATAGCGCTATTACAGTACAATAAGTTTCAATATTTGAATTCCTCATCTCTTTTATCCTGTTCTGTGAAAGGACCACTAGGTCTCCCAGACTCTCACACATACATAAAATTTTGATTCTATTTCACTACACAAGCTATGGGATTCCAGACCTTACAGGTAACTCTTGGTCGAATTATGGCCAGATATCCAATTCCAGATCATGTAGATTACCCTGAGCCTATAATTCATTTCTAGCACATATTTCTATATCAGAGTCCTCATTTTCCAACGACAGAAGCCAAATTTTGCTAATTTTCAGAGGTAAACAACTATTAAAATTTATTTTATTGCTCATATAATCTCTAGAAAGATTGTACAACCAGGTGTAAAGCTATGTTGATAGAAAAATAAAGTCCCAAATACAGCCTTAGAAGAGGTCGGCTGAGGTGTCACTTCCACAGTTGCAGAGCAGAAGGCCGCACCTGATGAGGCACTGCTGATGCACTAGACCACCAGTGGAACCATGGCCTTACCTGACCGAGGGAATCAGTCCTCCTGCCACCCACACTTGTACCAGGGACTTCCTCATAAATCTCTGAGACCCGCAGTCAGGTACATCAGAAGAAAAATGTTTTACCTCAGCTTAGAAGCAAGAAACTCTGGAAAAGTCAATACTTGACATATTCAAAACCTATAAATTAGGGAAATTCTCCAAATATATGAGGAGGGTTCAGATGCCAGGCAAGCCAAGAAACATGCCAAATGTTCATGACAGTCAAGGTAGTAATTTATGATGGTTTTAAGACAGAAGCAAAGTAGAATGGTGGTTGTCAGGGGCTGTGGACAGAAGGAAATGGGAGTTGCTTTTATAACAGATATAAAATGTTATAAAAATGAATAAGTTCTAGAGACCTGCTGTCTGTGTGTGTGTGTATAGTGTGTGTGTATGTGTATATACACATATGTATATATAGAAAGTATATAATATTATAAAAATTATCCTTCATTTTCCCACGTAATAAAATATTTCTTCATTATAAGAAAAGATTATTTCAATAATTATAATATAATACATATTAAGCCTAAAGCTCATTATTAGTAAACACATATATGCTTTTATATGTGAGGAAATTCAGACTTTTGATTATTCATTTAAAGAATTAGTTGATTACCATCAAATATTATATAGTCAATGTCAGTTGCTGTAAAAGATTTTAAACACATACATACGTATTATAAGTATATATACACATACATAAAGATATATGTGTATATATAGTTTTTACTCTGATGTCTCTGTGTTTCAATGTAATGGAAGTACTGCTCACTCTTTTGAGTACCATACTTGGCTGTAAAAATAATTTAACACCTTATATGGGTGCCAGCTATAGCCAATTTCAATCCAATTTTCTTGCCTTGGCACTATCCTACCTCTAAAAACTCACATTGCCTCTGAAAATGAAGAGTTTACTATTCATAATCCAACCTATTAAGGTGTTTCTGATTTCATGAGCCCTTCATTGAGAAATAATTTAGATACATAGCTTAAGAAGGCAATGCCAAAATGAATTCTAAAATGTTTTCCTGAAAACATTATAGTTATAAGAATATATATAACTGATGAGAATAAACATTATTTACTTTAGAAAACCTGTTTGTTCACTTTCAAATCACTGTAATTATTATGCAAAAGAGAAGAAACAAAGTCTCTAAAATACCTTCCCAACTATTGGGGAAATGTATCCTTTAACCCAACATTCAAAATGTTTTACTCTACCATCTGACTCCCACTATTTCATCTCTGAAATCTGGGGTCAAAAATATCAGGTAATGTCATGAAATATTTCTGACCTCTTAAGACACTCATACATTTTAGATAAACAATTTAAAACAAGATTCCTCTGGGTCATATGTTTTTGAGAGCAATATGATTCCACTTAAAAGTACACACACACACACACACACACACACGCACACGCACACGCACACGCACACGCACACGCACATGCATGCACTAAGGCAGTCAGAAAAGTGCCTGTATATATTAGATTATACAAAAAGATACAAAAGTGTCTGTCCTCATATTCACACTTGGGTTTTCAAAAGGCACTGGTCACACTTAAAATCTTGCCTACTTGGAGTATTCACTAGTTGATTCTGTCATATTCTATTTTTCAATCGTCTACTTTTTAGACACCAGTCATTGCAAATTTCTGTTTGGTTAATTCTCCAGAGAACCCAACATATTGTCATACAGCCAATGAGCATGTACTCAGCTTTCAACTAATAATGAACACTAAGCAAAAGTAAAGATACACTTTTCCAGATCAAAAAGAATTTCAGATAAACAGAAAGTTACTATAAAAATCATATGACTTATTATGGAGATAGAGAGCATGGCATAGGGAATGCAGTTAGCATTAATATGTTGGCTAGGTGGAGGGTCAGGGGAGGGAGGTAGCAATTGGGGGGATCATTTTACGAACTATATAGATGTCTAACCAATGTACTATATACTTGAAACTAATTAAAGTTTTAAAAATAATATGACTTAATTCATCATTCATTATCCATTTCTTTCATTATTATTAAAGTAACTATAAACTAAAGTGACTATAAACATACCAATTTTTAAAATACATTTCCTTTTACAAATTTTATAAAAATATACACAAAAGTAGAGAAAATAGTTCAATAAACACTCAGATATCCCCATACACCCTTGCCCAATTCCAATAATTATTAAGATATAGCCATAAGGGAGGTATGTAGTTTGACTCATACATTTTATACATGCACAAACTGACTAGGCTGAGTATAGTCGCAAACTAAAATCTTCTCATTCCACATCCAGTGTAGTTTTTATCATAATGCATAATTTCATAATTGTTTGTATAAACAACATTGTCTTGAAACTGATATGTTTTAAAAATTTAATTGTGTAATGTATAGTTTAAAAACTAGTTGGCAATACATTTTTGTGTTCTGTTTCTCTGGTATACAGTAGGATTAAATATATTGAAATAAAAAAATTATTAAAGGTTAAGGACTATTTTTCATTATAAATTTTCATTGCTCTGTAATGAAAAATGAAAAAGCTGATTAAAACTGATTTAAAATTAATCCTTAAATCTCTTCTTCAAGTGATTTCAGTTTTCAATTAATAAAATGAGATTTTACGATTTCATATTACATACAATGAGATTTGTGTTACTGTCATGTCATTGTTGCAAATAACCTGGATTTAGTTTATTTAAAAATGAAAATAATCCTTGAATCCCATTTTAGTAAGAGATTTAATCAGTAGGTAAGAGAAGTTATGAATCTCTACATTACATGTAGTCACATTGTTTTGTCCTTGGAAACATTATTATTTATGTTTAAGCTAGAAAAAAATTGAATAGTCAAAAATAAAAAAAAATTGCAAAATCAGGATTGAAGTTCTAAGGAACACTGATGTTTTGGTAAAATGATTTTCTTATATGCACAGTTCACAACCTCACTCAATTACCTCCAAAATAATTTTGTACCAGATGCCAAATCTGGCCTATTTAAAAACCATTTGAGGAAAATAATGAGTTCCAAGTTCAAAATATGGAGCAAATGAAAAAGTATGTATAGCCATGTCTTTGAGAAGAGATTCATATTTTTTTTCAGGGAATAAAAACAGCATTAATGTTTATAGTAATAATAGTCACAAATAATGTTTTAAACTTTATTTGTTGAGAATTTATTGATTATTTCCTATTGGATTAGCACTGGACTAGTCAAGGAAGTGCATAATTGGAGAAGAGTTCATGGAACAACTTCAGTGAGTTTATAATATGCTTATGCAGACATAATCCAAGACTTTAGATATTTACCAGATCCTAAAATTTTTCTAAGTATATATAAATTTTCTAAGTATATATAAAATTTTCTAAGTATATATACATAAAGTTGAAAGTAAGGAAAAATCAAAATTTTGGAATTAGGAAGATCTGTGTCTTACTATTATGTCTTTTGTTAATCAGTTGTATAATTATCTACGACTGACTTAACTATTGTCTTTATTTTCTTATTTATAAATTGGGGATAATACCTATCTTTTGGTATTATTATAAAAGTAAACATAATATACTTAGTATGTATTCATTAGTAGATATTCGATTAATGCAAGAATATAGAGAAAGCATTATCACATAAATGATATGTGGAAATGATAAATAAATTGTCTAAGAAAGTCGTCTTGTGCCATAATGGTGTTATATCCACACATGAAATTCAGATACAGAGTTTTAGGTGCTTACAACAAACACCTAAGAGGCATTAGATACTGTTATTATCCTGACTTTACAGATGAGAGAACTGAGCCACAGAGCTTAATAACCTGCCTTAACTTGAGAAGCTAAGAATTAGGTAGGTGGAATTTGAACCCAAAAACAAAGATTAAGATTTTGAATTCTTAATCAATGTGTCATACTACTTCTTCTTCATATTTGATAACTTGACAAATAAAGATTTAAGCATTTTATTTAAAATTGTGTATTATATAATTAATAAAAGTAGAATTATACTAAATTTTCAAAACTACTAAGACATTAAGGAAAGAAAAATGAAACAAGAATTCTATATGTCATATAGGAAAATGAAACAAAGGGTATAGAAGGAAACTTCAAACACCGAAAATACAATATGAGGACCATATTAGTGAAAAATATATTGAATTTTAAATAGACGCTACTGAATGAGCTCATCAACAAAAAGGAAACATTTTAGATTTGAATAGAAGACAAAACTCAACCATACACTCTACAACTTGTACATTTTGCTGTGAAATGACTCTAAGAGTTTAAATATAAAAGATTAACAATTTCGTGAGTTAAATGCAAACTAAAGGATAGGCTAATGAGGTAATACCAGACAACTCCTAGTTTTCCTGAGATATAAAACTAGACAATGAATATGTGGAAACCAGAAATATTCAGAGCCAGGGTACAGATGCCAGTCAAACAAGAATGAAACAGGAACATCAAGAGTTCTGTAGAGCTGGAAAAAATACCAGCAATGGGACAGAAGATGTTGTTGTTAGTGGCAAGAATGCTCCACTGAGACTACTTGCTGAATCAGAAGGTTTGGCCTAGAAAATGGTAGTTAAGTCATGCGACTAATGTTAGCTTCCTCCTTCGAAGACCTCTTTGGCTCTCAGCTGGCCTGAGACTATCCAAGCCTTCAGAGAAGGCTTAGAAAACTTTCAGAAAAACAGACTCACAGATACAGAAAGCAAACTGGAGCTTGCCGAAGAAAAGGAGCTGGGGGGATGGATGAAAAGGGATGGAGAAATACAAATTAGTAGTTACAAAACAGTCATGGGAATATAGAATACAGCATAGGGAATATATTCAATATTACTGTAATGTGTGTATGCCAGATGGCGCTAGAGTAATCAGGGGGATCACTTCATAAATTATATAAATGTCTAACCATTGTACCGTATACTTGAAACCAATATAAAATAGTAATTAAAAAAGACAAAAAAAGAAAATTTTCAGGAGTCAAGGTGATCTAAGACATGAAATATAAGGTAGTTTGGGCATATGTAGAGGAACTTTCTGCTACCATCTTGCAATTCTTTTGTAAATATAAAATAAAAGTTTTCAAATATTGAAAATAATAACAATAAACCTAAGGAGTTAGAATATAGTGCAGATTCGAGAAAACGTCCACAAACTTACATTAGTCTCATGTGTTTGAAGTGAAAATTGAAGGTTTAAATTATTAAATAATTTAGAAGGAAGGAGGGGAAGAGAAGGAGAGAGAGGAGGAAAAAGAGGAGGAGGAAGAATGATAAAAAAAGGAACTGAAGTGGGAGGAGGTGGTATAGGGAGAAGGGGTGGGGGAGGAGGAGAAACTTTGATGCTAACATCAATATCAGGAAGACCATATTGGAAGACTAAGAATTGCATCTATTCCGAAAGACCACTCCATCCTTTCCCACCACCATTCATAGCATCAGCACCACAATCAGCATAAGAAATCCTTGGATCCATCCCATCATGTCTTAAATCCCTGCCTCAGACAACACAAAAAGCTAAAATCTCTCAAATCATTCCTCCTCTACCAAATTTTCATGCTCTATTCTTACCTATTCTTTGGCCTCTTGCACACTTCTGGTGCACATTTGTGAACTGATTTCTCAACAGCAAAATGTCTTCACTCATTTTTGAGAATGTTTATTTTGACTCCTTGTTCTAAATGAAACTTGGTACTTCATTGAGGGTACAACTCCACTGTTTAAATTAGTGAATGCTTTATCTCACACACCCCTGAGACTGAATGAGGAGTAAATATTTACTTTTTGCTTACCATTTCAATTTGAATAATTTGCTCCAAGTTTGGAACATGGCTTTTTTTTTGGGGGGGGGGGAAGTGGGGTAAGTGGTGGTAACAATTTCTAATAGTCTTTATTTTCTTGCTTGTTATCGGTGCCTTATCATATTCTAAAGTCTTTCCTAACCCTCAGTCATATGAAATAATACCTTGAATTGTTGTCTTGGAAAATCTCATCTTAGAATTCTTTTTTCCTTTTCTATCTCAATTGGTTACCACCTAATAGTACTGTCTGGCAGCCATCTAGGAGCTCTTTTCAGTAATTTTCTGGATTAGAACCATTACTAATCTGGGTCTTACATTCTTTCTTATTGCTCATAGTTATTTTGCTCAAGGACATTATATAGTTTAGTATGTATTACACATACTGTTTATATGATATATATCTTTGGTATGATACATATTAATAGATATAACTATATACTATCTTATCTAAACTCTTATGCACGTAGTGTTATAGGTTTGTGTTTGGCTGACTTCTCTAGACCATATTGTTTGTATTATTTCTAATTCTTTTTGAGTATATTACCAGTTTTTAAGCTTTATTTTTTAATGTTTATTTTTAAGTACAATAATTATGTTGAATACATTATTATTTAACTAAGTCACCCAAACCTTTGGGCATCCCCTCCCCTCAACCCTGCCCCAAAGGGAGGTAAATCCATAATGCCTGGACAAGAATCAATAGTATAGAAAATGTAAATATACAATACCTACAATTCATTTCACTTAAAAATGTAAGGGTGAGTAAGGATTTTTTCACATAGAGAGCAACTAACTAGAGTAAAAAAATAAAATCATAATTATATTTTTATAGCAAGTATTGCTGAGCTAATCAAGATGCATACTCATCGCTATCCAATTTGTTTCCCTTAAGGCTTTTCATATAGGTCAGGGTACAGTAAACTAGTTATTAATTTTATCAAAATTCAAACTGTATAACAAATGACTTACTCTCTACCCCTGCTGTTTATTTTATCTGCAGATGATATATTACTTTGTTGTTTTAGAAATGCTAAAGATAAATTTGAGAATCTTCAAACAAGCTGTATTCTGAATAAAGAAATTACTTATGGTTATTTGCAATAGAATCAGGAAGATGTATTTTATTTTTTATATACTTAATTAGTATCAGTCTTTAAAATAATTTCTTGAGGTCCGAGTTTTAGGTGAAATGATTTTTTTTTTCCTACAGAATAGTAGAATCAGTGTTTATAAGCCAGTGTTCTTAAAGCATTTTAACAACTTTTATACTTGAGAAATACAAGGAATTTAATAAGTTGAGCAGAAGAGAAGACAGTTCTTATGTGACGTTAGGGCACTGCATTGATGATATAGACGAGGTAAAGGGCCACCTTCATCTCTCTACTACTCCCTATTACTACAAGGTAGTTTGACCTGTTTCTGAGACTAAAGGCTATATTGAGGGCAAATACTGTACTTTTTCTATATTTATATTATTCCATTATTCTTAGCAAAGTCTTCAAACACAAAATATACCCCCAAATACTGAATATATATACTGCATACTGATTTTCAGCACATGATTATACTGTGCTGAACATAGGTAACATAGGTTAAATATAATAGGTAAACAGAAATATAATTGGTTAATAAAAGACTAAGTAATTATTGGTTGAAAAACTGCAGTTTTTCTAATTTTCTGTGTTCTCTTAGGAAAGATTTACTTAGGAGACTATTAATATTTATTAACTTTGACCAAAAAAAAAAAAAAATAGAAACACAATGCGACATCTAAATTTGAGGATGAAGACAAAAGTATAGATATAGATCTGACTGTATGTGTGTATTGGTGGGTCAAAAGTAGTCATGTATGTCACATTTACCCTGTTTTACTTAAAGCCAAAAATATAATGAATTAAAACAACATTTCTCTAAGTTCCTGTTCTAATTAAACCAGTTAATTCTCTTTCCAACAATTAGTAAATATTGGCTTAAAATACAGAATCAAAATTTTAATTAGAATAGCTAGGAATTTTAAATTGTATTTTCAAATCTTAAAAAGGCAAAAATAAGAAAGGAAACTTATACTCACATCTAATAATAAATACAGGAGCAGAGTTCAAGGAGTAAAGTAACTTCCCCCCTAAATAATGGGTTCTCTTCCTGAAAAAGACAAGTAGAGAATGGAATGTAATTTCTAAAATAGATCCTTTCCAAAGTCACATTGTGCTGCTTAATGACACATAGTTCCTGATGAGCATTCCAAATTATAAGGTAGATGTTCAAACAGAATTTAAACCAAGGGCTTCATTGATATGCTTCCTAAAACAAGGGGTTCTTTTAATTAGAAAAATCTATGCTATTTTCTTTCCTGGCAGCATTTGTGGGGGCTCCCACTAGAGAGTTCTCACAGTCAGCCAAATGCAGGAAATATACAGGGAATTTTTGGTGTTGCATA
>NW_011888785.1:9618179-9632297 GCF_000151845.1 Pteropus vampyrus
ACTGAGCTTTTTCTTCAGCTTTACTAGTTTTCATACATGTATGCATGTTCGTCTAGTTCCATGCAATATTACCATACCTGTAGATTTGTGGATCTACTAACACAGTCAAGATATAGAAGAATTCCTTCAAAATAAGAGTCCTTTGTTTGCCCTTTGATAACTACATCCACTTCCCTTCCTCAGCCCTACCCCACATCCATAAGCCCAGGCTATCATATTTATTTTCAGAATCAATTTTATTTATAGTCAGAACTACTGATTTTAATACTATTACTGATGTAGTTTCATTTTAAATAAATTTAACATAAATTTGCATAAATATGCACAGATTTTTAAAACAAAGAAAATTGTAATATAGGTATTATGGAGATATGGAAAGTATGTAAACAATCAATAAAATATAGGAAGTTGGTAATAATATAAAGACTATGGATGAACTAGGGTGGGGAGATTACTTTAGTCAGAGCACATGATATCCATTTAGGAGTTAGATCAGCAGAGGTTCTCAAGATTTGTGGTACATAATCACATATTGGAAGACTTGTTAAAAACTATCCCCAAGTTTCTGACCTAGTAAATCTAGAGCAGGGTCTCAGAATTTCCCTTCTAAAAAGTTCCCAGAGCAATGTCAAGCTGCTAGTCCAGCTTTGGGGACCACAGGAATAGAGAACAGGGCTTATTTTGAAGAGACTGGGCCTATGAAATAGGCAATGTGAAGCCACTGTAGCTTTCAGAGCAGAACAGCATATGAATAAAGCAGACTTTAGAAAGACTAATGTAGTGATAAATGAGCTAAATAATTTAAGAGCAAAAAATTTAAACACAATGTAGGATGAGTTAGGAAATTAAATATGGTAGCAAAGAAGGTATTCAGGTTTGAATTCCAGGAAGCTTACAAAGAGGAGGTACGCCCATACCTAATAGGAAGGCATTTGTGTAGAATGCAGATTTATACTGGCCAACTCCTTTTTTCTCCTTTCTTAGTCCTTCTATGTCTTTATAAGGTTTGTTTCCCCATTTCTCAAAGCAGAATCTTTTCAGAAGGAAACACATCCAAACACATTTTAAACTTGTTAAGTGATAACCTTGGCCTATTCTTTACATGTTATTGAGAATGACTGCCAAAGCTCTGAGAGAGTATAAAAACTATGGTTTGCATCTGTCATTTGAATTATAAATATTATCTGGCTTAACTAGTACTTGGGTATCTTGATCTAAGACTTTAGATCTTAAATTCTACAATAGTCACTTTGTTTTTTCTGCTTCTCTCTCTTTGTCATCTTTACCTGTTTTCTATTTTCTTTCTTTTTTATTCTATCAAAGTTGTCAAGTAAACAGGTTCTTTCATCAAAAATACTTGTAATTTTATGGGCAAACTAAACTCCAAAGGACAAAATTTAGAGATGACACTGTTTTAGATTATACTGAAGAAAGATTTTCAAGTCAAAAACACTGTGCTTTAAAGAAGTGACAATCTACTTTGCTTTCTCTTGTAAATTCAAAGTACAACACAAGCATTTGAACCAAGCACTTATGTATTTCATTTTGTCCAGAATTTCTGAGAGATCTGGAACACTGCTTGGGATTCGTGGTTATATATCTAAATCAGTGACTGAGTTTACGTCTGACAGAGAAAACCCTTAATTGCCTCTTGTGACATTTTTCTGAGAAGAAAGTGATCAAAGAAATTAAGATTTATAAAAACTATTTAAGTCAGCAAAAATAGAAAATGAATATAAATTAGACATCAGTCATCAAGAGCAATACCACAAGTGCAGAAAACACAGGGCATCTCAATAACAACAAAGAAACAAACGAACCAATCAAAAAAATGGCAGAGGACATGAAAAGACACTTCTCTCTAGAGGACATACAAATGGCCAATGAATATATGAAAAGATACTCAACATCACTAGCTATTAGGGAAATGCAAATCAAAACCACAATGAGATACCATCTCACACCTGTTAGAATAGCTATAATCAACATGACAAGTAATAACAAATGCTGAAGAGGATGTGGGGAAAAAGGAACCCTCATACACTGATGGTGGTACTGCAAATTGGTACAGCCATTATGGAAAACACTTTGGAGTTTCCTCAAAAAACTAAGAATTGATCTACCATATGATCCAGCAATCCCTCTACTGGGTATTTACCCCAAAGACTTGAAAACCCATATCCAAAAAGATATTTGCACACCGATGTTCATAGCAGCATTCTTCACAGTGGCCAGGACATGGAAGCAACTGAAGTGTCCTACGATAGATGATTGGCTAAAGAAGCTGTGATAATATATACAATGGAATATTACTCAGCCATAAGAAGAGTACAATACTACCATTTGCAACAACATGGAAGGACCTTGAGAAAATCATGCTAAGTGAAATAAGCCAGATAGAAAATGTTGTAAATCACATGACATCATTTATATGTGGGATATAAACCTAAAAGCAACATATGAGCAGGATAAACAAATGGAGATTCATGAACATGGACTATAGACTAGTGGTTTACTAGTGGGGTGGGAAAGGATGTGGGTGGTAGACAGGGTAAAGGGGGTCAAATATAGGAAGGTAGGGAGAGGGTGAAGTGGGTAAATGGGATCAAATATATGGTAGCTGAAGGAAACTGGACTTTGGGTGGTAAACATACAATAGAATATATAGATGTCAATTATAATGTACATCGGAAAATTAGATAATTATATTAACCAATGTTACCCCAATAAACTTAATTAAAAAAAAAAAGAAAAAAGAAAACACAGGGCACCTCATTACAGAAATAAACTGCACCATCTGCCTAAGGTAGTAGCGTTCTTTCTTTCCTATGCTTTCTATAAAATCCAAACACAAATATCAAGCTGGAATGCCTTTCAGGAAAGCAATGTATTATTTGTAATTTATTTATATAAATTTGAGAGACATCCCTCAGGGGAAGGAAGACTCAATTTTTCATTGCTGTGTGAATAAACTAAAAGGCTCTCTAAAAGGCTAGGACTATTGGGCATAGAAAACTAATGGAAACTCAAGAAAAAGTGCTGTATTTGTAAATAGGCTAATCTCGCAAGGTTGATGGTAACTGTGGATTTTCTTAATCTGATAATCTCTTATTTGATTTTAGTCTTGCAATAAATATGGGCTTTAAAATAATTTTAAGATTTTCTTTAGACATCTTTGGTTGAACCATGGGAACAAGGGTCAATTTCAGAAGAGAAAGGAAATAGTAGTGTTAGGTAGTTTGTCAGGCATGAGAGACAAGAGCCAAGGCCCAGCTCTGTAACCACAGAAACTTTCTTTGAAGACTTTCCTTAAGGATCTCCCAGAAATACCTCCCTTTTAGGGTGATAAATTACCCTAAATCCTAGAGCACAAAGGCCATAAAAGCTGCTGGCCTAAACCAGATACAAATGCATGTGCAGAAAGTGCTGCCCCTAAATTTATACTATCATTATAATCTCATGACTGTGCCTGGAAGCTCATGAATCTAATTATAAGACTGAATTCTGGTTAAGCATATGTGCACTAGGCAAAATTATGTAGCAGCCAACTGTCAGTCAAGGTGACCTCACATATAGATCATCTAGGACCTCCCATCACAGCGCAAATATAAACAGACCTTCCCATTTCTGCCTTGTTACAGAGATCCTGGCTGGAAACCCGCCCCTCTCATTGGGATGTACTATCTTATCTCTTCACCTCCTGAATTCCACAGGGCTGCAGCCTTCTTTAGTGCAGTTCATCTCTTTCTAAAATGTACTTTCAAAAAATCTTACTTTTTCTAAATCTCACTGGCCTGTAATTCTTTACTGCATTGGCGAGGAAGAACCGAGGGATGACACACACAATGCCGCCGCCCACCATCCACCTCCTCCTCCTCCTCCTGCCCCACACTGCTGGGGCAACGCCAGATTTCACTTTCACCCCAGTGGTGACAGTAGAATAAGGAAACTAAATACCAATGTTAATTTTGATTCTATTCAAATTCTACTATGTTCAAATGCATAGAATAGATATTGGTTCATACATTATAATTAAAAGCTGCATTTCATGTTCCCTTATGAACCAACTAAAGTTTTCAAAGAGGGTAGGAAAAAAAATGTTTGTTTTTCCCTTTTTGGTAAATTAAAACAATTTTATTAGTGAATCAGTTTCTGGGTAGTTTAGTAAATTGTGGAAATAGGGCACAAAATCTAGGGGTATAAAGATAGGGAGGTGCCAGGTTTACTTTCTCATAGTTTCTAATCCTTTATCAAAGAAATGTCTGTCACTCTTGTCAAAATTTATAATTAGCTTAGGTTACAAGTAAAATATGATCAGTGATCAGCTGTCTTAATGTCAATTCCTCTATTTTCATTGGCTTATTTTGGTTGTCTTTAACCTTACTCTGTGAGGAGGTAACTCCACCATTTGACAAGTATTACTTTACTACTTCGGTGCCTCTAATTTTTGCTGGGTTTTTGATTTTAGGGTTTACCACTATATTTATTGTTGAAAAAGAGTCCTCTATTTCTAATTGTGATCCTCATTTAAATAATAATTATCATAAAAACAGAAAATTACTTTTTATATTTTTCCCCCAATCAAGCTACTATGTTTCTCATTGGAGATTAACCTGTTGAAATTCTAGTTTTATATATCTATTTAAATATGATAATATAAAAGAACCCTGCATAATAAAATCAGGCCTATCTATACAGTAGCTACAAATTTAGCTACTTAGAACCATTTGCTAAATTGGCTTGATAAGCTTGAAATTCAAACAAGGGAGTTATTTTATTTTAATTTTTAAATAAGCTATTATTCACAAAACAAGTAGATGACCCAGGTCAACTCTAAGGCTAGAAATATTTTTCATCCTTAGGACTGTACATGGATGGATCCTTCTTCTCAATAACTTGAATGTGACCAATTCGATCCACTACTTTAGTTTAGACTTTATTGGTTTTTATTTGCCTTATACTTCTGGTTATCTACTGCTATATACCAAATCACTCCCAAAGAGTGGCTTAAAATAATAATATCTATTTTGCTCAAAAATCTGAAGCTACAGGTCTCAGCTAGGAAATTCTTTCATGGGGTCAAATTCAGTTTTAATCATATTGTCACCATTGGGACAATCTAAGTCCTTCATTGCCCCAGTAGTACTGGGAGACCCCAGTTCTTTCCGCCAATGCAGTGAAGAATTACAGGTCAGTAAAGTTAGGACAAATGAAATTTATTGAAGACTGTTTTAAGAGAGAAACAGCCTACACCAGAGAGAGCTCTAGCCTTGTAGAGGTAGGGAGGTCTGTCTTATATTTGGGCCATGATGGGTGGTTACAAGTGTGATACTAGCTGATTGATGTGTGAGGTCATTTCAATTGACAGTTGGCTGTTATACAACCTACTGTCAACTTTTCATGAACCTTCTCAAAATTCAGAAGTATAAGGCAAATAAAAACCAATAAAGTCTAAACTAAAGTAGTGGATCCAATTGGTCACATTCAAGTTATTGAGAAGAAGGATCCATCCATGTACAGTCCTAAGGATGAACTTCTGGGCATGCACATGACATTATAATAAGGGTATAATGAGACAGAGGTAAAAAGGTCAAAGTGTTCCTTACTGCACAAGCTTTTGTGGTTAGCCTAAACTGGTTGCTTTGCTGTGGGCATTTATTTCCTTGTACTCCAGGATAGAGGGGTATTGTTATTTGAAAAATGAGTTTTTCTGGGAGGTCCTAGGGGCAGCCTTGGGTTGGGCCATCAGTGTTCTCATTTTTATGGTTACGGAGCTGGGCCTTTCCTCCTGTCACTCATAGCTACCTAACTATCTAACAAGATGGTGACTAGGGTAGTGTGTTCTTTGAAGGCTTCTTCATAAGCACTTATAGTGATTGAGTTGGGAAGATTCAAATAGCCATGACTCCTTAACAATCTCTTTCTCTATGTGGTTTCATCATGGCTCTCTTTATATGGTGGTTTCAGGCTAACCAGATTTCTTCCATGTATGCTGTTTTATAGAGGATGGCATACACATGAGACAGCAGCTCCACACTGGCCTCATCCAGAGGAACACTGATTTTTTTTCTGGAAAGCAGTGACTTTTTAAAATTCCTACATTTCCTGCCCCTATAGTGACCTGCCTGAAAAAAAGGCAAGCATGAGTAAGGCTGAATAGTCGCCATCACAAGCTTTCTTTGTGTGGCCCTAGAGCACAAAATTAAAGCTTCCCAGAGCACAAGGAAGCCAGAAGATCAGACATTTACACTGACTTTACATCCAGCATCTTAACTAGTTTGTCCGTAGGTCTTCTTTCAATTTATAGCTCAAATGGAATTACTAGAGATGAGTACAAAGAGACCAAGGAAAAGAGCCAGTCCACCAGCATCAAAGTCAGACACATCTGTGAATGCATTTTCTTCTGGCAGCCATTCTAGCTTGGATTATCATGCTAATAAACAACAACAACAACAACAACAACAACAACAAAACAGGCTAAGTGTAGCCTACTGAAAGATTTTACTAGAAAGACTTGTCTCTGTCCTTATCAACAACTCATTGCATCAAAAAGCTGCCAACCTTCCTTAATGTCAGGCCACCTCAAACAAGACAGTTTTTAACATATAAATACAAGTAGAGGGCCAAGGTATTCGCCCAAGGGTGTGAGCTACTTACTCTAACAGAAAATGTAGGTTTTCCAATGAAAATGGAAATATTTTTATTTCTATGGCACAAAGGGGCAAGGTTTTCTTTGTTAGTAGCTGGCTTTAATTTCTGCACCACTGTTCCAAACCAGCAGCAGTGTACAGAACTTTTTCACTCCATGATTACATTTATTTCTATTTATTTTATTCTTTTTGATGTTATTGTAAATAGGATTATTTTTCTTAATTTCTCTTTCTAGTAGTATGCTGTTAGTATAAAGAAAAAAATTTTCATAAGCCAGATTGATTTGTGTAATGGTTAGTTTTATATGTCAACTGGGCTATGTTATAGTACCCAGCTATTCAATCGAACACTATTATAAGTATTGCCCTGAAGGTTATTTTTGTAGCTGGGGTTAACATCAACACTTAGGTGACTTCAAATAAAGCAGGTTGTCCTTGATAATGTTGGTGGGCCTCATCCAATCAGTTAAAAGCCTTTAAGAGCAAAACTGAGATTTTTCTGAGAAAGAAGAAATTCTTCCTCAAGAGTCAAGCTTCAGCACCTGCCCCAGAGTTTCCAGATAGTTTATCTACAGATTTCAAACTTGCCAACCCCCACAATTGCTTAAACCATTTCTTTGAAATAAGTCTCTATCTCTATCTATCTTCCTGGTTCTGTTTCTCTGAAGGACCTTGACTGATAAAATTGATAATAGAGTGATCATATATTTATCATCCAAACTGGTACACTTTTGAATGTAAAAGGGGCACTATTAATAATTATGCCAGGAAACTAGCATAAACCAGACCTCACCAGGCAAACCATGATAAAGGGTTCCCCTAGGTAAAATAAATCTTATCCACCCAGAGCTATCAAAATAATCCAATTGAGAAAAGAGGTGCTTCTGTTTTTGTTTTATTCTTTAGAGAATCTTATTAGATAACCAAAAATGTTCTGAACTAAGGTAAAGAAACAAATCACTACATAATTTGGAGAAACCACCTATTGGTATTATAGAAAGCATTTTCCCTTCTTTTGACATTTTGTAAAGGTCAAAAGTTTAGAATTCTGCAATTATTTTGCATTTGAAAGTAATGAATCAAAGAGTAAATCAGAATCCACCCAAATAATGGCAGGCATTTAGACTTGATGGATTGTCTTAAGGTACCTGTGCAATTAGCCAAGTTTAACCCCCCTCATTGAAACCCTATTCAAATCTGTTATCTTTGACAATATTTTTTACATGACTACTAACTGAATGAGAAAAAAGAAAAAAAAAAAGATTTTGAGAAACTGAATGCTGTTAGAGCTTCTATTTAATCTGTATTTTTGTCAGACTGTCAACTGTAAATAACTTTGGCAACTGGGCAATATAGTTCATCATTGCCAATCAAAATGTACATCTACATACTTTTTTAAAAAAACTAGCAAATGTGACTCTGGAATTCTATTTTTGCTCTCAGATGAATCTGACAAAGGATGAGTCACTTTCGTGGCTAGGACCTCTCAATGTCTAACTACCTTTGCTATACTGATGAAAGCTGTGGCTAAAATTTCTGATAGTAATACTAGAAAGCACATGAATGTTATACAATTTTATCAAGATGTTCAGCTTAAAGGGGAACTAATCCAGCATTCTGGAAAATATTGATAATACAGTTGACCATTTAATGAAGTCAAACATTGATACTGTGGAACTTGACTTCATACTTGCTCTTCCTTTTACACATTCTTCACTATGAAGCATCAATGACTGACTGCCACAATATAATCTCTCATGAGAATTTTTGGAAGGAAGCTTAAACACAAAAAGACAGAGAGAGAGAGAGAGAGAGAGAAAGAGAGAATGAGACAAAGAAACAGAGACTGAGACAGAGAAAGAGAGGCAGACAGAAAATGATAAATGGTTGTAGAAGTTATCAAAAAAATTAAGATTATGTAAGAAAATTTTAATTCCAAGGATTTTAATTAAATGCCAAGTAATAGAAAATGTCATCAAATATATTTTAGGGTGGCACTTCTGGATAAAGAAATGCTAGCACATTTAACTTAAAGACTTGTCAATCTTAAAAAGACACAGACACAGCTAATGACATTTTAAAATTCTCTTATATATTTATATATGTTCTAACATACTCTTTCACATAGTCTCACTTGGAACTCTTGTAGTTAGGGAAACCAAGTCCACATGTACTAATCGAGTCTAAATAAAACTGATAAAACCTGAAAACATGATATAGAGATGTGGCATTTTTGTATTATTAATAAAATATTATAATTTTGAGAGTGCTCTTGGTCAATAAAATTATGAACAGAATAAAAATTGCATCTCAAGGGACAAAAAACATAAAAGTAATGAAATTTTAAGACACTCTCAGGAAAAACAGAATATGAGGATAATTTGATTTAAATCAAATTCGATTAGAACTATATTGATCACATCATATGAACATAAAAATGTCACTGCTTTACTTAAAGTTTTATGTCTAATTTGTTGTTATCACTAATGCAATGTCTCCAGGAACTTTGCCAAGTCTCCTGCTCCTAAATGTTTCCAACTATATACAGACAGAATTTATTTATTCATCTATGACTCTGCATGGAAAGTTAAACAACTGTAAACTAGAGATAGTTCATTCTTGTCCTCTGACCATCTAGTTGTGTGATATTTGATGAGTAAATCAAAATCTCTGAGTCTCAGCATTCTCAACTCTAAAATGAATACTTAATTATACTTTTTTTATGTTCCCAGTATTAAAAACTATGTCCAGAAATTAACTGATTTCAACTGTGCATGTTTGTATACATATATGAATATGCAGATACTTTACATAATAAGAAATTTGTTTAGGTGAAGTGATTTGGAGTGAGTGATATGTCATTAACTAAGTAATGGTAAATGACAGTGGTATTCGTCTGATGGAAGAAAAGAGCATAATATGATAGATAACAAGAATAAGAAAAATTACAAGTACAAACAAGAGAAGTGCTATATTATTTCCAGGGCATATAAATATAAAAAGGATGACTTAATTGCTGAACTTTTTAATTTTGTGTTTTTTATTGTTTGGAGTATCATCATATAATTGTAATTTCATATTAATCTTGGCTAAGTTATTGAAGAAATATCTGAATTTATCTATAAAAAATTAATGTATCTGTATAGGCTTACACATATATGCACACAAAAAATATTTAAAAAATTTTAAAAACAACATTTGAGTGATAATGAAAGCCATTGTCTAAAACACAGAGAAGAGAGAGAGAAATCAACTAATCAAAAAAAAAATACTAAAACAACCTAAGAAAGAGTTTATAATTATAAAGTTTGGGGTAATGCCAATTAAATTGTGATAAAATAAAAATACTATTAAAGTTTGATAAGTTAATTCTTAATATTACTTACAGTACATTTATTTTTACTTTTATTTTCATTTTTTAAAATAAAAAATCTGTGACTAAATTTTTTTTTAGAAGATCAATTAGTATATAGGGAAAATGCATTAAAAAAGGAGAGGGGTTAGTAACACAAAGAGGCCAATTCTCTGAAAAGACCAATAAAATGGGAAAATTGCTAGCAAAGGAAATTAGAAAAAAATAGGAAAAAAGAAGACTATATAACATTAAAAATGCAAAAAAGTGACTATATTTGAAATAAATATGTTATAAAAATATTATACATAATGCAGTATTTTGAAAATATATATGAAATGAATAACTTTATGATATCATTAATTAAACATAATTAATGAAAAGTCAGAATATTTGAATACCATGGGTGTCAAAATTTGAAAAATGGTTATATAACATAGCACAAAGGCCAGTTCAGCTGGCTTACTAGAGAATTCTTTCAAACTTTCAAAAAAAAAAAATATTATGTACTTTTAACCATTATAGCATATAGAAATATCTGGAAAGATCATCAGTTCATTTTGTAAAACTGACATCATCCTGTTTCCTTCTCCCAACTTATACACAAATCTACAGACTGATAATACATAGAAAACACCATGAGAGAACATAAGTTTGTAGCTATATAATTTTGGAGGAGAAGAGGGATTTCTAAAAAAGTCAATAAAGACAGAAACTATAAACAAATTTAGAAAAAAGTATATGTATAGTGTAATTAATTAAAATGAATAAAATTTATCAAAATATCACTTTTAACATTTGTTAAAATATGCATGTTTACTAAAAATGGGCAAATCTCTACCACCACCTTTTTATATCCATTTTAATCCAGCACAGTCACTCTGTGTCACCACATCACCTTTGCTGTTAATTCCCCCTGACACAAAAGCTATCAAGATATTCACTAGTAGTTTTAGTTTTCAGATGCTCATTAAAATCACTTGGGGAGCTTTTAAAATAGCTGCTTGGGCCACACACAAACTATTACATCAAAATTTCTGGAGATGAGATCATGGTACCTTTTATATTTGTTTAAAATATTTTCATAAGTATTGGCTGATATTTTCTTTAACATGTGTAGAGAAGTAAAAAGGTCACTACTTAATTACTAAACAGTCACAGAAGCTGTAAACGCTTACTTAATATGTGAGTAAAATACTCTTCCATTTTTAAGCATCCAAATAACCCTAATACTTTGTTGTTCTACCTTCTGTTGATTGTGCTAATTTTCACTGGAAATGTATTAAAATTACTTAAATATGTATGTATGTATGTATGTATGCATATATGTATGTATGTATGTATTTATATCTTCCAAAGAAGTACTGAGCTTAGGGTGGAAGAGAGAAGGAACAGGGTCAATATGTTGCATGCATTCTAAATATATTCAAAAATTCCTTTTTACTCATCTATCTCCTCAAAGTCTGCAAAGCAGCTGACTTCAACTACCTTCTGTCTCTGTTCGTAATATTCTCATTTACTAAACTCTCAAAATCTGACCATCCAAGCTTTTTGCCCTGCCCTTTTCCTACTGGTTCAGTTCTTTGTTATATAAATCGCTGTCAGGTTCTTTCAGAATCTCCAATGACCTCTTTAGTACTAGAAGACAACAAGAAATTTCAAAACCTCCTTAGGATCTGAGAGTAAAAGGAGTAAAAATACCTTATAATTATTTAATCTCTCTATCACAATTATAAATGTCATGCTTCAAACTGATGATATTTTGATGGATTTAGAAGGTATTTAAGTCAGACAGAGAAAGATACACACTATATGATTCACTTTTTTGTGGAATCTAAGAAATAAAAAGAACAAACTAATCAAAAACAGACACAAATATAGTGGATAATTTGGTGATGGAGAGACGAGAGATGGATTTGGGGGGCTGAGAGAATGGGGTGAAGGGTAAAAGAAATACAAATTAGTAGCTGATGGATGGTCATAGGGATGGGGGGCACGGCATAGGGAATGCAATTAGCATTAATATCTTGGCTAGGTGGAGGGTCAGGGGAAGGAGGGAGCGAGCAATTGAGGGGATTGTTTAACAAACTATAACCAAGGTACTGTATATTTGAAACTAATTAAAATAAATAAATTTTAAAAAATTGATGATACTTTCCAATGGGAGATAAAAATTTATGGTAATACATTATTTTAGCTGGATTAACAATAAGGAATTGTGGTAAAAATATTACATTATCTTAAAGATTGTTGAATATTAGTATTATATTTCAAAGAAATCCAAAAAATATTAAAAAATAAGAAAACCATGGAAGATAAGTTTATAGTAGACTTTAAAATAGAGATGTTATAGGTATTTCTATTTAGATGACATTAGATATACTATTTTCATTCCTCATAAGCTTGTTAAAGTGCTTTCAATGGTCTATTGTTGGGTATAGAAAGACTAATATCTTCTTTAAGACAGAAACTATCTCTTTTCTTCTTCTGTACTTATATTTATGCCTTTTAACACCTAGTACAGTGTGGACCACAAGGTAAGCGCTCAATAAATGTTTGAGCGAATGAATGGTACTAATATAGCATGCACTGAGACAAGAGATAAAAAAGTATCAAACAATGACAGAAAAGATCATCAGGAGGAAGATAGAAATTGATTAGTAGTTGCCAGAAACCATTCAATTTTGTTCCTACATCAACAAAAGAGGACAAACACAGACAAAGATCAATTTTCCTTTTTACCATGTATTTCTAAAGCAAACTCCACATCACTTTCTGCCTCTAACATGATAAGTGCCGAAGGGCACTTTTGCACTGTTTCTGCGTGAAACAAATTAGCATCATTACCTATTCAGGTCCTCTCTCTGCTTTCACTACCACAGAGTGGCATTATAATATACAAAAGGAATGTGTGGAAAGACACATCAGATGATACAATTGACTTCAATCTACATTAAAACATATTTTACCATTTGGGCCACATATAGCAAATATTGAATTTCCGCCTCCAATTTTCTCTTATTTACAAAGTGCTATCTCTATAACCACTTTATTTTTCAAAAAAAAAAGGTAAAGACTCTATACATTCAAGAAGCTTTATAAACATTACCTGACATGAGAAATAACAATTGAACAATGAATACGTTGCTGGGAGCAGGGATATGATTGAAGAATAAAAGGAGAATAGGAAAGGGAAAAAAAGAATTGGGAAACATGTATATGTGGAAAATTTTATATACACCACAGACATAATTTTTTTCAAGGCTAAACAATAAGTTTATACATTTCTACATCAGGTCCAGTTGCCATTCCACACATCTGGCTCAGTCCATGTATATATATGAAACACAAAACAAAATGGCATTAGATAACACAACCCTTCTAAAAGTGTTACTTTGATTGGTCTTTGAGAGAGCATTTGTGACTATGATGTCAGACATGCTCTCATAATTTTTCTTCAGTTAGACCACAAGGAGTTTAATAACTTAAAGCAGCTATTTATCCACATACTACTAAATGAAACGAAGTTGAGCTTGACATGATGAAACAGATATTAATACATATTGATGTATCTACTGTCATGCTTTTATAAACTCTGCTTATGAGTGAGGAATAATAGAACATTCATTCACTTATTCACGAAACATTTTTACTTTCATGTACAAATTTACCCAGAGCAAAGGCTAAAAAATCCTATGTGCAATACCAAAGCAAAGGCCTCCTGATTAAAAACAAAAAGAAAGGAGTGATGAAAACTGCATAAATCAGTGGAGGCAACGAGAAAAAGAACACATCTGTACTGACCTTCCAGGAGGAAGAGAGTTTTGACAGGTAGTAACATGAAGTTAAGAGGGGAAGAATAAAAGAGAAGTGAAGAAGAGATTCCCAGACTGGAAAAAGAGCAGCGTAAGTAGTCAATTGCTGCTGGAGTGCAGAGTGGACGACTAATTTAGCACTTGTCTCTGGAAATAAACAGATAGAAGCGTGAAGACCAGAGAGGCTGATATACCGTAGGCGGGGAGTCTGATAGATGACTTTTTCAATAGCCATTAGATAATTCTCACGGCAGACCAAATCTGACCTGAAAATGCTCAATTAGACAGATGCAACTCAAAA
>NW_011888785.1:9632762-9642457 GCF_000151845.1 Pteropus vampyrus
GAGCAATTGAGGGGATTGTTTAACAAACTATAACCAAGGTACTGTATATTTGAAACTAATTAAAATAAATAAATTTTAAAAAATTGATGATACTTTCCAATGGGAGATAAAAATTTATGGTAATACATTATTTTAGCTGGATTAACAATAAGGAATTGTGGTAAAAATATTACATTATCTTAAAGATTGTTGAATATTAGTATTATATTTCAAAGAAATCCAAAAAATATTAAAAAATAAGAAAACCATGGAAGATAAGTTTATAGTAGACTTTAAAATAGAGATGTTATAGGTATTTCTATTTAGATGACATTAGATATACTATTTTCATTCCTCATAAGCTTGTTAAAGTGCTTTCAATGGTCTATTGTTGGGTATAGAAAGACTAATATCTTCTTTAAGACAGAAACTATCTCTTTTCTTCTTCTGTACTTATATTTATGCCTTTTAACACCTAGTACAGTGTGGACCACAAGGTAAGCGCTCAATAAATGTTTGAGCGAATGAATGGTACTAATATAGCATGCACTGAGACAAGAGATAAAAAAGTATCAAACAATGACAGAAAAGATCATCAGGAGGAAGATAGAAATTGATTAGTAGTTGCCAGAAACCATTCAATTTTGTTCCTACATCAACAAAAGAGGACAAACACAGACAAAGATCAATTTTCCTTTTTACCATGTATTTCTAAAGCAAACTCCACATCACTTTCTGCCTCTAACATGATAAGTGCCGAAGGGCACTTTTGCACTGTTTCTGCGTGAAACAAATTAGCATCATTACCTATTCAGGTCCTCTCTCTGCTTTCACTACCACAGAGTGGCATTATAATATACAAAAGGAATGTGTGGAAAGACACATCAGATGATACAATTGACTTCAATCTACATTAAAACATATTTTACCATTTGGGCCACATATAGCAAATATTGAATTTCCGCCTCCAATTTTCTCTTATTTACAAAGTGCTATCTCTATAACCACTTTATTTTTCAAAAAAAAAAGGTAAAGACTCTATACATTCAAGAAGCTTTATAAACATTACCTGACATGAGAAATAACAATTGAACAATGAATACGTTGCTGGGAGCAGGGATATGATTGAAGAATAAAAGGAGAATAGGAAAGGGAAAAAAAGAATTGGGAAACATGTATATGTGGAAAATTTTATATACACCACAGACATAATTTTTTTCAAGGCTAAACAATAAGTTTATACATTTCTACATCAGGTCCAGTTGCCATTCCACACATCTGGCTCAGTCCATGTATATATATGAAACACAAAACAAAATGGCATTAGATAACACAACCCTTCTAAAAGTGTTACTTTGATTGGTCTTTGAGAGAGCATTTGTGACTATGATGTCAGACATGCTCTCATAATTTTTCTTCAGTTAGACCACAAGGAGTTTAATAACTTAAAGCAGCTATTTATCCACATACTACTAAATGAAACGAAGTTGAGCTTGACATGATGAAACAGATATTAATACATATTGATGTATCTACTGTCATGCTTTTATAAACTCTGCTTATGAGTGAGGAATAATAGAACATTCATTCACTTATTCACGAAACATTTTTACTTTCATGTACAAATTTACCCAGAGCAAAGGCTAAAAAATCCTATGTGCAATACCAAAGCAAAGGCCTCCTGATTAAAAACAAAAAGAAAGGAGTGATGAAAACTGCATAAATCAGTGGAGGCAACGAGAAAAAGAACACATCTGTACTGACCTTCCAGGAGGAAGAGAGTTTTGACAGGTAGTAACATGAAGTTAAGAGGGGAAGAATAAAAGAGAAGTGAAGAAGAGATTCCCAGACTGGAAAAAGAGCAGCGTAAGTAGTCAATTGCTGCTGGAGTGCAGAGTGGACGACTAATTTAGCACTTGTCTCTGGAAATAAACAGATAGAAGCGTGAAGACCAGAGAGGCTGATATACCGTAGGCGGGGAGTCTGATAGATGACTTTTTCAATAGCCATTAGATAATTCTCACGGCAGACCAAATCTGACCTGAAAATGCTCAATTAGACAGATGCAACTCAAAACATACTACACAAACTATTTAGACAGTAGTATAAATCTATATGAGATGGATTTTGTTAATTCATCCAAAACATTTATTAAATGACTGTCAGGTACCAGGAGCTGTGTTCATTTAAATTGAGGGGTATAGAAATGCAAAAATCTGCCAATCCAGCAGCGAAGACAGGGTGAAACATTGGAGTGAATATAGGGAAGTATCAGAAGAAACAGCTCATGGTTCTTAGAACTGTGTCAATTTCCTAGACAGATGCAGCCTAACAGCATATGTTCCAAGAGCCTAATGACTAAGATAAGGTCTTGTTTGGAGGGCAGGGGAAGTCAGGAAAGAAATGGAGGGACGAGTTTATAATATATAATTCTTCTTATCCTTTTCTAGTCGAATGAAAGAGAAACTTTAAAACAAAGGCTATGAATGGTATTTAATGATTAAATTAAACTATATTCTCATATTTTTGACATTGCATACCTTTTTTTAATTTCCTGGCATTCTTTCATAAATACAAATTAGCATTTTGTCAATATAGGCTTTCAACAGTACACACGCAACTCAAGAACTTTGCCTTTTCGCTCCAGTCAGCGCTAGAACTCAACCTACCACGCTTGTAACATACAGTCCCAAAGAAGAAAGGATATTTTAAAGAGAAAAGTCCTTAGTCCAAAATTTTTGTGTTTAAATTTACTGGTATGTTTCAGACAGAGCTATTTCAACAGAAATATAGATTTGCATTCTTAAAAATGTAAATTTAAAGAATTTTAATATTGCAAGTAAAGGGCAATAGTGAGAGGTTCAAAAAGGTACAAGATGACAGGAGCTTCAGTCATTTCTCTGTCTTTCCTCTTTCCTTCCCTTATACTACCGTTATCTACCACCATTTAGTTTTGCATTGTCAATTCTTTTATCATCATGATGATCATTATCATTATCATCGCCTTCATTATTGTTATTAAAATACTAAGAAAATCAAAACTTAATAAGCAATACTGACTCCAATTGACTTTTTTTTTTTTTTTTTTGCTTTTTATGACTCTCTTTTGAGACTTTTTCCATTGCTTTGACCATTCACATAAAATTTATTCTATACGTCCATGGTTCCGAAATTGTACCAAGGTGCCCAGGGAGCTACAGAAAGCTCAAATGGGACTTCTCAGATATTTATGTTTTCAAGAGACACAGAAGCTACCAGCTTGTGATCAAACTATGTTCCTTTCAATGGCATCACCTCTTTTCAAAGGTCCAATTTTACCAGTTACTGTCTTAAAAGCAAGTACAGTGAAAAAAATCAGTGTGAACTGGAAATAAGAATTGAAGCCCCCAACCTGAATCTAAGTTCTGGGGGGTTGTACATTGCCTGCAAGGGGTATATATCCCATAACTGATCAATCAATTATTTAAAAAGTAATAGAAATACTATTTTCTTCATTTAATTTACGTATATTAACTTTTCAAACCACAGCTAAGTTGTTAAAACATAAATATGTATTAAGATGCTTGGAACTAATGTGCAAACAGAACTCTTACATGTTTTGTTTTGTTTTATTTATTGACCTAGTTTGAGGGAAAAAATGACTGTGGGTGTCATTAACCAAGAAAATTTGGGATTCCTGCCGGAAGTGGTTCTCAGCGTTGGCTGCTTATTATTACCACGTGGAGTAGTTACATACAAATTAAACCTCACTGGGGGATTCTTCTATACCTGATGACTGAGAACTACCACCATAAATAATCTGTTTACTAGATGATAAAACTTGAGAAAAGAAAACCTTATTTAAGAAATAATTCTTATTCCAAAGTCAAGTCCATCAAGATTACATTTCCATGAGCCTTTAAAACTAACTTTTCTTCATTGCTTACTCCCCAATTCTCCACTTCTATTTTGACTACATTTTGTCTCCATTGAAGATCAATATTATGTTAAAATAGACTTTTATCTGTAAGAAAAATGTAATTCCTTTAGAACGCAAATTCTCAATGTTTAACAATCTTTCTCCAGAAGATTGTGTTAAAATGCTGATTCCAACTCCCCTTTCTCAGAGATTCTCAGGCAGGTGGTATTAAGAAAACACCTTAGAAAGTCTGAAGAAGAATTACATGGAAGCAATGATCAAAAGCTCTCTAAGAACTTGAAAATAAGAAGTACTTCTGAAAATTAAAACATAAAATCAGACATATGTATATATCATTTCTAGGTTCAATAGATTAAGATACAAACATAATATGATATATTTAACATATTTAAAGAAAATATCCCTCAGAAAAATAATGTTTTTAGTAGTGGAGGCTTATAAAGAGTATTTGAAAGGTAGGCACAGCAGTGGTGCTACAGGGCGAGCTGGAGCTGCCTTGCGAGAGCTGGGTCGTGTGTATCACTTTCCATTAAGTGATATTGGTAGACAGAACTTGGCCATAGCAAAAAAATACATACCACATAAATTGGTAAATGTTACAAATTAGGATGTTTTTTCCTAAGGAGCCATTTGTTAAGCGTTTATCAGCAGACCACTTGATATTGGGAAAATATACCAAAATGTGATTGAGAAAAGAAATTCCCCCAATAGGCAATATGGATATATATATGATATCTATACTTTTTGATAAAATAAATGTAAATCTATACATAAAAGTATAATCTTTAATATTCATATTCTATAATTTTTCTTGCTGTTTTCAAATTCTAATAATTTAGCTTCACATGCAAATGAGTATAAATGAGAAAGCTGCTATTTTAATTTATACTACAGTAAGAATTTAGTAATCATTATTTTTGATTTAAACCTAAGAAGTCCTGGGTACTGAAATAGTAAGTTTCTATAGAGTGACTCAACAATCAAAGCTTTCATATAACAGTATCCCTAACCAGCCAGTTGGCCTTTTCTGAAGACACATTAACTTCAGTACATAACTTCCTTCAGAAGCAATTCATCTAGATGTTTAGAGAACAGTACTTCCTCAGACTAGAACAACTGTACTAGACCAGCTTTATAAAAAGTTGTCAGAAACTAATAATGCCACAAATTTTCCCCTACCATGTAAAATCCATATTAAGTAAATTCATATTTTAAAATGATCTCTTCTTATGGCCATTCTTGAGGTACTCACAGGTAAAGGGAATACAGATATATGCCTTCAACTACTCCATACGTAGGCAGTGAAAACAGTCAGCAGAAATAAAAATCCATATGAGCACAAATCTTCACAGTGCTAGGACCTTACCGATTGATTACCTATAAAATTAGATACTTGAATTCATAAGATCAGCACTAGAAATATCTTAGGTACAAAATATCTACCCTGAAGGAGAAGAACAACATCATTTGTCTATTTATTATTTCATCCTAGGGGTTCTACAGATTTGCTAAAGAAATTTGAAGGTAAAATTCCTTTAATGATTATCAGATTTATCATGTTCATTAGAAGAGATTACTACTAAAGATTTATTTTAGAAGAAAACCCATTATAAATTGGGGCTTTCTAATAATGTACGATTATGTTTCCAAAGATGACCTCTGGCGTGTATCTATAGATCCATACGGATGGTTTCTCAGGCCTAATGATTTACCGTCATTGAGACAAATGAAAAAATAATCCTGTAAAATTATAATTACTTACTACTTCTTAATCTAGATAGGTTTTTAATGATAATGCTTTATGAAGCTATATTCTTCTGATTCTAATGCACCAACTCAATACAACCTACTTCAATAGCAAATGAACAAAAATGATTAGTGAGAAAAGGAAAGATACATAGAGTGTGTAGATAAATGGAGCATTTTCATGGAAACTGTTTAACTGATGAATTAGATTAAAATGTCACTACCATTAAACTCTCCTTAATAAATGTCAAATAAATACTTTAGCAGTGCTCTACAGCTTTCATGACTGCTACTGTATCTGTCACAGAAGACATTACCAATTGTTTTTGCATTTTATGTGTTCTAACTAATAAAAAGATTTACTTTCTTTGCATGATTGTAATTTTCACCCCTGCTGATGAAATCAAATTCTAAACACTATTGAGCTCTAGCAGGAAAACTTTGAGACCGGTTTAAAATTGTTCCCTAATTTCCAGCCACAATCTTCATATTATTGTCCTTCTATAGATCCCTTCAAGATGTACATATACACAAACACATCCTAAGGGATTTTTTTTCAGTATTCTAAAAAAGGATATGAGTGTTCAATATCGCAAATTCTCAGAATATTCAATCTATGAAGTAATGTTTGATTCTCAGCCTTTCAAGCAAATGGAGATGATTTTGCTCACTGGACTAGAATGAAAACCTCAGTTAGGTTTTACAGGAGTAAAATAGTTAGTATAAGAAGAGGGCAGTCTGCTTTAAAAGTTAATGAAATGTCTGTTTCAGTAGGAGTAGCTGATTGTTGTGTGAGAGAGGAAGGAACTTCACTCTACCCTCAAGATTCTTTTGGCTGATCTAGTAATCAAATAGACATGAGCAAATTAGCACTAGAAAACAACCAAATTTAATACATACGTATGCATGGGAACTCCGCATACATGAGAGAGTCAGAGACCCCACATGCATGAGAAGTTCAGACACAGAAATCTGCCTCAGTGGAGACACATCTTGGGGTGGCTTGTTCTGAACCCCTATAGTTGTTTGAACTGCAGAATTTAAAGATCATGCAGATCTGTGTCATTTGGGATATCAACCTGCATCCAAGGTTATATCTGAGAGATGGATGTTAAAATTTACTATAATTGTGAGTTTCGTCTAATCACTTCTTAATTCTCTCAGTTTTTTCTTCACATACTTTGAAACTCTACTATGAGTTATCTTCACATGTATGATTTTTATTTCTTCCTCATTAATTGACTTATTACATGAGATTTTTCCACCTTGTCTTTGTAATATTTCTTATCCTGAGATCAGCTATTCCTTATATTTTCATAGCCACATTATATTTCTTATAATTATTTAAACCCGAATACCTTAACTCAGTTTTTACATTCAATCTGTCTGTGATCTTGTATCCAAAGAGCTTCACTTATAGATGGCAGATTCATGAACCAAGCTCCACCAATGTGACAAAACTCATATCAACTGAAGTGTAAATCTATTATCCTGCTTTCTGACTTCCATATCAGTTTCTATTTCTTTTCGTATCTTCCTTTTGTCCTTCTTTTTGTATCTCCCTTCAAGTTTATCACATATTTTTAATATTCTATTTTATTCCTCTATTGGTTCATTAGGTTTATTTCTCTCTGTTCTTTGAGTACTTGTTTCAAAGATTACAAATGCATACTTATAATGTTACACACACACATAAATATATATATAGATAGACAGATACATAGATATAGATATATAGATAGATGGATAGATAGATAGATATCTATATCTATCTCTCTCTATATATAATTTATGTTATAATATTTCTGGTAAATTACAAGAAATTTAAAACAGTATAATTTCATTAAACCTTTTAGTGTTTTTTATTATATTTTTACTTCTATATGTGATATAGACACCATAATTATTATTTTTTTGCTTAAAACTGTCAGCTCTCTATTAAAGAAATTAAGAAACACAAAACAGCCTTATATATTCACCTATATATTTACCAATACCATTACCCTTCATTCTTTTATATAGATTAAGTTTTCTACTTGGTACTAATTTTCTTTAGGTTAAAGAATTCTCTGTCATTTCTTTTAGTGCAGTTCTGATGGAAGAAAAATTATTTCAGCTCTCATTATCTTGATTTATTTTAGATTACCTTCATTTCAAAAGATTTTTTTTTTTAATTTGGCATAAAACTGTTTTTTTCCTCCTATTATTTTAAAGGTATTATTGCATTGTTTCCCTGCATACATTGTTTCTGAAGACACTAACCTCTTTTGATTTTATTAAGCATTTCCCTGTAGGAAAAAAATGCATTTTTTATCTCTGGCTGCTTTTAAAATTTTTAAAGCATGGTGTTTGGGTATTGTCTGTTTTTTACATATCTTGTTTAGGGTTTTAGGTAATTCGTAAGCTGATCTTTTTTCACAACATCTGAGAAATAGTTACCCATTATTTATTTAAGCAATTTTTTCTGCTCTCATCTCTTTCTTCTTTCTTTCTGTGACCCCACTGACAGTCACAGAATGACTATTTTAGACCACTTAATATTATTCCACAGGTAACTGAAACTCTGATCAATATCTTTCCAATCTTAATTTTTTTCTTTCTGTTCTTCAGATTGTATAGTTCTATTAACTTTTATAAATCTTTATTCCTATACTAGATAGATATACCACAATTTGTTATCTATTCATCCTTGATGGAATTTTGATTTGTTTTCTGTTTTTGGCTGTTGCAAATAAATCTGTTATGAACATTTGTACACAAAACTTTGTACAGACATGTGCTTTCATTTTCTTTAAATGAATACCTCAGAATGACATGGCTTGGTTGCATGCAGGTATATGTTTAATGGTTCAAGAAATACTCCTTCCAGTTGTTCCACATCCTCCCCAATACTTAAGATACTCAATTTTTCAATTTAGACTATTCTAATAGATATATCGTGATACCTTGAAACAACTTTTAGTTGCTTGAAGGTTTGTGTGAGGGGTATTTGGGAAAGGTCTGGACTGGGGAGAAAGAAGAAACAAATATAAAAGAGAGAGAAGGAGAAGAAAAAAGGGGCGGAGGGAAAGGAAGAGAGAGCTATCTTGCTGGCAAATATGGCCATCGCATTCTTCATAGTTGAAATAATTTTTTTTCTACACCACTTCAGGTTTGGATGACAGTAGTTTGACTTTTTCTATAACATCTACCATGCAGGTGATCATTTTTACTGGAGGCTATGGATTAAATGATCCATTGCCTTTAGAAACTATCAGTGACCAATTTATTCCTTTCCCTAGCCTGAACGCTAAAAAGCTCATTTGCAACCTATTTCAGCTTTCTTGATTGTCTTGAAAATAATAGCAGGTCAAACAGGTAAGCAACAGGACCCAATAGACACTAACAGTTGCAGAAAACCTGCTCCAAAAATAAAAATAAAAATCTGGTATTAATAACAAAAATTTAATGTATTCCCCGTGACTTTCCAGGATGACTATATGTCTCTTTCTCTTAAAGATAATACATTATATTTAGACAAGTCTAATATTTTCATAAAAACTTTTCACATTCCTCCAAAACTAAAGGCAGCTATAAACATGATATGAAAATGTCTACAGTTTGCAAGATGACAATCTAGTTAATCCTAATGTACTCCCATTCCAAAACATCTAGATGCAATATAGCAAAAGCCTAGATGCAATATAGCAAACATTATTTAAATGTACAGCAGATTCAAGAAACTGAGAGAAATCCCAGAGATTAAATATAGATAAGAAACTGAAAATAAGAATGGTAAGAGCTGTTATAGCTCTGAGTCTGCAAAGCCATTTGCAGGTACCAAACATAGTGGCTTGGATTTTAGTACTCCCGTAGATACAAAAATCACAGGAAAGAGCAAGGAGTAAAACTGGAATAAATGCCACAATATAGATCAAAAAATTTTCAAGAAAAATATCTTCAAAGATAGGTTGGGTTAGAGAAAATAAAACTATACATAGAGATGGTAAAATTTTCTGTCTCACCTTGACTCTGGTGCATGTGTATGTGGGTGGGGGTGGGAGTGGTATCA
>NW_011888785.1:9642507-9648992 GCF_000151845.1 Pteropus vampyrus
TATTCCTTTCCCTAGCCTGAACGCTAAAAAGCTCATTTGCAACCTATTTCAGCTTTCTTGATTGTCTTGAAAATAATAGCAGGTCAAACAGGTAAGCAACAGGACCCAATAGACACTAACAGTTGCAGAAAACCTGCTCCAAAAATAAAAATAAAAATCTGGTATTAATAACAAAAATTTAATGTATTCCCCGTGACTTTCCAGGATGACTATATGTCTCTTTCTCTTAAAGATAATACATTATATTTAGACAAGTCTAATATTTTCATAAAAACTTTTCACATTCCTCCAAAACTAAAGGCAGCTATAAACATGATATGAAAATGTCTACAGTTTGCAAGATGACAATCTAGTTAATCCTAATGTACTCCCATTCCAAAACATCTAGATGCAATATAGCAAAAGCCTAGATGCAATATAGCAAACATTATTTAAATGTACAGCAGATTCAAGAAACTGAGAGAAATCCCAGAGGTTAAATATAGATAAGAAACTGAAAATAAGAATGGTAAGAGCTGTTATAGCTCTGAGTCTGCAAAGCCATTTGCAGGTACCAAACATAGTGGCTTGGATTTTAGTACTCCCGTAGATACAAAAATCACAGGAAAGAGCAAGGAGTAAAACTGGAATAAATGCCACAATATAGATCAAAAAATTTTCAAGAAAAATATCTTCAAAGATAGGTTGGGTTAGAGAAAATAAAACTATACATAGAGATGGTAAAATTTTCTGTCTCACCTTGACTCTGGTGCATGTGTATGTGGGTGGGGGTGGGAGTGGTATCACACCTGACAACTTGTAAACCAAAGGACTATAACTCATTCACTTTGAAGTACAAATTTACACTATTCACATAATTATATACCCTATGAATCAGCAAGAAAATGACCTAATATAATCATGCTAGCAAATAAGTCTCCCATATTACATAGAATAGCTATAACTAATGTTTCCTAATGGAAGAGACTCTCAAAACTCATTTTACAGGGTTCCTCTAGATAACTCCGAGTGAACAGGACTTCGTAGTCAAAACTCTTAAACCACAAAAAGAAATGACTCACTTTCAATAAGAGATAGCTGGCCCCCAAAAAGCAAAACTCTCAAAAAATAATAGAACTAGTACGAATAGAGTTTAAATATGAATATTTAAAATGTTTAAAAATATAAAAACAAACCAAAACATAAAACAAAAAAATTTTAAAACTCCTAGCATATTTGAAAGAGATCCAATTGAACTTTGAGTAATAAAAATTTGGTCACTATAGTTAGATCAGTAACTATAGATATAGATACAGATATAAATATACATGTTTTACATTATAATCATATAGATAAATATAAGAGTTAAGTAGTATATATTAACATCACATTACAATAAATTTTACAATAACATTAAATACTAACAAGCACTAAAATTAGCTGGGGCTAAATATAAAAAAATAAACAAAATATTTTTGGAGAAGACTTATAAAACAATTGTTAAAAATACTGGAAAAAAATGAAGAAAAATGCCGGCCTTCTACATGAGAAGAATCAATTCATAACAGTATTAATTCTTACTAAATTAATAAAATATTCGATAAAATTTCTTTTTAGATTTAAACATAAAAGATGTTCTCCAAACATCTTGACGAATTCAAATGGAAAAGCTAAGAATAGCCAAGACAATTTTGAGGAAAATAGAATCAGTTAGATGATTATATTTTACCATATCTCAAAATTTATTTCACAGTATGAAACAAAATATTTCAGGTAGGCAGACACTGAGGGCAACAGACCTGCACTACAAGATGTGCTAAAAGAAGTTTAGGTTAAAGTGAAATGGTGCTAGATGAAAGCTTCTGCTGGAAGGAATAGAGAGAACTAAAAAGAGGAGATGAAAAACTATGTTTTATTGATTTATTTATTCATAATGATAAATATGTATTTATATCTACTACTATTATTTTTCTTTGAAAGATAATTAAAAATGGTTTGAAAGACAATTTATAATAGAAAAAATAATAATGATGTTACAATGTAATGGCTGATCCATCAGCCTGGGTTCATGGGTTATTATAAAAGAGAACTATAGACATGTAGTGTAAGTGAGAATAGACAATTTTTCTTTAAGGTTGTAAGGTAAAAATATTGCAAACTGAGTTTAATTAAGAACGTATGATATCTATTCAGGATTAGATTAATAGACTAATAGAAAACAGTAAAATGTCCAGAAACAACCAATTCTCTATGGAAAATTGAAATTCAAAACAAAACACAGTAGTACAGCAATCACTGGGGCAAATGTTGACTACAATTTGTGGTTTGGAGATAACTGTACATCCATGTAGGAAAAAAAGTATTAGAGCATATACCATATAAAACATCTTAAAAGAAGTAAAATCTTAAATATAAAAATTAAAGTATTAAAATATTCAGAAAAAATAGGGTAGAATTCATTTATAACTTTGTTGTAAGTTTCTTAAACATGACACAAAAAAATCTTAAAAGGAAATGTTAAATTTGGCTTCAATATAATTAAAATTTTCTGATTTAAAAATAGTACTACAAGATGTGGTGCATATATACCATGAATATTACTCAGCCATAAGAAAAGATGAAGTACTGTCATTTGCATCATGGATGAATCTTGAGATTATCATGCTAAGCAAAATAAGTCAGACAAAAAAAGTTGAGAACCATATGATTTCACTCATATGTGGGATACAAAACTGAAAGTAACATACAAACGAGACACATAGACACAGACAGCAGTTTAATAGTCACCAGAGGGAAAGGGGAGAAAAGAGGGGTATGGATAAGGTAAAGGAGGTCAGATAATGGTGATGGAAGGACATTTAGCTTTGGGTGGTAAAGATACAATGCAGTATACATATGATATATTATTGAATTATACACTTGAAAGCTATATAATTTTATTAACTATTGTCATCCTAATAAATGTAATAAAAAAAATAGTCTACAGCCATGCCACCCTGAACAAGTCTTATCCCGTCTGACCTCGGAAGCAAAGCAGGGTCTAGCCTGGTTAGTACTTGGATGGGAGACCACCTAGGAAGACCAGGTGCTGTAGGCGTAAAAAATTTAAAAAAAAATAATAAGGGATTGTAAACTGACAAGGTCCTTGCAATCTGTGAGGTCAACCAAGGGTTGCATTGACTAAAAATAATAATAATAATTAATTTAAAAATAATAAATAAAACTAATTTTTCTAAAGAAAAAAATTAAAAAATAAATAGTACTACACAGCAAAAATATACCTATAGACTGGAAGACTATATTTCTATTGTGTATAACTAAAGAGTCATATCCATAATAGATAAATGATTCTAACTAACCAATAAGAGAAAAACAATCAAATAGAACAATGAGCAAAATTAAACTATTCACAGAACTTAAATAGAAAGAACACATTTTAAGTGTCTACAAACTTGCCTAGTTGTCAGGGAAATGTAAATTAAACAATCACGAGATACCATTTAATAACTATCAAATAGGCAAAATTTTAAAGTCTGATGGTATCAAGGTTTGGAAAGCCTAGAGAGCAACAGTAAATCTCAACAATGCTGAAGAAAGCATTGCTATTTTGGTGCAAGCACTTTGGAGAGCAATTTGAAAATAGCTAGTAAAAATGAATATGTACATTCCTTACTCCCCAGGAATCCTACTTCTCAGTAAGTACCCTATATTCGTGGTCCTAAACGCATCCTTGCCGATATGCACAATAAGTCACAATAGAAGCACATTCATTGTAGCATCATCTGTAAGAGAGGAATGTAGAAACTGTGACATTTTCATGAAATAGATAAATTATTTGTGGTATAGTCATATGATATAAATAAATGTAAATAAAGTAGAGGTATCAGCATAAATTTAATAAATACAATGTTCATTTAAATATTAAATATTAGAAAATAATTTTATATAAATGTGTGTCATTTCTATAAAATTAAACTCATGCAGACAATCCTATCTATTGTTTATTATAGAGACATTTTTATACTTTAAATACATATGCAAGCGTGAATATGATAATCACCAAAATAATGATAGTTGCTATATGTAGAAAGGATAAAGTGGGAATATGAGAAAATATTCTGTATTACTTTCTTAAAAAGTAATTAAAAAGAAGGAAAATATGTCAAGTTGTAAAGATTTAAAAACGTGGGTTGTAGGTACACAGGAATTCATTATACAATTTGCATATTATTTTTCTTTGTACTTCAATTTTTCATTGAAAATTTTTACACAAATAAAAGATGAAATTGATTCCACGACAGTAATGACAGATTGAGTAATTTGGACCTACCCTTTTGAATATCTTTGTAGGGGCATTGGAAAGCTAAAAAAACAAAGCGGGGTGGGTATCTTGCTGGCCAAAATCCAGGGGAGGACAGCACTCAGGGAGAGGAAGTGAGGAGTTTAGGTCTTCCCTGAAGATATTTACTGATATGAACAGGGTAGCTGAAATGTTGAACAAGAGTTTTATTAATCTTAAAAAAATTACGTGGCTATAATTCCAAATGTACATAAAAATTTCAAGAATAATGATAGTCAAATATACCTTTTACACCAATTCAGTTATTGTTAATGCGTTATACTGTATGCATATACACATTTATTTTAATTTTTCTGAAATATCTGCATGCAGGGCAATATATCATGGTCTTTATCTCTAAATACTTTTAGCATATCTTTTCTAAGAATATGGATATTCTCTTAGATAATGGCAGTGTACTTAACAATTTCAGTACATTTAACATCGATACAATACTTTAATCTATTTTATCAACTGACCTAATAATGTCATTTGTAACAGTTCCCCACTCCAATACAGTTTCCTATCTAAGGTCAGCTATTTTGATCAGTTGCCAGGTGTCCATAACCTCCTTAACCTGTGGAACATTTTCACAACTTTTTTTTTATTATGATATTAATGTTTTCTACTATACAGTAATTCCCCACCCTTTTTAAATAGAACTATCCTTATATATATTTTTTCCCCTTTCCTCGTTACATTCTCAGCCAAAACACAACATAAGCAACTTAGTGTCTTCTTACATCGGAAAGCGCACGATGTTCTCCCACTTAGGTGGCCTTGGTTGTGAAAGACCACAATGTTCTCCGATTCATGCAGCCTTCATGCAGCTCACTCAGTCAAAGTGATGTCTAATTTCTCCACTGTATAGTGATTATATTGCCTTGTGATGAATATGCAATTTAACATTTTTAAGACAGGACAAATATCCTATTACTTATCAAGTCTTTCTCCTAAACTTAACATGCATAAATGATTCCTGCCTGATTCGATCTTTACTGTGGTACTTGAAAAATTCTGATTTTTTAATTTCAGCACTCTAACCACATTTACCAAACAGCATTTCTCATTTTACTGTAAGCAACAGCCCAGATTATGCCTTGTTAATTAATTAGTTAATTAATTAATGGCTATTTGTATTTATTTATTGTTGATATAGACTAATGAATTTTTACATTTACAATAATTTAAATTCATTTTTTTATTTCATTATGTTGGGGCTTAAATTGCTCCAATATTTTGTCAATGGGAGCCTTTTTAAGGTAGCTTCTCATCTTTTTGATAGATCCCCATCATTGTTTAAGCAATTTCTTACTTTTCTGTATAACAATTTTTTCTAGGTTCATTCTGTATCTTTCTTGTGCCAGCTTTGGAATCAGTCAATTTCCCGAGGAATGTTGGTTTAAGCAACTCTTTCAACTCTTATGGGACTAGAATAACATAATCTGGAATCCAGAACTTAGTCAGAAAAGGTAGATCTGCTTAATTATTTCAATTTGGACTTAAGCTTTAAAAACTGTGCCATAAGAATAAGGGTAAATTAAAAGTCATCTTCAGCTCAATTTCAAATCATCTCATTCTCTCAAATAAGATTAACATACAAAGTGCTAGGACTTTAACTCACCTCCAGAATCACACACAAAGAATCCCTCTAGAGAAAAATAATATCATTCTAATTATCAAATTTTTCCCAAACCAATTTTGATAATACATCTAAAACACAATTAAAAAATAACTAGGCATACAATGAGAGAAGACAACATGAATAACATTAAAGAGACACAAAGACAAGAGGAAGAGATGTACAGAGGCTTAAAATATTGCCATCATCCAGCTTTAAAATAGCTATATTTCAGATATTTGAAGAAAAAAAGTGGCAACATTGAAAACTTCAACAGAGAACTGAAAACTACATATATAAACAGTATAAAACTGAATATTAATAACCATAATTAAAAATACAATTGATAGCTCATTATTTTAATTTTAACAGGAGTGAGACAAAGATGCCTTCTATTACTATTTTATTAAACACTGTATTAGATGTCTTAGCAAATGCATTAAGGCAAGGAAGATAATGAAAGGAAGGTAGAAAAAGGAAAAATAATAATACTTTTTATTATTCTCATATATGATTGTCTATGGAAAAATACAAAAATATCTACAC
>NW_011888785.1:9650037-9667311 GCF_000151845.1 Pteropus vampyrus
TAGAATTTGACTCTTATACACAACTAGATATAAAGAATTCCAGGTGGATTACAGGTCTGAATGGAAAAGGAAAAGTAATATAGCTTTTAAAAAATAACAAAAGATAATATTTTTATGACTACTATGCTAAGGAAAAATTCCTTCAACAGGACATGAGAAGTAACAACCAAAAAGACAAAAGGCTGATAAATTCCACGATGTTCAAATAAATTATGTTCATCAAAAGACAATTAATCTCAGAGCAAAAAAAAAAAAAAAAAGCTAAAGGAGTTCATCAACACCACACTAGCATTATAAGTAATGTTAAAGAGACTTGCAAACAATGCCTCCGATAAGGAACTAATATCAAAAATATATAAAGAACTCATAAACTCAACAACAAAAAACAAACAGTCCAATTAAAAAATGAGTGAAAACACTTCTCCCAGGAAGACACACAAATGGCCAACAGACATATCAAAAGATGCTCAACTTCACTAGCTATTAGGGAAATGCAAACCAACACCATAATGAGATATCGCCTTAAAACTGGCTATTATCAATAAGACAAGTAATAACGAATGTTGAAGAGGTTGTGGGGAAAAAGGAATCCTCATACACTGCTGGTGGGAATGTAAATTGGTACAGCCACTATGGAAAACAGTGTGGAGTTTTCTCAAAAGATTAAGAATAGGATTACTATACGACCAAGCAATCCCTCTTCTGGGTTTCTACCACAAAAAAAATGAAAACATTTATCCATAAACATATATGCACCCTGATGTTCATTGCAGCACTATGCACAGTGGCTAAGACATGAAAACAACCGAAGTGCCCTTCAATAGATGATTGGATAAAGAAGCTGTGGTACATATGTACAATAGAATGTTACTCAGCCATAAGAAAAGATGAAATTTTCTCATTTGCAACAACATGGATGGATCTTGAGATTATCATGCTAAGTGAAGTAAATCAGACAGAAAAAGTTGAGAACCATATGGTTTCACTCTTGTGTGGGTTATAAAATGAACAAGACAAACAAAAATTCATAGACACAGACAACAGTTTAGTGGTTATCAGAGGGAATGCGGGGGGAGAGGGGTTGGTAGGTAAAGGTAAAGGGGGTCAAATATATAGCGACAGAAGGAAATTTGACTTTGGGTGGTGAACACACCATACAATATACAAATGATGTATTATTGAATTGCATACTTGAAACCTATGTAACTTTATTAACCAATGTCATCCCAATAAATTTAATTAAAAAATAAAAATATGACAATAAAATGTCAATAACTACATATCTATCAATAATTACTTTAAATATAAATGGATAAAATGATCTAATCAGAAAATATAGGGTGGCTGAATGGATAAAACAACAAGACCCTTATGTATGCTGTCTACAAGAGACTTCAGATTGAAAGATACTTACAGATTCAAAGTAAAGGAATGGAAAAATATATTTCATGAAAATTGAAACAAACAAAAAGCTGGGGTAGCAATACTTATATCAGACAAAATGCACTTTAAAACAAAGGCTATACCAAGAAATAAAGAGGTACCAAGTAATTCTACTTCTGGGTACTTATCTGAAGAAACCCAAAACACTAATTCAAAAAGACATATGCATCCCTATGTTCACTGCAGCAGTATTTACAATAGCCAAGAAATGGAAGCAACATAAATGCCCATTACTAGATGAATGGCTAAAAAAGAAATGGTTACAGATATACAATGGACTATTACTCGGTTATAAAAAAAAGATGAAATCTTGTCATCTGCAACAATGTGGATAGACCTAAAGGACATCATGCTAAATAAAATAAATGAAGCTGAGAAAGGCAAACACCATAAGATTTTGCTTATTTGTGAAAACTAAAAAATAAAATAAAAAAATAAAATAAAACAGAAACAAACAGATACAGAAAACATTTTAATGGTTGCCCAATGGGAGGGGTATTGGAGGTTGGGTGAAAAAAAGAGGAAGGGATTAAGAAATACAAATTGGTAGTTACAAAATAGTCATAAAAATGTAAAGTATAGGAAATAAAGTCAATAATATTTTAATAATAATGTATGATGTCAGATGGGTACTAGATTTATCGAGGTAATCACTTCGTAAGTTATACAAATGTCTAATCACTATGGTGTACCTATGAAGCTAATATAATATAGTATGCCACTGTAACTGAAGAATAAAAATAAAAAAAATTAAATAAAATAAATAAAATACTCCCAAGTCAAACTTCAGTTTATAGACTCACATGTCATTCCTTTGGTATTTCCAATCTCCGGCTTTAATTGTCATTATTATCGGATGAGTTTTAATAAATATCTGCATGCTTTTAGTCTATGATAGGCTAAAAAAGATCTTTTTATGTGGACTGTGTAAGTGATCATTAGGCAACAGGGAAAGAGGAAGAGAAAAAAAATAAGGATATGAAGAATGAGACATGAATGAACTGGCTTGCAGACATTTCCTAGCAAGAAACAGTCTTCAAAATATTTAGGCACAGTTTAAGCCTGTACAGACACATGGTAAATCACCCTCTTTTTCTTTCCGTCCCAGTCCACTAGACAGGTTAATGAGGTCTTGTCTCTTATGAACTTTGTGATTTGAGGCTATTTTAATTGAGCCTTTCTGAAACCCCAGTTTCATCTACAAAATGGAAATAATTACATTTAACCTGCAGAAAAGTTTTGCAGATTGAATACAACAATATATATAAAATGCCTGAGATATTATGGGCATATCCAGTTTTTAATGATTTTACCCTGTTGAAGTATTAGTAAAACTCATGTATAATTTTCATAAACTAGTGGGATTCTCATTGGAAACCAATTGTCTTATTCTGAGATGTTTGTAATGGTACTCTATCCTAGAAAGAGTTATTAGATGTCAAAGATGACTTCATACCAAACTACTTTCTTAGGCACCTGATGCTATTTATCTCTCACCCTTCGGCTACTGGAGAACATCTTTTCATCCAGTGAGAAAGCATCCCATGGGATAAGATACAGAAAATGTTCATCATTCTTATGTTCAATGTTTCTTTGATTTTAAGTTAATGCACTGGCATTATTTAAAGTACTTTTTAAATCATCGTTTTATTTTCATACTCGAGTGGAGAGGATCAAGATAGCTTTCTAAGTTTTTAATTTATTTCACATCATGACAGAGGCTGAACTCTTACCCTTCCACATTAAGGAAACCAACTAAACCATAAATTGATTATAGCATGCCAGCTATGCCATGAAATCTCTTGATAATGCTGAAAAAGAAAAAAATAAATAAATGTTTGAAACTCAAAAATAGAAAGTGAGGCTTGACAGAGAGAACAAAATTTATTTATGAAAAGAGAATATATGACTACAGGAAGTAATTTTCTTTTGGGAGGTTGATGGCTCAATTCAACCTAATTTGGGAGTTATTGTGAAAGACAGTCTTTAACAGGACACAAGTCATTGTTAAACAGAATGATGTTTAGCCTTTATGACATACCAAGAATTATTTCACAGCGAGTGTAGTGGATATGCTTCATTCTAGTTCACATGTAATGATATGTTTTTTGTCATCCTGCTGTGATGATTAGATTTTTAAAAGGTGTTTGAATAAAAAGCTAACTAATTAGAAGTCTAGCTCATGGTCCTGTCATTTAGGAAGGAATGATTTTAATATGCTGTTGCCTTCAGTACAGATTTTGTTTTTAATTCCACAGTAACTTTAGTTAAACCCTAAGTATTCTTATTGTCATTAAAAATGGAAAAATGCATTTATGTATAAAATTAAGCTAGTGAGGTAATATATTCAGTATAGTGCTTAACAGCTGGACTTAGTAGTTAGAGGGCATGGGTTACAAGCCTGATTCTGCCACTTGCTGGCTGTAAAACCTTGTGGAAGATGCTTAACAAATCTCTGCCTCAGGGTCATTGTCAATAAAACGGGGATAATAATTGTGCTGATTTCAAATAGTTCTTATGAATATTACGCCATTTGATTTATACAGCACACAGAATAGTTCTTGGCCCCTAGTGAACTTTAATAAGTTTTTTTCTTTTATAAACATTAACTAATTGACACAAGTGTGTTCCTAAATAAATCAAAACATGTTTTATTAATAAAATATAATTTACTTGTTTAAAATACAAGCTCATTATTTTTAATACTTTATACAGTATTAACAAACTCGTTCATAGTTTTGCCTTGTTTGTTATTTTACCCTCCACTAGATCTATGATTTAAAATTTGTCAAAGTAAGACAATCTGCAACTGGGTATGCAATGGCTAATTAACAGACAATCTTATTTTTTTGGTTATTTTAACCACTATAACTAGTCTCTGTGCAATTAATTCAGCCACAATAAATAGTGAAAGTTGTTAATAGAAATGATTAGTTTAACCATCACAATTTTCTTTATGAATTATATGTATTATAAATAAAGCCTGTCTTCTTGATTGACACAATTAAGTGTATACTGAGTAAACAATAAATAGTCAGAATTCAAATCGACTCATAAGCTCTATGTCTCCAGCTTCAAGTATTTTTGTTTTGTTATGCTTTTGTCCTTGTTTTTTTTTTGAAAATAGAGGTTTCCGTATTGTTAAGGCTTAAATTCCTCAACCATATACTTTTTTCTTTCTTTTTCTTATCCACAATGTTGTAAGTGGCATTTATTTTAGAAATAAATTGAATGCAGTTGTATTATTGGGTTTCCACTTTGCGAAATTGATTTTTAGTACTTAAATCTCATGAGTGCTCTATGGAGACCCACACTTTCAATCTCATAAATTATTATTTTTTCAGTTTTTAAAGTTCTTTTGTTTGAAATAGAAACTTCATAACAAAAAAAAATTCTACAGTTACCTGAGAACATGTTTATAGTTTCTCATCTTATACATCAGGATTTCTCAAATAGAGAGAAAACAAGAAAGAAAACAATAACTTGCATGAAACATTTTTTACATAATGTGGAACATGCAATCATACCTAATTTACTGAAAGTCAATGAGTTTTTCCATGGAAGATTATATCTCCCAAGAAATTTATCCATTTTTACACTCCAACCCCTTCTGTGTACATTTGTGTATATTTATGTTGTCTGTGTGTGCTTTATGTGTTTAGTGTATACAGGTGCATGTATGGGTATGTCAATATACTTAGAGAAACCAAATCAATAGGAGGGAGGGAAGGTGGGGAGAGGGGAAGAGAGAGACAGAAAGACAAACAGACAGACAGACAGACAGACAAGACAGACAGAGAGCACGAGAGCAAGTGAGCATTATTTTAAGGAAATTGCCTCACATGATTGCAGGAGCTGACAAATCTGTAGGGCAACTGGCAGAGAAAAAACTGTTCTCCCTCTGGCTATGCTTACATATGGGATGACACAGGTTCTGAAATTCGGAGGAAGCCCTGAGACAGAAAAGTAGAGAAATGTTGTATAACATTGTTGATGTGGGTCTCAGTCATGTGCATGAAAACCTTTATTATAGCTATGCAGAAATAAGGGGTGGGCTAAGTGGATGTGATGGTGGCCCCTAAAGCTAATGTATTTTAAAAATGGTGACTTGCAACTCCTTGGGATTTCCTTTATTTACTGAGTAATTTGAGTCAAAAATATTAGGAGAAAACAAAATTTACCTAATATAGGTCATACTATATGACCTAGTCAGTTCATTCCTATTGCTAGACATTTATCCATGAGAATCGAAGTATATGTTCATACAAAGACTCACATGTAAATATTAATAGCAGCTTTATTTATAATAGCCAAAATATAGGAAAAAACAAATGCTCATAAATAGTTGAATAAACAACTTGTAGAATAGCTATAATATGAAATATAACTCAGCAATAAGAAATAAAAGACATCGCTACACTAACAGCATGGATTAATCACAAGATAGTTAAGCTTTATTTAAAAAGCCAGCCAAAGACACCATATACACTGTGATTCCATTTATAAAAACTATAGAAAATGCAAATTAATCTATATTGATATAAGCTAGAACAGTGATTCCCTATGGATGGGATGAGAAGGAAGAAGGGATTTCAAAGTAGCACAAGTTAAATTTTAGAGATGATGGATATGGTTATTACTTTAATTGTGGTGATGGTCTCATGAATGTATACATATGTCAAAACTAATTATATAAATTTTAAATATGTATAGTTTATCATGTCTCATTTGCACCTCAATCAAAATGTAAAAAATATGTATTCGGAAAAGACAAAATTTAACCTTTTTTCCTCAGTGTACCTTTTCCTAGACTGATCATCTAAGATGGGTATCAGTATAGCTTGAGTAGCTAGCTCCCTGTAGACTCTACTTGTCATCCAGGAACCATTATATTATTTGACTTGTGGACAATTATGTTTTATACAACAAAACAGGAGTTTTTGAAAAGGGAATTCATATCTAACAAGCTCTCACCAAAATTTAAAGAATGTTGAGAGAGAAAGAATAAAAGAAAAGAGAGCGTGATCAATTTCTTAAAAAATCAGATGAGTGGGTTCGCATATTAAAAAATTATTGTGAAGGCTTTTCATAAGAAATGAGAAAAGCAAAGGAAAATATTTGGTTTCTTTAAAGATCTTATCTCTTTTCCACCAAAAATATATCTATGCTAAATATTATAGGTATTTTATTTTGAACTGTGTAAACTAGACCACGCATTAACGTAAACCCCTTTGGTGGATGTGTTTCCCTATTAAGCTCTATCTTGCTAAAACAGATATGTGACTGATTACAAGGTTCTTAAGGCACACAGTTCAGACTTCCAGGTGATAGTCTCCCAAAATCTCTACCGTAATCATTTGGTTTCTCTTGACCTGTCATTATTTATGTTGTGTGTGTGTGCTTTATGTGTTTAGTGTATACAGGTGCATGTATGGGTATGTCAATATACTTAGAGAAATAATTTTATTAATGCAAACTAACTGCAAATTATTGTTCACTATCATTTTAAGAGTAGGCACCCAATTGCTCAACTGTCTTATCATAAAGATAAGTGGTACATAAGGTGATCTTTTTAGGGTTTTCGCTTTATTTATTTTGGAAATAATATGCATAATATACACTTTATGTTTTTAGCTAATTTTTAAGTGTGCAGCTTAGGATTTTTAAAAATATTATATTGCTTTGAAATTGTCTAGATTAGGAGTTGCCCAACTACTTCTCACTAACCAAATCCACACAATCATTTGTTTGTGAAACACTTTTATTAGAACACAGTCATACTCATTTGTTTATATATTTTCTATGGCTGCAGAGTCAAGTAGTTGCAACAGAGGCCATATGGCTTTGAAAGCCAAAAATATTTACTATCTGGCTCTTTATTAAAACAAACAAATAAACGAAGAAACAAATGTGCATAACCTCTGTCCTAGATAAGTAATTTATTGTCACTTAAGAAAATTGAAAGATTGCTATACTGATCATCAACAGGCTCCTGATTCAGATCTACCAAGTGATTGTAACAACTGAAAAGTTCTATCATGTTTCATTCTCAGTCTCTTCAAATTGCATATGTTGGCTTAAATAATATCTACGATCTCTTTCAAGCTGAACATGTATTCACCAGAACATTTCATTCTTTGGTAGGTGTTGTTAGTACACCTGAACCTACTGATAGTGTCTTCATTCTTTGTTCCTCAGTTCTTTTGAGGATAGAAAAACATTCATAAATGAAAATTTCATAATACAAACTATTGAAGTTTAAATTATTCATTGAAGTTTCATTATCAATGAGCTAAACACATAATGTTAGAGTTTCATATTATATAATTAGCTAAATTTAAAATAACAAGCTGATCATAGCTACATTCCTATGCCTTCAGCAAGTCAGTTCTTTACACAAATGCTGTTGTAGGTGAAAACAAAGGTTTGGCATGTCTGAGGACTAGAATTACTTCACGTTATCATCCTAGCTCTGGATCAGACTGAACCACACAGGTTTGTATTTGGTAAGCTAAAAGGAGTAATAAGCGAGTATTATAAAACATGATGAGAACTACAGCCCTCTCAATCACACTTAGAGTAAGGTGCAAGATAAGAAAGGCACATCATTAGCATTTGAAGCAGATACATTTCTAAAAATATAAAAGAAACAGAAACTAGAATTTATGTGATTATAATTTTATTTGCATGTTTTATGCAAAGGAGAATATTTAAACTGCAAATAGAATGTGTATAGAGAAGATGTCCTGCAATAAATGGGACAATGGAAAGAAAGTCCCTAGCATTTTAATTGAACCCAAGTCTCCAGTTACCGACACTCCACAACACTGAGGTAACTTCCAGGTGGAACCATAGAAACACTGTTGGTTATGGTGATTTCTCATGTATCATGGAAAACATAAAGATGACAGAGATAGGAGAAATTTAAATATTCTGGTATATGAAGGAGAAAAAGAAAATTCTAGAAAGCATAGACCATAGAACTAGTTGTTTCTCCCTGACAAAAGTGTTACACAAACAAACAAAATTCTATGTTTGTATTCTATATTTCTGTATGCATTTGGGAAAGGTTAAAGGAAACCATAATCTCTAAGTTTGTCAAAAATATGTCATGGCTCAAAAACTTCATATTGTACTTTAGTGGAATTATCAGAACAGGAGTACAAAAGACAATTGTTGCTTATATTCAGAAAGATAAAGAGAAATATCTTAGCAGCAAGACAATGCTTAACAAAAAGGCCTATATAAACATACACAAACATCTCTAATGCCCACAGTTACAGCCTGAATATCCAATAACAAACATGAAAACAATATTGTAAAGATTTTACATAGCTGAGTTGCCTGCTGTTAACCAGAATTTTTTTTAAAACACTACTCTTCAGCTATATTAGTGAATACATTTACATTTTTTTGAGTAATACAAAAATATTATTCGATTGGTAATATGTTGTATTAAAATTTCTTTTAAAACAGCTATTGACATTGAAACTACATTGACTCTATTGACTTGAAACATGAAAAGTCATGTATAACAAATATAAGACTTTTGAAAGTATGAAAGGACTTATAAAACAACTAAAGCCATGTTATTTTACCAATGAAGAAAGTAAGGTTTTATAGGGTAAAGAAAATTCCAGATTTTACAGATAGCCAGGTCAATTAGAACCCTGTCTCTATGTCTAATTCTATTTAATTCTTTATATCAAATTGGCTAGTACATTATCACATCTAAACTATAGAACATGTTTAGGTAAAATAATCTAAATAAATTCTACATGCATTATTTTTCCATGCCTTTATACATTGAAAAGATCCTATTAGTAAAAGCAAATAATCTTTCCTTGTATTTCATTCACTCTATAGAGTATGTATGTGATTGGGAGGATGGCATATCATGTTCTCATTAGTCAACAGACCTAAGTCTCATCATTAATGGTAACGAAAGCTGGGCATATTGTAAGCAGAAAAAAATGCCTAGAAAATTCTAGGAAAGAGACATGACATAAAATAATTTATTTTTTAAGTTAAACTGTGATTAGTCACTAGACAGAGGCTTATTCACTGCTGGAACCTAAAGCTAAGCATAAAAGCCTTTGAGATTTTTTACTTAGGTTTTTTTTTTTTTTCTTAGACTATTAAATACTGCAGTAAAATTAAAGAAACTAAAGTTAGAAAGTAATTAACACTGTGTTTTCTCTTTTAATTGAAAAGGAAAATGCAGTTCTGGTTCAGCAACTGTAGCTTAGAATTTCTTTTAATTCCTCCCCTACCCCTTTCTTTTCAGCAAGTTGCTTCATTTCGCTGGTGGAGATAGCTAGTAATGCAAGGTTGAGTTAACAAATAAAAAAGGCATTAATAAAAAATCATTGCATCCTCATTTCTGATATTAGAATTTTATTTTTTCTTTATTCAAATCAGAAAAAAAGGTTTTTACCCTTTCCAGAAATAGAGTTATTATAATCTGTTTTTGTATATTTTTTTAGGATTACCTAGATATTTTCTCCCTATTCATTACCTTCACAGTAAGTTTTCCTTTTGTTTTATGATTAGTCAATTCACTACCTAAAAAGTTTTATCTTAATATTTTTAAAAAGGAGGCATCTTAAACATTTCTTTTTTTGCTCAGTGTTTTGAAGAGATAGTTTTTCTATCAATCAACCTCTTAGCCTTCCTTCTCCACCAAAGGGGGAAAAAAATAGGGAGAAGGGATGCATGAAGGTCATCACTGAAGAGTCATAAACCATTGTGAATAATGTCAGAACTATAATTTAATTAGTGCCCCATCTGTCACTTTCTGTTTGACGAGCACTAAATGTCCAATTATCATTTAATATCTGCTCTAATCAGTTCTGGCGAATTTTTCAAGCCCACAAGAGATGACATTAATAGATGAAAGTGAGGCCACTCTTACCACATTATCATAAAGGAATCTTGAACGGCACTGACTTACAATTGGGAAGGTAAGAATTTATTCCAATTAGTGGTAATATGTGATATCAATGTTGTGGGATATATAAAAAAGAATTCTCTTTGTTCTTATAAGAAGCTGATGAAGTAGCCCGACCTATGATTCTTCAGGAATTATTTTAGAGATTCTAAAATAAAAAATTAAAATACCATCTATGTAATCAACCATCTTTGATGCAATGTCTGAAAACCATCTACTTCTGGGTTAGTCATCTATCTCTTAGAAACTAGTTTTTTTCCACAAAGTCACTATTAGGGTATGTTGGATCAGGAGGGAGTTTTGTAAGCAAGTATATGCTGAGTCCATTTGAGACACTGTCTTTTGTAAAACAGAAACACAATTCATTAAGGGACTCTCCACTTAAAAATAATACTACTTCAAATCTTAGCTATTTATGACAGTAAAATGAATAGAGCTCTTACAAATTTGTTTCCCATTGATAAAAAATTATATCAGCATACTACTGGTTGCTACTACTGATCATTTGGTTTAATTTAAAAAACTGAAATTATAACCCAAAAGTTTTTAAGTGTTGTCAAATTATTAAAGGCAAATAATAATCCATGCACCATTCTTCTATTATCATGATTAACATTTTCTTAATGGAATCTTCCTATCTTTTTTTTTACTTTTAAAATGAGAAAATAAAGAGCTTTTATTATTGATTGAAAAAGTAAAACAATCAATAAATTTCACATTTTCCAGAGAATGATGACAGCAGAAGAGGTTAGTTTAGATATTGAAAAAAAAAAAAAAGAAAGAAAAATGAGGCCAAAAGACTTACTTAACTTACTTAACACTGGAACAAAGATTTTTAATTACTTATTTCTAAAGTATTGTATATTAACTATAAATATCTCTTTAATAAAAACTTAATGTGAGGGCCAGATCCCCAGGAAAAATAAAAGTGGAATCTATTCAATCAAAAGAAGAAAAAGTATTAAACATTTATTTTATTTTTGATGTGCTATATGTTGTAGAGAGAAGAATTAGGTTAATTTAATTTGGATTCAAAATAGTAAAATTTTGAGTCTGAATTATAGGATTATGGTCTAGCTGAGTTGCTTCTATTTAAAAGAAGAATTTTAGATCATACAGGTTATCTGTACATGGTTATGAATTAAATATCTGATAAATATTTGACACATTCTAACATATGTTCTATTTATTCACTGTAGTTTTTTAAGCCTTATCTTCCTTCAGCCATGCTTCTCTTCTTTTGCCCAATAATGTAAAAGCTTTAATGTAAAAGGACCAGTGATTTATATCTACCTAAAACGAGTAATAATAAAAGCAAATTCTGAAACCTTAGATGTCCCATTATAAAAGTTTATAGTCACATGAGAGATTACAGTTTCTTCCTATTGATTCAAAATTGAATTATTAATTTTTCCTAGTACAAGTTTTCACTAGTGATCAGTTAAGACTTTGCATGATTGGCTTTTTCCTTTAGAAAGTACATTTCACAGAAAATTTGGGGCCCAATTTCAATTTTCTTCCTAAATGAAGTGACATGTCTTTACAACAAGCGACCCTTCCCACAAAATTGCTCTCTTGAAACTGGACTCTACATGCCTTCTGGTAGTTGCTAATAAGAAAAAGAAAAGTTGTTGAAAGATCCTCTCCCATGATTAAAATTAGAAATTTAAAATAAAGCTCCCTGCCTTACATTATATGTTTAAAGTATATTTCTAGTAGAAAAAAAAAGTCATTACTAACAGGTTTATATTCCTATAAGATTAAAGCTGAGACTGGACTGATTGTGGCCTGATTTCAGAAAAAAGTTGTCAGGTGTTGTGCTTTGGTTTGACTCCTAATTATTCTGTCCACCTCAAAACACAATTTGGTTCAAAGTATTTAGAGAATAGAATCTTGCGTCCTGTGACTTAAGCAGAGGAAGGAGAGAGGGGTTGTACTACTACTGTATATGAGGATGACTTCTCATTATGCACATCCCTTTGTGTTTTTGTTGATTTATAATTTGTGAAAACCTGCTGAGCTTATAAGCCAGAACTCTGTCAGAATTTAAAAGCAGTAGGGAGATCCTAAGTCACAACTTAAGGAAGTTCTGTTGGGGGAAAAAAGTAAAATCAAACAGCAAATTTAAAATCCAAACATATGAGCCCTTTTCTGAGATGTAATATTGTTGATCCAAAATACTACCTTTACAGAGCATGCTTCAAAGAATAGCCTCAATTTAAAAAGAACAGTGTAAGACTCTATAAAAAATAATGTTTCTAGACTTTAAACCCTATTATTAATGAAATACGTTTTAAGTGTTTGAAGTCAAAGGGCTCATTAGCCAACTCATCAGTGTTGGTTTATCTCCTTTAACTAAGAAGTTATACTGAATATTTATCCAAATATTTTGAGGAATTAGTGGAGGACACTTTTCTAAATAGAACAAAAATAGATGGGTTTCATCATGGTTTGGAAGTCAGTCTGGACACTTCTGGCATGATACCTGAGGAAGCATCATCTTTATAAGTAAAGAACAGCTGTCAGAGACTTAAAGACCTAAGGATAGAAACTTCTGATTCCTCTACTAGTTTACTCTCTAGCTTTTACATTCAACACCTCAGTGTTAATTTTCTGTCCATCCTTGATTTAGGACACTCATTCAAGACTATAGGTGTTAGTTATAGGGAACTAGACATAATATCTATAGTATATTGGAGAGCTGCTAACTCTTAGAAAGGGAATGTGTGGTTTCTGCTGTCTCTGATCTTGGTGATTGCAGAGACTGGTGGCTTCCTGAATGGTATTGTGAGGAACTAGAATCTTTAGAAGAGGCCTTTAGTCAAAAACCTTTCATTTTGCTCCCTCTGAAAATCAGTGCCAAATCACTTCATGACCAGAGGGCATTTACTCTGATTCTCTCTAGGCTATTGCATACTAATATTAATTAAACATATATTTAAATCAGACAATCAAATAACACAATAGACGAAGTATCAGAAGAGGGCATTTCACAATTTTCTAAAGTTCTGCGAACTTTAATTAATAAGACCTCTGAAAAATCTATATCATTCTGGAAGTTTACTTGTTTTATTTAATGACTTGAACTTCCTCACAGAAGGCAAGTCCCTAGGGGTAACAAAAGGGGTGGCCATCCATCTGAAACACTCATCTTTTACTAATCTCCAGTCAAGTGCTAGCTTTCTACCTCTCAAATAAAACAAATATTTAACTGAATGGAAACAGTGTCATTATCCTTATAGGACAGAAAATATTCTCTCGATTCTTACATCTTAGGATAAATATTAATTTTAAATATCCAGATTATGATTTTCTCCTACTACAACCCAATATAACCAAAAAAGTCATCAGGACAGACCGGAAGGACATTCAGCTAATGTTTACCAAGTAAACATATTTCATTGTAATACATATTGTTGTAGATGTTGTTGGTTGTAATTTTTATTATCTTACTTTGGGTTAGAGTGACCTCTTTAAAGCCCACGGGTATTCTATTTAATGTATTTTCACTTCTTTAAAAGTAACAATGTCTCAGAAGCCTGAAAGAAGTATCGAAACTCCAAAAGAATCTCATTTTACTATCTCCAAAAGGTATTCTGAAGGATTGAATAAATCAGGCTCCTTGTTTAAAATCTAGAGCCCTCACTTTGGATTTGTAAACATTAAGCTCTCACAACCCTGGGTCTCACTGATTGAGTGTCAGCACTTATTTCCAAGTTCTCTGGAAAAGCAATGGCAATTTGATCCATTCACAGAATTAGCAAGACAGGGCAAACATTGAACGATTTATAGGAGCAGGTACAATAAATAATATCACCTTATTAAAATTCAAGCTGTGGCTTTAAACCAGATGGGTTAGCAAAGATTTCTACATGGCTCATGAAAGAAAATAGCATATTTGCATTAAGAAAAAAAGAAGACACGGAGTTTGGACAACATTCTGTAAAACAAAAATATAGGTGATAATCATGAAAATTTACCTTAAAGAAATACAATCTCATTTATTTTAATATAAATGTAGACTTTTTAATTTAATATAATTTTATCAGACTGAAAAATTATTTCTCTTTGTAGATAAAAAAAGGGGCCACATACTAAACCTGACAAGCTCAGGAGAGCCCAGTATGGTGGGCCCTCAGAGACCAAAAGTAACCAAATAAGATGGATGATCTGAACATAAAAATTCCTAATTAAAAAGCGAGTCACGGAGGGTAGTCACATCCTAGGCCTGTAGCTTCCCTGACAAAAGTCGATCTTTATCTTCAGTAAACGTATTGTCATTTTCATCTAAAATCATATACCCTTGAAATGTCAGAGAATCTCCTTTCTATACCCTACAGGGAACAACCACCTGCACCACAGGAGACCACAGAACCCCTCATTGTTATCTTGTTCCCCAAATACGATCTCTATGTGCTAAAAATGTTAATATTAACTATTCTGTGTCCTCCAATGTAAAAGAAATATGTACCTCTCCGTTTTACTTTTTAATCCAATCCCAGAGATTTCCCGCTCTGCTTTCCCATGCCCCATTAACTTACCACCAATGAATTTTATGTAACCCTCCTTAAGTCTCCTTTTATTCTACGTATAAAATAAACTGCAAAACTGCTATTCTGCAGAGCATTTTCTCAATTCATTGAGATTTTGCTTACAGACAATTGTCAGTTTGGCTCAAATAAACTCACAAAAATTCTTCACAGGTTTGAACGGTTCTTATCTTAACATCTTGCAAGAAATAGAACACAATTAAAAACACAAAAGACTTCTTTAATGTTAATTTCAATTGTTAAAGAAAAAAAAAAACTTTTATGGCTAAAAGCTTTTCTAAAAGAAAGAGTTTATTGAGCCAAACGCTAGTCAGAAAAGGATCAGGTCCTGGGAAATGAAGTCTAAACTACCAGGAGCAGCTCTAGGTGAAGGCAACTGTCCAGCATCCTGGAGCTGATGGGCTCTTTTATGCATTATGTTTTGGGGAAGAAAGATGTACGTTGTTTTAAAAGAGTTAACATTGGCTACAGATAAAAGGGGCAGGAAAAGATAAAGTGAGGGCAGTTCTAGAAGAGGTGTACAGTCTGTAAGTAAGAAATACCAATTTTTCATGCATAAGCAGGATGCAGAGGCATCTGGAGGTTTGCTACTTCTTTTTAGATAGCTTTCTGGAGGTTGTTCCAACATATGTTCAGGAATGTGAGAGCAGTTTTTTTTGTTATTTGAATCACAGCTATTAACTTGTTAGATACTCTTGTATCTTTCACACTCAGGCCAGATGTAACTTAATTTAGGACATTTCATAATTTTTCTCTTGTCACAATGATTAATTAATTCCAATGTTAAATGAATTTAATATTTGAGGGTAAAAAATAAACCAAGTGGGTAATAAATGTTGTGCTTTATTAAAGTATATAAATCTTAATGTAACTAAAGAAATATGAGAGCTGTTTTTATTTAGCATGCTCATCAATAACTACTTTCTACTTAATAATGACATGCACATTTTGTGGGAAAATACAAAGAAATTGGCGATTTTTGGAAATAAAGATAAGAATAACTGAAATACAGGATTTCCCCCTAGATTTTTAGTAAGAAATCTATGTTGGTTACTTTTATGTTGTTAATATAAAAAAGAAAGTAGTATGGGAATTGTAACAAACTCTTACTATTATATTTAAGTTTTAAAAAGTTTTTACGGATTTTAGAAACAAGATCCACTCTAACCCTCTTTTCATAAGATGACTTTAAACATATAATGCATAAAGATAATTTTAAAACATATTTTAATAAAGTGATTTTAAACATATGAAGACATAGGTAGACAGATAAAAATCAACATTTTAAGCTGCACTTAGAATACTCCCAATTAACATATTTGAGTATTAAATAGCAAATGAATCAGGGTTGTGATAAGGTAGGTATGATTGCAACAGCTGAATGGAATGACTAATTTTTGTCTCTTCAAATATACTTCCATTGTAAATAGAAATATCTCCTATCCACCCACCCCTCGAAAAAGACTCATAATATGATACACAACTGATACAAAATAATTTTAAGTGATAATGGCTTATTGTTTTATTAATGATTGTCAGATATTCTGAGACAGACACTACTCTGGACTCTTGGAATTCAGCAATAAATGAAAACAAGTCCATCCTTCATGAAGTTTATAGTCAAGTCTCCACTAGCAATTGCTACTTGCCCTTTTTAAGTAAAAAGAATTTTTACTCATTTTTATTTATAAACTGAGCCCACCAGAAAAAAATTATGACATGAGCAGAAAGATTTTAAGGCTAACATGATTGCTTTTTGAAAACTGATTAACTCTATGCAAACTAATATAGTTATTTTTCCCTTTCACAATAAAGAAAATGATTTATTGGTGAGGGGGAGACTAGAATTACTTGCATAAAATTCTTTGTTTCTTTGTTTCATTTTGCCATAAGGGCAAATGATTTTACATCAAAGAAGCAGAAGCCACACAGACAACTCAAACATAACATGAACAGGTAAAAGAAAATGTACCCAAAACTCAAGTATGAATTACAAAGAATATGGTACATTTCATGTTTTGGGTTCCCAATATGGAGGATTATCTCACTCTTTCAAAAACAGCAGGAGGTCTTTCAAATGAATGAAAAAAGACACCCATAATCAACCTACCTATAAATAACAGCTGTCAGTCTCAAACATTTTAGGGAAAAATGGCAATAAAGATCTAACACATACATATTAAGGGAACTATTTTTGGTTTGGGAACCTGTAATTTTTGTGTAACAGTTAGAGTGTGCATCTGCTTTTTTATTTCCAATGAGGGGAAAACATGATTACATACGAAACCATTTTAGTATATTTTTAAAGCAAATATACTTTTATCCAACAAT
>NW_011888785.1:9667361-9673381 GCF_000151845.1 Pteropus vampyrus
AACAGCTGAATGGAATGACTAATTTTTGTCTCTTCAAATATACTTCCATTGTAAATAGAAATATCTCCTATCCACCCACCCCTCGAAAAAGACTCATAATATGATACACAACTGATACAAAATAATTTTAAGTGATAATGGCTTATTGTTTTATTAATGATTGTCAGATATTCTGAGACAGACACTACTCTGGACTCTTGGAATTCAGCAATAAATGAAAACAAGTCCATCCTTCATGAAGTTTATAGTCAAGTCTCCACTAGCAATTGCTACTTGCCCTTTTTAAGTAAAAAGAATTTTTACTCATTTTTATTTATAAACTGAGCCCACCAGAAAAAAATTATGACATGAGCAGAAAGATTTTAAGGCTAACATGATTGCTTTTTGAAAACTGATTAACTCTATGCAAACTAATATAGTTATTTTTCCCTTTCACAATAAAGAAAATGATTTATTGGTGAGGGGGAGACTAGAATTACTTGCATAAAATTCTTTGTTTCTTTGTTTCATTTTGCCATAAGGGCAAATGATTTTACATCAAAGAAGCAGAAGCCACACAGACAACTCAAACATAACATGAACAGGTAAAAGATAATGTACCCAAAACTCAAGTATGAATTACAAAGAATATGGTACATTTCATGTTTTGGGTTCCCAATATGGAGGATTATCTCACTCTTTCAAAAACAGCAGGAGGTCTTTCAAATGAATGAAAAAAGACACCCATAATCAACCTACCTATAAATAACAGCTGTCAGTCTCAAACATTTTAGGGAAAAATGGCAATAAAGATCTAACACATACATATTAAGGGAACTATTTTTGGTTTGGGAACCTGTAATTTTTGTGTAACAGTTAGAGTGTGCATCTGCTTTTTTATTTCCAATGAGGGGAAAACATGATTACATACGAAACCATTTTAGTATATTTTTAAAGCAAATATACTTTTATCCAACAATAATTCACTAGACTAGGCATAAAATAAAAACCAAAAGAGATACATGGGAATTTACAAAACGAACACTGTGGCAAGTTTTCCACTTTTCTACATTAACAAAAGAGCTACTCGTTTGTGTAGCTCTAGGATTAGTCTGTGACTCATTATCACTGTTCAAGAGTAAGTGCTACCATCAAGAAAAAAGCCCTCAAAGCTGGCCTCTGTGTGTGTGTGGAGGGGTGGGGGGAGGATTCATACACATATATGAATCTGAGGATCCTGATTTACTGTGTGATTTTGATTTAACATGTAGCCCCAGCCCTCATCTCTTCACAGCATGCCCCATAAGCCTCTGCCTTTTTCCTTACTAATCATTAACCCCCTGAGGCAGCCAGAAACCATGGCCGGGCCCTGACTAATGGTCACAAGGTATGGGTTTCCTTAAGGTAAAGATAACACCATGCTTTAGTATGAATTACAGCTCCTGAGCCCTAAAGCAGAATGACCCCTGGCCACATTTCTGCAACCAGACTAAGGGACACAGAAGCTGACCCCCAGACCTGAAATCATGATTTACCACCCTTACCTCACTCCTGACCAATCAGTTTCACCCACAACCCCAAATCGGTTACTTGTGATGACTTAGGACTTTTGCTCCATAAAGCTTCTTATCTAGAAGCCACCTGGGAGTTGAGTGTTTGGAGCACAGGCACCAATCCTAATAAATTAATTCCTTTCTCCACTGTAAAATCCTGTTCCTACATTTCTTTCGGCTTGTACAGGCAGGCAGATAAATTCTTGTCAGATCCATAACATATACATTCTCTTCTCCTTTTACTTATCTTTTTCAGCCTCTGTTTCCTCTGCATTATACTTCTGTGACATCACCACACAGCACTCATGCCTCCATTCTCTCTTGTCCATCCTCACCTCTCAACTCCTTTAATTCCATACATCAAAAAAATACCTCGCTGATCTTTCATTATCTCTGATCCTTTAAAATGACATGAGATGCTACGATCTTATGCATTTGGGAGGGAGTGTCCTACCGAACTTTAGAACAGGCTATGAATTATGTTCACTGTCAGGAATCTGCACAATGCATCTCATTTTCCTTCAAATTATTGCATTATCAGTAGAGATAATGCTTTAATTGTCAAATGGTCTACAAATCCTTAGAAATGAAATTGAGCTCTCCGATGCTATTTGGAAATTCCATGTAAATATTTGTCCTGCATTCTTCATTGTGGATTGGCAGAAACTAACAGAGGAGAGTATTGAAAGAAAGAAATAAAATTAATTCAAATTTGTGCCTTGAACAATTGTAATAAGAAGTTTTAGCTTCCCTGTTTCCAGTTTATTTTGAGTTTTGTTTTTATTCTTAACTCATATAATAAAAATGTATTTGCTCACGTGGAAGGTTCTGTCTGCTGAAAATAATTTCAGGAAAAAATAGTATAATTGTTCTGATGTCCATTCCTTCTGTCACCAACACCTTTTAATTAAATATATATATTCAGGTACATAAAATTTTAAGAGTAAAATTTGCATTTCAATATAATATCTTAAATTGGTCGTACTATAGAGTCAATGAAAAAAATTAAATCATCCAATATGCTATATTAGGAAATTTCCCATTGGAAGAAGTGATAATAAAAACAAAAACTATTAGAATTAATTGAACTATTGAGCAACAAAAGCAGATACATGATTATCTGAACAAAATACAAAAGAATAGCAACATAAATGTAAATATGTCCTCATGGGAGGAGGCTTTGACATCTAGAAACACAAGACCCAGTCAAAAGCATGAAAACTCATAATTTTTTTAAAAAAGGAAACATTGTTTTGATAGAGTCAAATGAAATGTGAAAGTAACCAAAATAATCTAAATATCTTTGAAGGTTACCTTAATATTATTGGTAAAGTGACTCAGAGCAAGTATATAGCACTAAGAGATAATATCCAGACAACCCCAAGACTGCATTTCCTCAGGTTATTGATACTTACTGTATTCCTACCATATCACTGCGTATGTTTCCATGGGACAAAATGTTACTGTGGGCTGGAAATTTTTAAGACTCATTTAATGTCACTACTTTGTAGAAATAAGATATAAAATATTATACATATATTTATGTTATCTATACATCTATATATAAATGTCATATATATAAACTTTCTGGCAAATGTAAAAGGGAAAACATATGTTCTACATTTCATAAAGTAGTTTCATTACTTCTAATATAAACACTGCTCAGAAAGATGGGGACCAACATACAAGTGTCAAGAAATGTGCCCACTAAGGACTACGATGAGCACAGGTTCTCAGTGGTTTTCTGGACACTTTCTTGTATATCTCGCTGTGTACTGTAATACAATCAGAACTAGTAGTCAAAAAATTTGATTTATAAAGGTTTTATCATGATAAGGTGAATATTAAAAATTTTGAGACAAAAAGAAAACATGAAAATGATAGCTGCTAAGCCATTTGCATTCACAGAAATGTGCATTATTTGATTATTTGCCAAAGTCTTGCTATATTGATTATATAGAATAAGGACAAATCAATACAGTATGATAAATAAATGACAGCTAACAATATTTAGCATTTGCTATTTTAGCATGTTAGATTAAATAGAATGTTCTTATATTTCAGTCCAAAGGAGAAAATTTACATTTTAGGAAATAAAAATTTATAGCTAGACATAATTAAAAATGATTTCTCTAATAGAAATCTGAGTGAAATATGGAGTCAGCTGTGAGTAAAACTATAAAAGAGAAGGTTACGTAAATTAGCAAGAAGACAAAGTCAAAAGAAAAAGATAATAAATGGATGATAAAAGAAGAAAGATTTATTAATAGCGAATATTATGTAGTTCTTATCATATGTCAGGCAGCATTACACGCTTGTTTGTGTATGTATGGTATGTGTATGTGTATATATTCCCAATAGAAAACCTATTATTCCCATTTTGCAACAAGAAAACTGAAGTATAAATAGATTCACTAACTACCTATCATTGGTGCAGAGCTGAGTTCAAACCCTGGAAGCTTGGTCCTGAGTATGTGATCTTATGTGCTGTATAATACACTGCTTCACGAGTAATGCTATTAAAGAGGATGTATACAAGAGAATTTAGCAAACCAAAGAAACAGAAAAATATGAAAAGACCAACTATGACTTTGGGATTAGTTATTGAAACAAGAAAAATAGTTAATATCTCTGCCCATAAAGCATTTCTAAAGTTGCTTCAGTGTCAAAGAAAGGACAGGCAATACTGTCCTTTCCCTCTGAAATCCAATTTATGATTTCCAATGCTGTGAATACTCAGCAATGGCTGTGATCTATAAATATTTAATATAAATGAAGTCATAAGTATAACTCAGACTAAATACTAATTAAAAAATATAAAGAAGATTGGTAGTTACTTTCCCCCAAAACTTCCAGATGGTGCTTAATCAGTATCCGTGACTATATTTAAGAATAGCATAATTTAAATAATAATTCTAAAGCAATTTGTCATTTATAGCAAGCAGCATCGGTAAAGATTCTGTGAGTTTATCACAGTCCTTTTACTAGATAATACTTCTATAATTATCCACTTTACTACTAGCTTTCTTGCTTCTGGTTTAATAATTCTACAGTACTTTGTCTTTAAGGCCTTCAGAAAACTTAAGTAATATATAAACCACTCAGAGCTTCAAAGAAGCTAGATTTATTTAACTGCAAGCAATATAAGTGAAATCCAATCACCTTCTTAATATTCTACATATGTTAAATAATAATCCCAAAGACAGCAAGTCGCCTCACAAAAAATTTCAAATGGAAGACACAGAAATTCATTTAATCAGTTAAATTAAACATCCAAGAACATTTATTAACTGATAACAATACTTACCTACTCACATTCAACATAATTTGGCAGAGATTAACCAAATGTGATTGATTTGATTATTGGTTATCCCTGTTCAATTAGGTGTTAAGTATGTATGTATGTGTGCATAAATATGTATGTATAAATGTATTTCACAGGTTACTAAAGTTTTAATACCAATCTCCTCTCTAACTGAACTTATTAAACCATAATACAAAATTAATTCACTAAAATTAATGACAACATGTGTACAAATTCCAACTAATGCTTACCTAATTTTTGGCTGAGTGCATATTGAAAGTGTTAGGCTTTATATACAATGCAATGTTATTTTTTTTTTTAATTAATTAAGTGGAAATAAGAGTTGGGCTAAGTTTCCTGAGTCTTTTATCTTAATCATAACTAAAATTATAGAAATACTCATTGAAAAAATAAGAGTTTATAAATTATAAATCCCTTGATAGAGTATTTTGCATCATGGCTAAGAAAGGCAATGAAACTAAAAATGGTTTCTTAGATTAAATCAATAAAAACTGATAACAATCTAGTCAGATTAATCAAGAGAAAAACAAAGAAGAAACACATGACCAGTCCCAAGATTGAGGTAGTTATCAGTATTGATTCTACAGGTATTTACAAGATAATAAAAAGAAATTATGAATAACATTATGCCTTTAAATTTGACAGCTTAGATAAAATAAAAATGTTCCTGAAAAAAACTATGAAAGTTTACTCAAGAAGAAATAAACATCATGAATAGTTCCTTATCTACTTAAGAAATTAAGTTTGTAGTTAAAAACCTACCAACAAAGAATAAGCCCGGCCAGATGACTTTATGGGTGAGTTCTACAGAAGCTTCAAGAAAGCAGTAATAAATATTCTACACAATCTTTTCCAGAAAATTGAAAAGCAAGGAATGTTCTTAAATTTATCCTATGAAAGGGCAATATTCTGATACTAAAACCAAAGAAGTTACAAGAAAATAGAACATACCAACTAATATTTTTCATTAACATAGATGCCAAAATTCTATAAATAAATAAGCAAATTGAATTAAAAAATATACAGAAGGGATAATACATTCCCAGGGCAGTTTATCATAGGAATGCAAATGTGGGTTAAAATTCAAAATCAATCAATGTAATTAACCATGTTAAAAAAATATATGATCACCTCAATATACTGAGAAACTTTTATAAAATCCA
>NW_011888785.1:9673431-9682209 GCF_000151845.1 Pteropus vampyrus
ATTTACAAGATAATAAAAAGAAATTATGAATAACATTATGCCTTTAAATTTGACAGCTTTGATAAAATAAAAATGTTCCTGAAACAAACTATGAAAGTTTACTCAAGAAGAAATAAACATCATGAATAGTTCCTTATCTACTTAAGAAATTAAGTTTGTAGTTAAAAACCTACCAACAAAGAATAAGCCCGGCCAGGTGACTTTATGGGTGAGTTCTACAGAAGCTTCAAGAAAGCAGTAATAAATATTCTACACAATCTTTTCCAGAAAATTGAAAAGCAAGGAATGTTCTTAAATTTATCCTATGAAAGGGCAATATTCTGATACTAAAACCAAAGAAGTTACAAGAAAATAGAACATACCAACTAATATTTTTCATTAACATAGATGCCAAAATTCTATAAATAAATAAGCAAATTGAATTCAAAAATATACAGAAGGGATAATACATTCCCAGGGCAGTTTATCATAGGAATGCAAATGTGGGTTAAAATTCAAAATCAATCAATGTAATTAACCATGTTAAAAAAATATATGATCACCTCAATATACTGAGAAACTTTTATAAAATCCAACATTCATTCCTAATAAAAACTCTATCAAAAAGGAAAAAATTTTCAACCTAATTAAAGGTATTTATGAAATCCTACAGCTAACAACATATATAATGCTAAGAAATTACATGTTTTATCCCTAAAATTAGGAACAAGGCAAGGATATCTCCTTTCACCACATCTATTCAACATTGTGCTGGTCATTCTAGCCAGTGTAAACAGGCAAGAACAGGAAATAAAGAGCATTAAGTTTATAAAGAAAGAAGTAAAATTGTCTTTGTTTGCAAATGATGTGATCATCTGTGTAGAAGTTCTGGTAGAATAGATAAAAAGTTCCTAGAAGTATTATGTAATTGTAGTAATATCGCAGGATTAATACAGTAAAATAAACTGCATTTCTATATGTCATTAATGAATAATCAGAAATTAAAATTTAAAAACACCATTTACAATAGCATTAAAAATATGAAATACAAAAAGATATATAAGTTCCACAAATCAAAAATTATAGGAAATGATGATATAAACTAAAGAAGGTCTAGCAAAAGGAAACACTATGTTAATGTGTTGTTAACTTAAGATATCGTTTTTTTTCTAAATTGATGTGTATATTCAGCACAAATGTAACTCAAATTCCTGAAAGCTTTTTTTTTAGAAATTCACAAAAAAAATTTTTAAATCCACATGGGAAAAAAAAAAGTCCTAGAATAGTGAAAACAATTCTTCAAAAAAACAGAACAATGTTGGAGTTTATACTGAGTTCTGCATATAGAATGAAATCAAGATTATCACCCAATTTCAAGTCAATATAAAACTATAGTATTCAATAAAAAGGGTATTGGCTTAAAGATAAACAATTAGATCAATAGAGCTGAGTAGAGTGTCCAGTAAAAGACATATAAATATGTGGAGAACTGATTTTTTACAAAGATGCAAAGACAATTCAGTGGGAAAGAATAGTCTTTTCAATAAATGGTGTTAAAATAATTAGATATCTATAGGTTAAAAAGGAAGGAAGAAAGAAAGGAAAGAAGAAAAGAAGGAGGAAGGAAGGGGAAAGGAAAGAAAGAAGGAAGGAAAGAAGGAAGGAAGGAAGGAAGGAAGGAAGGAAGGAAGGAAGGAAGGAAGGAAGGAAGGAAGGAAGGAAGGAAGGAAGGAAGGAAGGAAGGAAGGAAGGAAGGAAGAAAAAACTCCATTCTTTGCACCACATAAACAAGTTACCTTACAAAGTTAAATGGTAGGGGTATGTGGATTCTACGTTGGACAAATAATAGGTAAATTAATCTAATTTAAGCTTTGGTCAGATTTCAGCTTAACTTCAGTCAAGGACAAATGTCAGTAGTAAGCACCTCACTCTAACCACTCCCTGGAAAATAAAACAAAATTAATCAAAACAAAATTGTACTTAGATATGCATTGCTCATTTATTTGCAATGTCCCGAATTCCTGAACATGATAAAAAAAAAAAATATATATATATATAAAGCTTTAAATATCAGGTAACTGTGACCATAAGCAAGAAAAAGTCAATTGAAAGACACCTTGAGATAATCCAGTTTTTAAAATTAGCACATAAGAACTCGATAATATATAAATATGTTAAATATTTAATAAGAAGTAAAAAGATTTTGTGTACAAGATGTGAAATGGAAGCTAGATAAAAGAACAAAATAGCAATTGGAGAACTAAAAAAATATGATGTCTAAATTCAAAAATTTATTAGATATGCTGAACAGAAGATCAGACACCAAATAAAAAAGGATAAGCAAACTCGTAGACTGATCTATAGAAATTAGACAAATTAAAGCATAGAAAAGAAAAAAACTCTTTAAACTATGAATAATAGCAATATATTTGGGAAATTATAGTATATATAGAAAAATAGGTGAAATGCTGGTACAAAGATTGGGAAGGAGATAAATACAAGTCAAATGTATTAAGGTTCTTACATTTCATGTTAAGTGGTATAATATTCCAAAGTAGATTGTGATAAATAAATCAAACATAAGAGTACTCCTGGAATAACCAGTATGTTCAGTTAAGTTGTGATGCCAAGATTCAGAATTAAACTATACAATGTACCAATCAGTCATTTCAGGTTCTTATTAAGCTGTGATTTCATCCCCAGTTGTATACAGTAAATGCTCTCAAAATGTGTCATCTCAATTCTAGACACATATAGAAGTTGTACTGAGTATTCTCTGTGCACATACTTATTAGAGTACCTATTACCACAGAAATTATCAGCTATAGTAGTATTTGACAAGTTTTGATATTTAATAACTCAATATTTGACAAGTTTCAAATACTAAGTAGAGTTAGATAACTGGAAGAAACTTAAAAGAAATAAACAGTAGGTTCCTATAAAAATGTACAATTTATCGATATAAATGAAAAGTTCCTTAGTGTCATTACACTGGGGACATGATTAAAATATTGTGCAAGTGGGTAACTACTAAAATTATTGGAATTGCATTTATGTTACACTATTGGGAATAGAAAGAAATTACTTTAAAATGTTTTCTGGAAAGATTTTGTATGTGTCTGGGGAGGGTAGTTGGTGAACATGTCTGAAAAACAGAATTTAATAAAATAATAGGAAAGGGGAACTAGGTGTTCTAGATCTAGGGAAAAAAATAACTAATTATAATCATGGTGACTAGGATCACAAAGATGATGATATGTTTTTAGTGAGTTACTAATTTTGCACCTCCAATATGTAGTACTTTAATATATCTTTCAATTAACTACCTCAGAAGTTACCTAATAATTACCTTAATCATTTTGCTGAAACTCAGAGAATTTACTTAAATAAATCATCCACATATAAACAACTGGTAAATGAATCTCTTTTAAAATGTAAGTTATTTTACTGGGTTTTAGATAAGTTTTTTTTTTTTTTTTTTTCCTTAACATTAGCTTCTGCTTTTCAAATCCATATTGTATGGTGGAAGAATTGGGCTGGCTTCAAAGATAAAATAAAGGTTGATGTTATAATTGGGTGGTGACTTAGAAAAGTGGCCCAGATAATAAAATTCCTAAGAAACTGGCAAGAGACAGTAAGGTTATTCCCCCAGCTAAGAGACAACATTTGATTTAAAGTAGGGAGAAAATTTCAAACTTATTTGAATATCCTTTGGAATTTTTGCTTCCGTCCTCTATAGTATCAATTTATCGATTTATCCATTCAATAAAAATTGTACAAAAAAATTGCAAAGGTGCCTACCATACATAATCAAGATACTAGGTGCTAGAAATACAGACATAAACAAGACTGCTAAAGTCTCTATATTCATAAAAATAATGATCTTGTTCTAGTGTATATCATATCACTTAAGATTCATTTTAATTTTAGTATATTAGTTTTGCCCCATGGGCAGACTAATTACTATAAACTCCAGTGAATTCAGAATCTAAAAAAAGGGGGAAAAACAAGAAGAAAAAAAAAAACCTCTGCTGTAACAACCAACTTAAATTGTGAAAATATGTTATATTGAAAATATAGTCTTTTGTAAATTTTAATTACATGCTTTTAATTTTTCATAATAGTTTGTTCGAGGTAAATGAGAATTCATTTATTACCAATGCCCATGAATAAAACTGTCATCTGGTAAAATTAAACTCTTTTAATGTGTACATTGTATAATTGTGTATAGGAGGTATTAATAAATATCAGTTATTGTTGTTAATAAAGCAATTATACATATGTACTAGAATTTCAAAAACTGAAAGTAGTTTTGAAAGTAGTTCTGAGTTTTATCCATAATATGTTATGTACCAATTTATAGAGGGCATTATTAAGATACATTATTTTTTGAAAGTGATGCTAATATAAGTAATAATTTGTGACTTTAAATAAGGATCTGGATCAGAAAAATATAATGGGATTATTTTGTTTATAATAGGCATGTTTATCTCTTATGGTAAGCCATGTTTTGAAATTGTTCCTTTGCCACATGTTAAGAGTCAGGCAAACTTTGGTTACCAAGTATATTTTGGACAATAAGAAATTGAGATTTGTTAACTGAGTTAGGTTATCAATGAATTCTATAGCCAACTCAAATGCTTTGTTACCAAAAATTAACATGAAGGGTTGCATTATTCAAAATAGTCCCAGTTTAGCCATCAACATTGATTAAATTAATTGGGTAATTGCTAAATCACAACTTTATTTTGAGCTATAAACACACATTAGAGCCCCTCTGCTGCATATTTTAAAGAACTGAGAGCATTTCTAATCTAAGTGATACTCTAGAGCCAGAAAGACTTACTACTATTTTAGAGGGTGACCTACATGCTGGGAATAATGCAATTAATAAAAAACCCTTGAGTTTGAGATGAAAATGTAAAATATTTTTCTATTTCTCTAGAATCCTTGAAATTTTTTTTTTCTGAAATCTTATCCATACAAAACATTCATAGCCAAACACACAATTTAGAATGGAAAGTAAGTCATTTTAATTAAAACAAGTGCATGTCTTTTGTTTGTTTTTCTCTTTTGAAAAATTCCAATACTGACAATAAACCTTAATATTCAGATTGTCTTATATGTGACATTTGCTTTCATAAACCATGCAGTTATCAAGAGCTAATCCTGTAGAGAAACTAATCAAGGAAGGTGTTACACAAATGCAAAACATATGATTAAAGAGGGGGAAGGCAAATCTCATGCAAAGAACTGAATATTATAATGAAATTGCCACTGAATGGAGATGTGAAGACTTCAAGCTCAGTTTAATTAGGCCACTGAGTGGAATCCCCAAAGACCAACAAGAATTGAACAGCTAATAATCAGTTTGTTCTTTACTGATTACCAGTTAATCATGTCCCAAACACAACCCTGGTCCCCTCTCTAATTATGAATACATTTTCAGGGCTCTCCTTTAATCTCTACACTTTTTATGGGTGCACAAATCATAATCAGCTAACTGTAAGAGTGCCTATAACCGTTAGTGAGCGCCTTGAAAGGCCTTCCTACTGTTTAGGAAGTAAATATTTGCATCCTTTTGAGCTGCAGTAGTAAACATTAGCTGATCTTATGTGGGAAAATAGGAGCATAGGAATCAAGTGCACATCAATGTAGGGCAGGTTCTTTCTAAATAAAAATCACTTTTTTATAAAGTACTTGTTCCTTATGGAAATTTGGAACACGCATACACCACTCATACAATCACACGCATAAGCAGAAAGTAAAAATTGCTCATGTTCTATCATAAAAAGAGAATCACTGATAACATTTTCATCTATATATATTTGAGAGAGAAATGTATGTGTCTCATGTATGTGTGTATACATTTATAAATAACATTGCATTCCAGTATTAAAATTTAACAATATATGCATTTTCTAGGTATACTTCCTAAATATTTAATATTTAATATTTAAGAAATATATCTAGAGGAAATATAATTTCCTTTAAAGCTGTATAACAATTTATTTAATAGTTATCAGTAATCATTTAATTTCTTTTTGATATTATAAACTGCTTTATAGCTTAGGATTTAAAAATCATTTTATATTTATGATTATTTCTTACAAATATATTAAAAAGATTGAACTTAATACTTGTTAAATTTCCTCCCAAATGTCAAAGTTCAAAGAAGCACTCTAGCTTTCGGGGCTCAAGTTCTTTATTTGATTAGAACAGCTTTCTTCTATAGAATTCTGTATTTTTTCTCCATTTTAAAAAAAAAAGTTACAATTCTGGATTTTTTTAAGCTCAGCTCTATAGATTCAGAATTCCATAGCTGCTACCACTTTTATGTATTTTAACCCTGATATTTTGTTTATCTTCATTCTAGAAATCACTTCCATGCAAATATACATCTTCCCTAGTTTAAGCTTTGGTGGTGTCAGTGCAGCTATTTAATATTTGCAAAATAAATGTCAATGTCTTTATTGACAGCGACAGCTATCATTTCTTTATTATGATTATAATTATTTATTTATTTATTTGTATTTATTTCTACATACTAGAAAGTTTACAGGTACTTCCAAAAGATAGAGGAAAAAAATTATTATTTTTAAGAAGAGGAAACCAAGGTTCAGAGAAGTTAAATAACTTATTTACACTGGCTATGATACTACAGAGTTATGTTTCAAACAGATTTTCGAGTTCAAAGCTTATGCTTAATTTATTACATGACACATCCTCTTAGCCAGATAGTTAACAATAGAATGGCATAGGAAGATGGTAAGGCATGGGGAATTGAAAGTGGGAGTGGGGATGGGGTGGGTTAGGAGGCAGTATACAAATTGAAGCAGCACTCTGCAGATTCAAGTCAATCTACTTTTACTCAAGTTCTACTCTGCTATGTATCGGCAGTATAATATTAACTTATTGAATCCTGGATATCAGTTTCTTTATCTATAAAATGGGGATTATGAGAAGTACCTTACAGAATTGTCATGAGATAATGGGTATAAATTGCTTTTTCTAATACTTGGCAGATAGTACATCTTAAATATCTATCTATCTATCATCTATCTATCCTCATCAATGCTGTTGTAATTTTCTAGTCATTACTATGTTGTTGATTAAAATGTTTCCAAATATAAATTAGCCTGTGCAAGAAATCAAATAGGAATGGACAGAGTTTACTGGAAAAATAAGTTCAAATCTTATGCCAACTAATGCTAAATGCCAGAGAATACAAACCCAGAATGGGATGAAATAGAGAAAACATTCCATCCATAATTTCTGAACTAACATATGATAATGGAGTTAAAGAAAGGTGTGAACTTAAAAAAAAAATCTACTTTGTTGACAAATGAAATTTGAATGAGTTAATTAAGTGGTTTGCTTTTTTCATATTTCCTGTATTTGGAAAATCACTTTGATAATCTTTTAGAATTATATTTTTTCTCTTGATTCTTCCAAAAGGAAATGTCTGGTGGTTATCAGATAGATGAATAAGTATTTACAGTTATTTTAGTTAAAAGATGTAGAATGAAATACAATGAACATTGTGAAGCACCATCTAGTTCCCTCTGCAAAACTGAGGCAATCATTCCATCTGCTTTCTGAAGTGTTGGAATTCAATAACTCATATCTGAATCACACTCTAAAAGGTGCCCTCAGTCCAAGAAGCTGCCTTTTTCAGGGTTGTGTTTTCTCTCTGGGCATAGCCAGCATCAAATGATTTGCCCAATGGGTGTAGGAAAGGGTTATATGCAAAGGCTCTGTCCTTTTGCCTCATTTGGGACAACTCTGATGGCTATTTCAGCTCCAGAGTTTCCTATGCGTTTGGCTAAAGCCTGTGCTGCAACTACATAGTTATTTACTTCCCTGTTTAATTCTGCTTACCTCACTTTTCAAAGTTGTTGTTCCCATTAGGAAGGAAAAATTTTTCCTCTACCTTTATAGGTTCTTCTGCCTGGTCTAAGAATTAAATTGTCATGGCACAGATTAACAGGAGAAAATCAAATTTAATCACATACATATGGGGCTCCATAAGAATAAGGAGTCTCACAGGTAGTCATGCAAGTGGGACTTATATACCATTATGAACAAAAGAGAACGGGTATGAATGTATGACTTCAAAGTGTATGACTTCGCATGCATTTGGAAAACAAATATTTGCTAAACAAATGTTTGCCATGCCATGCAGAGACAAAGGGACACAGAGAAGACTTTGGTCCCCCAGACCTGTTGAGTTCCCCCTAGTATAACTAGCCCATATTCTTTGTAGATATCTCTGGTTAATGATGCTCTTCCTGGACTAGGCCCTTTATCTAAGGTCTTTTAGGCTGTTAAGGGAGAGGTAAAAGTCCCTTGTTAAATCTTTTGTTTCTCAGAATTAATCAGCCTAAAATAATCCTCATGCTAAACAGACATATTTTGTGGTGGCAAAATCTTGCTCCCTTATACTCCCAAGAACATTCTCCAATAAAATTCTTGCATGCAAATCTCAGAGACTGTTACCTGAAAATCTAACCTATAGCAGATAATTTGCAAATTATAATTATCATTTTTCATAATCTCATACTTTTATTTAAGATGAAGTTACTTGTATATCCAAGCATATTTAAGATACATTATCTCTGAGAGATTTTAAGGGCAAAACAAATTAAAAATTCTGGAGGCTCAATTCTCACTGTGAAAGAGGGAAAACTTCACCTTCTTCCTTTTCTTATAGCATTTACTTTAGAAAACTAATAATCGTAAGTCCTTTCTCTGTCTCTTTGAAATATATGTAAATATTTTTAAAAGGTAAATTAGCCT
>NW_011888785.1:9682259-9686136 GCF_000151845.1 Pteropus vampyrus
GTTGTTCCCATTAGGAAGGAAAAATTTTTCCTCTACCTTTATAGGTTCTTCTGCCTGGTCTAAGAATTAAATTGTCATGGCACAGATTAACAGGAGAAAATCAAATTTAATCACATACATATGGGGCTCCATAAGAATAAGGAGTCTCACAGGTAGTCATGCAAGTGGGACTTATATACCATTATGAACAAAAGAGAACGGGTATGAATGTATGACTTCAAAGTGTATGACTTCGCATGCATTTGGAAAACAAATATTTGCTAAACAAATGTTTGCCATGCCATGCAGAGACAAAGGGACACAGAGAAGACTTTGGTCCCCCAGACCTGTTGAGTTCCCCCTAGTATAACTAGCCCATATTCTTTGTAGATATCTCTGGTTAATGATGCTCTTCCTGGACTAGGCCCTTTATCTAAGGTCTTTTAGGCTGTTAAGGGAGAGGTAAAAGTCCCTTGTTAAATCTTTTGTTTCTCAGAATTAATCAGCCTAAAATAATCCTCATGCTAAACAGACATATTTTGTGGTGGCAAAATCTTGCTCCCTTATACTCCCAAGAACATTCTCCAATAAAATTCTTGCATGCAAATCTCAGAGACTGTTACCTGAAAATCTAACCTATAGCAGATAATTTGCAAATTATAATTATCATTTTTCATAATCTCATACTTTTATTTAAGATGAAGTTACTTGTATATCCAAGCATATTTAAGATACATTATCTCTGAGAGATTTTAAGGGCAAAACAAATTAAAAATTCTGGAGGCTCAATTCTCACTGTGAAAGAGGGAAAACTTCACCTTCTTCCTTTTCTTATAGCATTTACTTTAGAAAACTAATAATCGTAAGTCCTTTCTCTGTCTCTTTGAAATATATGTAAATATTTTTAAAAGGTAAATTAGCCTCTTGTCTGATTTAAGATTGAGGAATATTTTCCTCAAAGACCAGGGAGTCATCTCTTTGAAACATAACCATTGAGGGAGATAGCATCCCTTATTTTCTAGTTTCTCTGGGATGGTAGAAATCGAATTTCAGTGGGCCCCTTGCTGCAAGCTGTAAAACTACCTTCAGTCATAAAGATTAGAAAAGTTTATTTTTCTTTTGGATGAAGCTGATTATCTAACACAGAAGTTTACCCTATTACCATTATTTTGAATTACTGAATTTAGGATGAACTACAAGCTTTCAAGTCTTCTTTGAGGACCAGTTATTGTTTATCTTGAGAACATGTATATCATGAACTGTATTGGCTTGGCTATACAAAAAAGTGAGATTTCTTTCTGTCTTTGCAATCTCTTTACCAAACTGCTTGTGATGTGCATCACATTCTGATTTAATGCTTATTCAATAATAAAATAAAATTGGAGAGATTTTCTAGGTTGAGAAAAATCTGTTTTAAATTATATTTCCCCAACAATATTACATGATCTTTATGGAAAAGGGCAGCATAATAGTGTCTGCTGCTATGTCTGAAGGAGAAAATTGGCCACCTGAAGTCCTTTAGATATTATGGACATGGACTGTCCTGAGGCTGGTGGCCTACCTACCATGGTGCTGTTTTCCTTCCCACCCAGCCCAAAATTTCCAAAACTGGTCAATGTTCAATTTATGTCTTAGGCTGTCAGACTCCAGAAAGTGCCCTCAGCTTAAAGAAGCTGCCTTCCCCAAGGTTGTACCCTCTCCTTAAGCACAGCCTGTATCATATGATTGGTCCATGGGGATGGGAGAGGGTTATATGGAAAGGAGTGTTGTCGCCAGAAGTCCCCACCAGTTGAAATGCTTATAAGACACAAGGAAGGTGGAAAGGCCTTCAAGTCATCTCATGATGACAGGTTTGTTTATGTAAAACTTTAAATACTCATTAAGATTTGTCCTCTCATGGCCATGGCAAACAGCACTAAGTAATTATAGTTTTCTTCCTTATTAAACTGAGATGTAGCCTCAGAAACATTCTTAATACAGGATCACAGGTGCCCACTACCAATAAATCAACTTTGGCTCTTGAGATGAAACCTGTGTTCCACCCATGATTTATGGGATTTGTCAGCTGGCATCAGAGAAAATATATGAAGTCTAGAATTCTCTGCTAATTCATGGCAACAACAGAAATAATGAAAGTGCAGTTAGACTGCTTGAATGAATCACAGCATATTAGAGTTGAAAGCAGTGTGCTCGGGCCTATACGAAGTGAAATCTGAAATCTGTGTACATCTCTTTTCAGTTTCAGATTCAATGATATCAACTATTTGTACCATGGGAATAAACACAAATTACAATCAAAGGTTGTTTTATTTTATTGTTGTTGTTTTCTTGCTTGTTTTCCAGAGAATCCATTTTAAACATCTACCAGCACATCAGTGACTAAATCTACTTGAGAGTGAGACACTCTGAACAAATGAGTGCTAAGACAAGGAAGACAGTTTCAGGTGACTAGATTTTATAAATTTAGTACAGTACAGCCAAGATAAAAGCAGGTTTTCTTTTTGTCGTATATCATTTTTCCATATCAGTCTTTTTAAAGTGTATATGAGCCTCCTAATATTATTTTAATTATTAATAATGAAAATTGGAATAATTGTTGAAAATACAAGTTATAATAATTATTAATATTTTAATTAAAAATTCTAACCCGTTAGTTTTGTTTTGTTCAGTGAACCGGGTACTTTCACATGGGTTATTTCTCGAATCATTTCATAAAGCATTCTTAAGGAGATCTTTTAAACCCCATTAACAATGGAGAAAAAACAAACTCCTCAGATAAGGAAAAGACCTGTCGTCTAAAGTCATGTAGGCAAAAAAGTTAGTAGAGGCTGTGGTTCCAACCCACTCTTATCTCATGTCAATTATATTTTCTTCAACACCAGGATGTTCTCACTTTTTACTTCCTTAGATTACAAAAACATAAAAGGGCATGGCATTATTGGAAGAATCTCCTGAAAGAGTGAAGAAAAGTACTTAAAAAAAAAAAAAAGGAAAAAAGAAAATCCATATAAAGAATATATCTAGTCATATTTGGTCTGTGTCTTTGATTTTAATGTTTCTTTTGAATTAAACTTTTCATATATTTAACAAAATAAGATATAGTTTCTATAGTGTTTTTAACTTCTAAATAAAAAAGGAATGTACAGGAAATACTAAGCAAATAATCAATATCTAATAATATTGTGTTGTTATTATGTGCATGGCTACTGCACTAAGTTTTTAAAAATCCACCTTTAACCTACATTTATTGAGCTCCCATTTTGAGTCAGCCATTGTTCTAGGTGCTTGGCTAAGAGTGACTAAAATAATTGAATGAATGAATGAATAATGTTCTAACAAAGCAAATATTTTGGGGTGTTTTTTTGTTGTTATACTAGCAAAGGAACACTGGAACACTGACACTGAAGTTTAGAGTTTAAATGAGTTGCCCAAATTCACACTGTTAGGTATTTGCAGATCCAGAGCTGATAGCAAGGTTTCTTCACTGATTACAATGTTCTGCTCTTGACAAGATGAAAGGAAGAGGAACTATCCGACATTATTACACTATGTAACATTGTTAAACTACATAGTCTCCAGAAAACACATACTTCAGTTATTCTGGCTACATTTAGGAAAATACTGACAAAATGTGCATTCTCTTATAATAGGAGTAGAGAGACAAAGTATTCTCAATAAAGTATGAAAAAGTGGTTACAATCACCAATTTTTTTAAAGACAATGTTTTTAGAGAATTTCAATTTTATGGCAAAAAGCAGAGGCAGGTACAGAGATTTCCCACATCCCTCCGCCCCTACATGCACGTAGCTTCCCCCACTAAGAACATTCCCCACCAGAATAGTGCGTTTGTTGTAACTGATGAATTTACATTGACACAGCATGATCCCTCAAATTCCGT
>NW_011888785.1:9686186-9691851 GCF_000151845.1 Pteropus vampyrus
AAAAGTACTTAAAAAAAAAAAAAAGGAAAAAAGAAAATCCATATAAAGAATATATCTAGTCATATTTGGTCTGTGTCTTTGATTTTAATGTTTCTTTTGAATTAAACTTTTCATATATTTAACAAAATAAGATATAGTTTCTATAGTGTTTTTAACTTCTAAATAAAAAAGGAATGTACAGGAAATACTAAGCAAATAATCAATATCTAATAATATTGTGTTGTTATTATGTGCATGGCTACTGCACTAAGTTTTTAAAAATCCACCTTTAACCTACATTTATTGAGCTCCCATTTTGAGTCAGCCATTGTTCTAGGTGCTTGGCTAAGAGTGACTAAAATAATTGAATGAATGAATGAATAATGTTCTAACAAAGCAAATATTTTGGGGTGTTTTTTTGTTGTTATACTAGCAAAGGAACACTGGAACACTGACACTGAAGTTTAGAGTTTAAATGAGTTGCCCAAATTCACACTGTTAGGTATTTGCAGATCCAGAGCTGATAGCAAGGTTTCTTCACTGATTACAATGTTCTGCTCTTGACAAGATGAAAGGAAGAGGAACTATCCGACATTATTACACTATGTAACATTGTTAAACTACATAGTCTCCAGAAAACACATACTTCAGTTATTCTGGCTACATTTAGGAAAATACTGACAAAATGTGCATTCTCTTATAATAGGAGTAGAGAGACAAAGTATTCTCAATAAAGTATGAAAAAGTGGTTACAATCACCAATTTTTTTAAAGACAATGTTTTTAGAGAATTTCAATTTTATGGCAAAAAGCAGAGGCAGGTACAGAGATTTCCCACATCCCTCCGCCCCTACATGCACGTAGCTTCCCCCACTAAGAACATTCCCCACCAGAATAGTGCGTTTGTTGTAACTGATGAATTTACATTGACACAGCATGATCCCTCAAATTCCGTAGTTTATCTTAGGGTTTACTGTTACTGTCGTACATTCTGTGGTTTTGGACAAATGTGTAATGATATGTTTTCAACATTATAGTATTATACAGAGTAGTTTCACTATTAAAAATCCTCCATGCTTTGCCTATTCATCCTTCCTTCTCCCTGGCCTCTGCCAGTCACTGATTTTTTCATGCTGTGTCACTGATCTTTTAATCTTAGTATTCATAGCTTTGCCTTTCAACGATATCATATAGTTGAATCGTACACTATGTAGTCTTTTTAGACGATCTTTCTTCACAGCAATACACATTTAGGTTTTCTCAAGTCTTTTGCTGCCTTGCCAGCCTCTTTTTAGTGATGAGTAATATTTCACTGTCCAGATATACCAATTTATTTATCTATTCACCTACTAAAGGTTATCTTGGTTGCTTCAAAGTTTTGGCAATTATGAAAAAAGGTTGCAATAAACACTTATGTGCAGGTTTCTGTGTACACATACATTTTTACATCCTTTGGGTGACTACCAAAGGGGATAATTGCTGGATTGTATGGTAAGAGTATATATAGTTTTATAAGAAATTGTCAAAATGACCCTAGTGTGGCTGTATCATTTTTCATTCCCACTGGTAAGGAATGACAGTTCCTAATGCTTCACATCCTCACCAGCATTTGGCGTCCTTGTTTTGGATTTTGGCCATTCTAATAGGTGTATAGTAATACATCACTGTTGTTTTAGTTTGCATTTCTCTGATGACATATGATGTGGAACATCTTTTCATATGCTTATTTTCTATCTGCATATCTTCTTTGACAAGGTCTATGGCCCATTTTTCAATCGGGTGTATCTGTGTTCTAATAAAATTTTATCTATAAAACAAGTGGCAGGTCACAGTTTGTTGACCCTTGCCCTAGAGGATACACAATAGAAAATTTGAGAATTGTACGATCACATACAATAATAATGTGGCAATATTTCTTGAAACTTTAGTTAATTCAGTAGAAAATCTTAATAGAGAACAAAATTATCTAAGGCATTAAATTGTTCCCTCTATAGACTAATTTAAGGAATTGGCTTAATATACATTCGTCATTTTTAGAAATAATATCCCTCTATAGAACATACAATTTGTTAAAATAATAAATAGAATGAAAGTGGCAATGCAACCTTTTCCAGAGATTGTTTCTCCCAAAGGAAGTTGTGAGCTTTCACGCATTTATTGAAAGTGCATAATTACCTTCTGTGTGTCTCCATCATTTGTAGTGCTCTTTCCCTTTAAATTATATAATTATTGGGTTAATTATAGAGGAAACATTAATATAATTCCACTTGTAACTTTTACCCTGTCTTATTCATTTTACTAACAAATAGAATAACTTCCTCCATTCACCTTTTTCTGAAAAGAGAAGAGTAGCCAGTCCGAGTTTTATCAATACAACCAACTAGATTGTAAACAGGCTGTTTCTAACTTTATAAAATATAATGTTCGAGATACATTTTATCCTGATTTTGCTATACCGCAAAAGACAAATAAAACCTTCTCTTTTTTTGTTCCTCCCATTCCTTCTTCATGCTTTAATAGTTTCACAGTTTACTTATAATGAAAAGGAGAATAAATTGCCCACTCTTTGTATGGAGGCTCTTGTCTGAATGGCAATATATCCTCTTTCAGGGAATATGTTGTGTCTGTATAAAAGTCCTATAAATGAGTTCAAGGTGATAGAAAACAGTCCACAGATGACATGTTAAAGGAGATGCCTTCTGGTTCCACATCCTCCCCCATATGGTTCTGGAGGTCAGGAGTGGGTCTGAGACAAAGTTGTATAATAAATTAAGGTAAGAAACTTAACACTTCATTCTATGCTTTCTCACTATTTAAACTCATTCATAGAACAAGGCTTTGGAAAGAGTCTTCTATTTCTTCCAAAGATTCTTCTATTCTGTAGCTGTGTGACCTTGGATAAGTTATTTATACTCTGAGCCACAGAATCCTCATCTATGAAGTAGATCTAATAATGCACTCACCATAGTTCCTTCAGTTATTCTCTCTCAGTGATATGCTCAGTCTTAAATGTCCTCAGTCCTTAGTGGCTGAGGCTGGGAGTCTGTGTACATTCCTGCAAAGCCAGTAGCTTTTCCAGGCTCCTCGGCCAAAAAGACAACCAGGTTCCATTAAGTTTTACGATATTAATGTCCATTAAGATTACAAAAGATAAGCAGATAGAAAAAAAAAAAAAACCTTCCCTGTTCCAACTCTAACATCATTTTTGCTGTGATAAAAGCAAGGTTGGGATGATTCCAGAACCTAGCTACCCAGAAAAAGGCAATAGCTTTTCAGAGTTTCCAGTCATTTTCAAAAAAGGATATCTTTTAGAGAATCCAGGGACAATTGAAACATTAGCTCCAACTGCAAATTAACAAATAGACAGTTGTGGAATTCTTTGTATTAGTTATCAATCGCTATGTAACAAAACTTCCAAAACTATCTTCAGCAGCTAAAAACAAACAAACAAAAAATTATCCCACATAGTATCTGAAGATCAAGAATCTGCAAGTAGTTTAGCTGATTAGTAGTTTTGCTTCAGGGTCTCTCATGAGACTGTAGTCAAGCCAATGGCCAGACTGTATCTTCTGAAGGCTTCGCTTAGGTTGGGGAATCTACTCCCATGATGATTGCCTGCCTCTCTCACATGACTATTGGTCAGGGGTGTCACTTTCTTTCTGGCTCTTGACAGAATGTCTCAGTTCCTCACCATATGAACCTTTCCACAAGGTTGCCTTCACGTCATCACAACGTGGCAGCTGGCTTCTCCGCCTCAGAGGGTGACAGGAGAGGAACAGAGTGGGTGGGAGAATCCATAGTATGTCTTATATTCTAGTCCAGAAAGTGACATATCATTGTTACATATCATCATGTTTCCAATAATTTTTTTTGGTCACACAGACCAGTCATTGTGATACAATGTGGGAAAGGACCACTCCAGGGCACAAACACCAGGAGGCAGAAATCACTGCAGAAGAAATTGGTACCAGGTTATTAATCCTCCTATTCTTAAAGCTCTTCTAACACCTTTTTAACACTTCTCAATCTGCCCACTTCTTTTATCCTTTCTTTCCTCTCTCCCTGTCTTCCACTCTCTCTTCGTCTGTCACTATCTCATATCTAGAGTGGTTTCTCTTTTTCCTAACTCAATCCTAATACTCCTTACTATCCCCTACTGAGAAAGTATAATATGAAAATGGACAGTTATAAGGTAGCAAAAATGTAGCCTACTGGATGCCGTTTAGTAGGCACTATTACTCCTACCTTAATCAAGTGAAAAGCATGCTTCTGGGCTTTCTATGATTCCCGCAGAAGAGCTGGACCCTTCATTCTTTATGACATTCAAATGACTTAGTAGTAACTTCATTATAATTTTTAAGGTGTAGTGTTAAATTTAATCTACTTACACATCTGCATCCCCACTAAAATTTGAGCTCCCTCAGGGTAGGAAGCATATTTTACGTTTCTATATGTCTACAGCACTTAGCACAGTGTGTGACTTATAATATGTACTCAGCAAATGAGGAGGTGAGGAATGCATGGGCTGAGGGTGGGGAGAGAATGGGAGACGGTAGCTTGTCTAAATGAAAAAGGAATAGGTGAATTGAACTGAAAATGTGGAGATCACTTAATGAACCATTCCTGAGAGAGTAATATTTAGACACTTTTTAATCCTTGTACCAAAAAGGGAGGTAGAAATATTTTTTTTCTGTTTTCTATTCTAAAGCTTAATGTGTCTTCTCCAAATTACTTCGATATGCAATTATGCTTATAGAAAGATAATTTTTATTTCAGAAAGTCAAATAATAAAATGTTAAATTAGGAGGAAGGCAATGAGAGGACTTAAATTTTTGTCTGTCTCATAAAGCAGCCTAGAGATTGGAGCTCTCTTTGAAACGATCGATCAGTTTAAAATACAGGGAGCAAGATGGTGAATAACAACTGTGGTATTAAGGTCTGTCTGGTTACCTCTTTCGTTTAAATGCCCTTTTTCATAGACAAGACAACTCATTCTTTTGTTAAGGAGTGAACAGGGCATATCAAGAGCCTACTTGGATCTCTGTGTGTGTATGTGTGTGTGTGTGTGTGTGTGTGTGTGTGTGTGTGCGCGCGCGCACACGTGCACCCATGTGCACTGGAGGTAGGGAATAGGGAGAGAAGTTTGACATGCATTGTGGAAGAAAGTCACTGACTAAAAAATTCAAGCTATGTATCCTTCACTTCTACCCTCCAACCCCTTGTAACCACATTTAACTTTGAGGAATCAAACCTTAAAGTACCCAGAACTTTAGCGACAGGGCAATTTGATAAATCTAGTGATATATTTTAAGCATTCAATGTCTGCAGCACAAGAAGGCACATAGAAGAAAGTGGGATTTAGATTCTAGTGCCAGCGGATCAAATCTAGGACATTTTAATTAAAAATTAAACTTTATAACTATAAAATACTAATATTTTACACTCCAAATTCTTAAACTTGATTTTTATCTGGTTACAAACTATAAGTAGTAAGAAGCTTAATTCATATCTTGACACAGTGTTGTATCTTTTCTAAAGGTTAATTATTCAGAAAAATTATTTCTATGTGCTAATTTTTAAAATTTTATATAAAACTACAAGGTTAAATTGTTCATATTTGAGTTAGAATTATGGCAGAGAATACTCTCTTCAAAGTTTTATTCAATTACTATGTAACAGAACCTTAG
>NW_011888785.1:9693341-9708586 GCF_000151845.1 Pteropus vampyrus
TACACTTAAATTATTTTTGAGGTAAATAATGTTAAAAGCTTAAGAGCAATCTAGAAGTTAAATTATCCCAAGGAGAATCACAGGAGGCAGTACTCTATCAGAGACCTGACAGGAGGTCTCTGTTAACTGGGAATGACATGTAGGAATGGTTTGCAACACGCAGTGAGCCACAGCCCCTAAGGTCATTGATGGCAGAAATAACTTAATCCTGATGAGACAGACCCTTTATGTAAGTTCAAAACTATGTCCTCCTTGGATTGCTTTTCATATTGACTGACACCTGAAACATGGGGATCAACACTGGAACTTTGCAGACATGAAAAGAAAGATAGAAGCAAAATGACAAACTGAATTAGTGGGATGTGACATATATTCAGCTTCTTGGAGACACAAAAGTCCTATATTACAGGATTATAAATCTTTAGCCCTGAAGAGAGGATATTTATACAATAATCATGCAAAAAATAATAAATGATTCAATGCAAATAAACATAAGAACACTTACCAAATAAGAACTTGCATTGGCATTTTAAGAGTAATCTTGCTTTATATTGGGAGCCCTGACAAACACATATTTTTTTGTGAACAGAGAGACGTAATAGCTATTGCAAATGATATCTAAATTTCAATTTGGAATGAAAAGCTAGCAACAAAAATCAAAATATAACAAACAAACAAGAATTATTCATTTTTAAATTAATTTTTCAAGTTATAATTTTTAAAAGAGAATTGTACAATTCTCTTTTTTAAATTGACACACACACAGAGGAAGAAGAAAAAATTATAATACCATTCTCTCTAGATACAAACACTGATAATTTCTATAATCTTCTTATCATGTAAAATGTACCAACATTTTCAGTCAATCTCTTTGAGCTTTTGTTTTTAATTTTTCATGAATAAACATAAAATGTACATATCATACAAATGCCAATATATCAGTACATCAAAAATATATAAAATTTATAAATTATCATAAAAAGAAAACATAAATGCCTCTTTATACATACTAATTTTTATTTCACATATCATGTTATTTATTTAGGATATGTTATGTATAGCAGTCATATTAATATTTATATGTATGCCATACATGTTAGTGTTTGAGTTTGCATATATATGCATTTGTAATAAATATATACAGTTTTCTATCAAACTTGTAATAATTTACACTCTGATATTTTCCATGTTGGTAAATGTTCAAAAGTAATTTTTAACAGCAAACCCCATATTATGGATATATTATAACACTTAATCAAGTATTACTTTTGTATGCATTTTTTCAACATTTAGAAGTACCACTTTTATAATCAGTCAAAATTTGCTAGAATGAGAGCACAAAGAAAACTTGGATCATTTCTTGTTCACCAGTGTATCCCTTGGTGCCTAGGAAAGTGGCTGTCACGTTGCAGATGCTTAATTAATTTATTAAATGAATAATGAATGAATGAATGCTTTGCTTTACATAACTGAACACAAATTCTTTGTTGAACTCTCTAATAATTTTCAATAGTACATTTTAATGTAAAATTGTTGTGAACAGTAACATTATTATATGTCTTTTTTAAAAAGTATTAACCATTTAGATCATGCAATCAGTGTGAAGGTGATAATTTTATGACATTTACTCTAATAATAGGAATTATATTTAAGATGTTTTCCAAAATATTTTCAGTTATATAATTTTAGAGTGCTTTAATTAACTTTTTAAAAAACAACTGAAATTGAACATTGTTTTACATTATTTGTTATTGTTTGTATTTTCTCTGATATAAATGTTTGCTTGTTGTTGGCCCAAATCTTCTCATTATTGTTTGTTTTATAGTGTTTAGTTTGATTATTCTTTAGTAACTCCTGAAACTAAGAAGAAAAAAGGAAGTCATACATAGTTATTAAAATATTTCCAGTTACATATGTCTTCCTTTTATTACAAACTTCAATTTGTGTGAGCTTTAAAATATCTCTTAATTATACACTGAAGTAAAAAGAAAAAGCTCTTTGTACAAAAAAAGGTGACCATTTTCAAATGGATTTCACTTTCTTCTCTATCTTTTAATATACTTGACTAAAATAATGTCAGTAGTGGGGCTTGAATAAAATTTCAGAAAAATATTAACATCAGAGAATATAGATTATATACTCTATTCTCAGGATTTCAGCCTATTTTTCAGTAATTTTTTCCGGACAATTCTGTCTACAACCATAATTATTTTCATATATGTTAGTTATTCATTCAAAAGTATACAATTTCTGTTATTGCCATGGAGATATAGATTAATGAAAAAATATCATAATTCATTAACTTGAAATGAGTGACAGGCTCTATTATCTAAAGAATCCAAATCATTCCAGAAGTTAAAAAATTCTAAACACATTTTAAAGAAAACTTTGAACACTGACTAAAATGTGAACGAGTGAGCTACAGCTCACTTGTTCCTTTCCTCTATTTAATTTACCTCAATTATGTCACTTTCATTGAGGTAAACAGTGTAATTTATTATAAATGTCAAACTTCACATTTCACTTCCTTGATTGATTTCAGCTATTTAGAAATTATGGCATTGTACTTGTTGCCACATTTTAGTAAACACCGCAGCTTGCAGAACTTTGACTCTTTTTGGTCTTTATTATATATTTTTGTTAACTAAAGCAGGGACACTTTAGGATATGTTACTTTCTTTTAGATAATCATTTATAATTTCTAAAAAGCGAACAAATTGACTGAGTTGCCTTTAATGATATTTGTTTCCTCCATCTCTGCTCACAGCCCAGTATTCCCTTACTTTTGGGGAGTTATTCAGGTTAGCCAAAATAAGCTTTTGGGGGATTTACTCAGAATTTGAGGAACTAACTAGCATAGGATGCCTGGAGAAAAAGAAACCAGAGTCTATATCCAAATACTTTATGACTGTCAGACACAGAATTTCCCTTTTATCACACAGAACTCATAACTACTACATACATGTATATAAATGTATCTAGATATATGTGAAAATGAGAGACAGACAGACAGACAGACAGAGACTTTCTCCTAATTCTCACATTTAAAAGCTAAGGCTATTTCAAAGCTCTAGGTCTCTCTCCCTCTACTTTGCTTTGGCTCCCAGGCAATTGATTACTGCCTGGGAGCCAAAAAAGAGTAAAACTTCCGAGTGAGCCCATGACAAAGAGGACACTAACTTCTGAGCTTGGGATCCACCTTGTAGTTAGAGAGACAGGATAAAATCTAGCTACAGTTCTGAAGGGACTGAGACACTTGGTAGGTCATTGATGAAAGGCATCTAAGCATAGGAAGATGAGATAGGGGGACCACAAACTAGAACAGCACTATTTTGTTCTCATTCATAATAAAGGATCTACTACAAGCAGTCTTAAGACTGCTAAAAATCTCAACCTATTATGCTACAAAATGTTTTATGTGTTTCCAAGCATTTGCTATTTTTTTTTAATTTGGTCATTGTTGCTAATGCTGTTGTTATTGGTGTTGTTTTAGATAGTCTAATGCTTTCTTTGTCTGTTTTGGAACAAATAGCAAATTGTTTAATTGAAGTATGCTGTATGTAGCCTATGCTGTGGTGCCCAACCTACATCTTACAACTCATCCGGAAGCACCCACAGCTGTAGTGTGCAGTGCTGTCAACACTAATGGCTCCCTAGTTCAAGCACCTGTGTCTTTTTATGTGAAGCCTGCTCTTGTCACAGGATAGACAGAAAATGTCTTATGTGCAGGGACTAAATTGTTTGAATTGTGATAGCAGGTTTCTGGATGCAGTGATTCAAGAAGGACACAGAGGTGATGAAAGAGTTTACAATGTAGTACTTGTACTTTCCTAAAAGAGATGGCGAGAGGGTAGAAATAAATGTACTTTTCTCTTTTCCTATTGGAACTCGGTTATTTAATTAACACAAGGTATCCATCTGCTGAAGCAGTACAAGGTGAGGGTGAAGAGAGGGAGTGGGAGGGGATTAAGATTTATGAGAAAGCAAAAAACAATTGCTAATTAGCTTCTGATCCTCAAAGCAGAACCAAGCTCTAGACAATAGCCTTACAAACCAGGCTATTAACTAGAGTGAGAGGTTTCTAAATACATTTCTCTTCATTTAAATATGTCATACATTAGGCCTAGAAGACTCGCACCCTAACTTTCTCTTTGGAAAAATATAAGACCCTCTGTACACCTGGAAACTCTGCTATTAGCCTCAAACGGGAAGACTTAGTGATAAGATGAAAGTATAAGATAAATATTTTCTGGTTCAGTAGTTTGTTGAGAGGAAAAGAAAGAATGAAGGAGAGAATACAGAAATAAAATGTTATCATTTCCCACTATCAAATTTTCAATTCAGAAAGTGGGAGAAGAATTTGATAAGTGATGGTTACACAAAAGCTGAGGAGTGAACTTGGCTTTTCATGTGACCATTTTGAGATCTTGGGAAACTTTCAAGTCTCTTCTGGCTTATTTCAAACTGCAGGTTTTCTTCCTGATTTGACCCTGTAATATGATCACTTTCTGCAAAGACCATCTTCCCCAATATCCAACAGGCCTCAACACCGACGGCCATAGTTGTCTCTTTTGGACTTGGACTTTCCTTTCAAACCTACTTCAAACTGGGCAAATATATGGAAATTAGGACTATAGAAAGTAGATTAATGGTTATTTAGAGCTGGGAAGAATGGGGGAGTAACTGCAAAAGGGAGTACAAGGTTTCTTTGAGGGTGATGAAATGTTCTAAAACTAGATTATGGTGAGGGTGCACAACTCTGTAAATACAGTCCATATATATTGAATTGTATGCTTTGAATTGGGTCGATTTTATGATGTATAAATTATATCTTAATAAGGCTGTTAAAAATGCAAGGTCTACAGAGTGGTTTTCAACAGGGGGCAATTTCGACCTCCAAGGAACATTTATCAATGTCTAGACATTTCTGATTGTCACATCAAATAATTATCCAGCCACAAATGTCAATAGTAGAGGTTGAAAAACTCTGGTCTAAAGAAGGGTTTTAATGAAATCTTCTTTTGCTTCACCTTTTATCTTCCATCTGCTGCATTTTCTTCAGAGTCATAGCTCTGGTATTAACACTAATAAGGTGCTCTGCTTGTTTTCTTTTTCTACAGTTCAAATTTTAAATTATTTATATGTGACAATTACTCTTTATTTTTTGTAGCTTGTTTCTTTTTTAAAAACGTTTTAATAGAATTTAATTTTTAGAACACTTTTACATTGTCAACAAAATTGAGCAAAAAGTACAGAGTTTTCATATACTTCTTGTTCCCACACATGCAGTCTTCCCCAAGATCAATATTCCCCACCAGAAAGGTACAATTGATACATTCGATGAACTTACATTGATACATCATTATCACCCAAAGTCCACCATTTACATTAGGGTCGACTCTTGGTGTATGGGCTCAGAGAAATGTATAATGGCAAGTATCTACCATTATGGAGTCACAGAATAGTCTCACTGCCCTAAAAATCCTCTGTGTTCTGCCTATTTATCTGACTCTCTCCTTACCTCGGACAACCAATGATTTTTTTACTTTCTGCACGACTTTGCCTTTTCCAGAATGTCATATAGTTGGAGTTATACAACCTATAGCCTTTTTAGATTGGCTTCTTTTACTTAGGAATATACATCTCAATCAATATTCTACTCTTTACTTTTATGAGTCTGACTATTTTAGACACTTCATATAAGTGCAATCATGTAGTATTTGTCCTTTTGTGACTGGCTTATTTAATTTAATATAATGTCTTCATTTTCCTCATATTGTCATAATGCTGTCACATATGGAAAGATTTTCTTCTTTTTATGGTTGAATAATATTCCATTGTATATCTCTGTGTTTGACATTTTATCTATTAATTTGTTGATGAATATTTAGATTGTTTCTGCATCGTAGCTAATGTGAATAATGCTGAATTGAAAATGGGAGTGAAAATTTCATTTTGAGACTTGTACACTGAAAACTATAAAATGTTGATAAAATAATTTAAAGAAAATACAAATAAATGGAAAGTCTTCCCAAATTCATAGATGAGAAAATTCAATATTATTCAAATGTTCATACTACCCAAAGCAATGTACAGGCAATGCCTATCAAAATCCCAATGGCATCTTTTATAGAAATAGAAAAAGCAACCCTAAAATTGGTACAAAACCAGAAAAAAACCCGAATAGTCATAGCAATCTTGAGAAAGAAGAACAAAGCTGAAAGCATCCCATTTCCTTATTTCAAGATATATTACAAGACTACAGTAATCATAACAGTAGAGTACTGGCACAAAAACAGACATATAAACTAATAGAACAGATTAGAGAGGCCAGAAATAATCTCATGTATATACAGTAAAATAAGCTTCAACAAAGATGCCAAGAATGTACAATGAAGTAATAATAGTTTCTTCGATCAATGATGTTGGGAAAACTGCATAACCACATGCAAAAGAATGAAATTAAACCTGTATCTTACATCATACACAAAAATCAACTCAAAAAAATGTATTAAATACTTAAAAGTAAGACCTGAAAATATAAAAATTATAGAACAAACATAGGAAGAAACTCTTTCACATTTGTCTTGGCAATAATAGCTTGGATATGACATCAAAAGCACAGACAACAAAAGCAAAAATAAAAGCTTCTGCACAACAAAGGAAACAATTAAGAGTGAAAGGCATCCTGAAATTCCTGGAAGTCAATAGTAATAACAACGACAACAAACTGATTAAGAACTTGAACAAAAGACTTGAATGGACAAACAAGGCATTTCTCCAAAGAAGTTGTCCAAATGGTCAATAGGTATAAGAAAAGATGCTCAGTATCACTCACTATTCATCAAGGAAATGAAAATTTAGAAAGACAATGAGGTATCTCCTCATACTTGTTAGAATGGCTACTACCAAAAAAAAAAAGAAATAAGCATTGGTGAAGATGTGGAGAAATGGAAATCCTGTATGGTGTTAGTGGGAATGTAAAATGGCACAGGCTGTATAAAAAACAGTAGGGGATTGCTTCTGACTTGCCTGATACATCAGAGTGTAGTGGTATAACTTGGCTGCCAATGTGGGCATCTGCGAAGTTTGTATGTGAACAGCCAATATGAATTATCATAGGCCTTGTGGGCCATAAGGTCTCTGCTGCTACTACTCAACTCTATCCTTGAAGTACTAAAGCTTTACAGTCGACTGCAAAAGAAGGCAGGTGATATTCTGCATGTTGCAATAGACAACACAAAAAGAATGAGTAGAGTTGTGTAACGCTTTATTTACACAAATGGCTTGCCAGATTTGGCTTGTGGGCCATAGTCAGCTGATCCTTGGTCTGAAGCGCCCAACTTCTGAAGGTGCCACCTGCCTGAGAACAATGCTTGGTTTATTCCCATACTTGTCGAAGCTATCACAATTTGTAGACATTGAGGCTGTTTACCTAGGGTGCTGTTGCTAGAGCAAGTAGCCCTTACATGAGCTATAGGGAATTAATCACAGTAGTGTATATCCATTTTTCATCTTACTTCCAGTTACCCTATCTCATTCTGTTCTGATTACCTCTGGATTGAAATCCTACCCAAATATTTAAACTCCTTTAGAATTCAGGTTCTATGACAGAGCACGTCTTGGACCGTAGTGCTTTTCTTTTTGTACTATTTTTTTACTCTAAGAATTAAAGAATAAAACCCTCCTACTCCTTCCCTTTCCCTCTCAGTGATAGGGCAGAGACCACCACCAACTTTTGCGAGAGCTCTTGCTTCTAATCAGCATCTCCCCGCAGAGTTCATTTGGCAAATTTCATGTCAAAGCTTTCACTGGATAAGTATCACTTTTTTAGTTTGGATTGTGCAAGGATCTACATTAGAGTAATCTAGCCTGAGAGATCTAACTTGAAATCCACACAGAAGCTAGAACAGATTATCAAAATGACTAATGAATGCAGAACAATTTCCAAGGGCAGTAGTTATGTTTCTTCCTTTCTTTTAACCACAAAAGCTATGCCATTTTCAATCCCTGAAAAGGCAAAACACATTTTTCCCTGACAGGAACTATGGATTGTTTTCTACTAATCCACCCATGAGGAAGAATGTAAGGGCCACAGCAGTTGATAGAGGATGAAGTCTCACACCTCCTTATAAAAATGTCTGAAAAAGTTAGATATTTCTGGGTCTCAATATTACCTCGGATCTCTAATTTAAGCATTTTAACACCAGGGTATCTTGACATATAGAGAGAGAAAGATAAAATTATCGGGGACACGTGATAATATCCGATGCATTCTCAAATGCACCCTGGAAAACTCATTAAATATCCTCCAGTCTTCTCTAATTATCCCAGCGGCCTACCAGGCGTTTCTTGTAACATCATAAGAAAAAAGATATTTTTAACTGGCAAATGTTCGAGCTTTCATCAAATTATTTGGGGGCAAGAATTCCATTTCTTGCTGAATAAAAAGATTTCATGTACAGAAGATTCAACATAAGTTAGCAAAAAGCTTTGATTATTATATTTCAGAGCCTGGGAGTCAAATGTAAAAGCTAAAAAAAAAAAAAAAAAAAAAAAAATCTGTGTCTCTGTAGGAGAACACTCCGCAGAACAAAGACCTTTTACTACCCAGGACTTTTCTGAGTTTTAGATGTTGATTTTCCTCACTTTTCTTTTCAAGATCAGAATGTCTCTATTAGTGCCTTTTAGACAGAAATCTCATGCAGAGAATTGAAAGGGCACCACAGACTGGAAAACATGACTTATTGTACAGATTACGTGCATTGCAATTTATTTAATTATAAAGTTATTCCAATGCATGTATATTTTGCATTGGCTAACAGTATCTGCTAAAAGCCCAAAAACTGAATAACGAAAGTGAAAAGTGAGTTGATCATTTGCTTAAAGAACCTGCATTATTGAGCTTCCATTTCTAAATGAGAAGGCAGAAAAAGACAAAGGTGTGGAATATAAAATTTTATATGGTACCAAAGGTATGTAATATGCGTTTATATATCTGTATACATACACAAAGGAAGGGCATATATGTATGTCTCTGTATTTATATATGTATATAGAAAGCTATATAGAAAAAGGCTTTTCCTGATTTTGTAAAGTCTATAGCTCAAGCATTTAAAATTTTCTAGTTTAATTAAAACTGAGGTATTAGAAGTAAACAGTATACAAAGAAAAATAGCAGTGCTTTACGGGAGCTTCAAATTCTGAATATAATGGGCAATTTTAGTTATGAGCACAGATATATTTTAAATCTGTATGATTGACTTAATTTATTTAAATTTAAAGAGTATGATAAAATACCAAATTCACCCTTTCCCCTAGGTAGCAGGAGCTATTATCAAACCTCTGTACTATATTGAGTTGTGAGGGTCGATGACAAGGATGGAGGCAAAATAATAAAATAAAGCTTATGTCTCAAAAGAAACATCAAATGTTCCTGTAAATCTTAAACCACTGAATGCCTTCGCTGTTCAAAGGAGACTTTCTAGGAGTTTTGTGTTGAATGAAAGTATGACAGAGGATTCCTAATGATCACTGACTAAATTTAAGAAACTGACACAACTGTCAGCATACGTAAGATGGGTGTTGCTGTGGCCGCCAAGAAAAAATGTAGTCATGGAAAGAGTGACTGTTCGTGGTAATGGTTAGTGTGCCATAGCTAGGGAAGAGACACAGTACAAGGACACACCAAAAGGTTCCAGAACATTTGCTCCCTGAGGAAAGCAAAACTAGTGGAAGTTATTGTGCCCAAACACCTACCAACAATGACTCTGAGGGCCCTTGAAAAATCAAGGCATAAAGACAAAGTAAAAATAATAGGCTAATTAGCTCTACGGGGAAAGCTTTACCATATTTTCACAAAGAGGCAAAAGTATTTCTTTCCATGCGCAGTGCTTAGTGACAATGAGAAGAAAAAGCTCCCTATTGCCTCTCTTTCATTGTAAAAACAGAAGCCTTTTAGAGGAAACACTAGAGGCCTCAGCAGATCCTGTTGGAAAAAGCCAGAGGAAACTGCCATCACGGATGTAAATCCTTCTTGTGGAATCGAGAGAGTGACTGGGTTCCCAACCATGATCCAACTGTAGTGAAGGGCAAGGTCTCCTTAATTCAAGGAAACAAACAACAAAAGACCTTTTACTATTTATTATATTCAGAATAAAATGTGTTATGGTGATTAAAAACATAAGTTCTGGATTCACTCCCCTGAGGTGCTGTGAAGCCTCAAATAAGTTAGCATTTCTAAGCCTCACATTCTACATCTGCAAAATGGGCATAACGATAGCATTTAAACTACAGGGATATTGAGAGAATAAAATGAATAAAAGCCTGTCAAGTTGTTTTAAACATGTTTGCCATAAAGTAAGCATTTTAAAAATCTCGACAATTTATATGACTAGCGCCATTTGCAGAGCAGGCATTTAAAATCACCAGTACTTCAGTGAAAATAGGAATTTGGGTAACAGTGAAGAGGGGCTCCATTTTGATGCCTTAACTATAACTCAAGAAAATAAAATCACTATTTCAAATGCTTTCTCACCTTAAATAAGTTTCTTATTAATAACAGATTAGACCCACTAGGATGTAGGTGTCAGTTTTTATAAAAGGGCAGTGACAGGGGAAATAATAAAAACAAGTAATGTAGTTCTTGTTTTGATCACTATATATCCCCTCATATATTAATAGGTTGATTGCAATTTCTGAAACACATACACACACACACATACACACACACTCACACACACTCACACTCTTTACCAACCTTTCTGCCTTTTTTTAAAATTTAATTTCCTTTACCTAAAATTGCAATTTTAGATCCACTGATTGAATGTGCTATTAGTATGATTTATGTTCATTTTAAAAGATACCTTTAAACATCTCCAAATCAATCTTTTTCAGTAATAATGATTTTATGTTTTTCTGAGCTCTCTCGATTACTTTATAACAAACTGTGGTATTTTATACTTTTCCATAACCAATTCATAAATTCTGTTACCTTCTTTCATCATAATTTCTCTGATATTTTTACATGAGACTCCACTTATGAAGTCACATAAAAAATGCCTCATACAAAATATCATTATGCATTTAATTGTATAACTAAAGTAAAGACAGTGTGACTCTCTTTAGAGAAATGTTTGTCTTTTTTTCCCCCTATTGCCTACCCTTTTAGCACATGAAACCAATCTGTGGCTTTTGAAAACATGATTAGAAATGATGAGTAAAAGAGAAGTTAAATTTTTTTCTACAAAAGGGTAAAATACATCCTCTGTTCTCACATTTCCTATAATTTCCATGTGTATATATATCTGTCATGACATAATTCTAGGAAATGGGCCTAACGATTATGGCATATGCCATAGTTTCTAGTGTAAAATCTTTGAAAAAAGGTGATCAAAAAATCAACTTCAGAAAGATGTTTATTGTCAGCTTTCAAAAGGAGAGTAAAAGAGTGGGGTGGGGAAGAGAAAGAGGGAAATAAAAAACATACATTTTATTGCTGTTGTAACCTTAGATATTTGTATGCAGAATGAACAAAACGACTTATTTCCCAGGGCAGTTCTAATTTCTAATATTCTTTTCCCTTTCCCTTAAGTATACAGTTGTCAGGCTCTATACCTGAATTTCGGTCTAAACATTGTCTGAGTTAGTATAATTGTGGCTGAGACCCCAAGGTATTTTCTTTGTCAACACCTTCATATGTGTTGACAATGTGCCAGATCTCTAAATGAGTGTATAACGATACTCCCAGACAGATACTCTCCACGAGTAGGATAGATATTCACCATCTTTGCTTCTCTCTTTTATGTTTCATCTATCATAGAAAAGGGAGCAGGCAGCTTTTTCTCATTTTAGATTTCCCATAACCTGACAGAAAACAAAAAGACAACAAAAGAACTCAGGAGATAGGCATTTTTCTCTTTTACTATACAATAGAGAGGAAGCATATTAGAAAGTTGAAAAGCATATTCACTGGAGGCATGGAGACTATTGCCTTGGCTCCAAAGAGCTTTGGATTTCTTAGGTATCTCAGCACATAAGAAGGTAGACTTAGAGCAGCCATGAACAGATCTGCTTCTGAGCAGCACCCGACCCGCTCCATTCCTTCCATTCATTAGTTCACTTTCTCTTCATCTGTAAGCAGAAGATGATGGTAAAGGCAGGGGAAAGGAGGTTGCTCCCTTTTGGGATACAACCCTTCCTATTCAGGTTCCAATTCTCGGCTACTGAGTAAGTTTTAGACACTTATCTGGGGATTGCAGGAATTTTGTTATATTTTTCCATTTGCTAGAACACTGAGAGATCTGACTTTATGACATCCAGCCTGTCGAGTATAACAAAGCCAGGACATATTTGACATGTGAAGGAAAAGCTACTATATCACAGGCCTACAACAAAGTGGATGAAACAGTAATAAAACAACGTGTCATGTACAATGAAATGGGACATACGCACCTGTCAACATGACCTCAGTTCACTGCTACCTATGGGCTCAGAAACATGGAGAAAGACTCCGTGGTTCACACACAATTGAATTGCCTCCAGAAAATCCTTAATTAAATGTTAAGCAATGGGATCCCTATCAGCAGACAATAATTGTTCCAGTCAGCATTATCTATTTTTATCAAGTGAAACCTAGTTACTGTGTTCTCCTATACTAGCCCATACTAATTATTTATGTAGCACACAGTCACTTTAACAGAGTCACATGAGGTGTGTTCCCTTTCTCCTCAAAGGCATTCAGCTCTCAGCCATATCAAAGTGTACACTGTCGTCGTCAGTAATATGAAAGTCTATTCAGGCATAATGATTCGTCGTGGCCATACTCCATCATACTTTATTATGCCAGTAATTTACTTAATCATTGTCAGTTAGGCCCACCCATTTTCTCTCTTGTCCTACTACCTTTGCACTCAGAAATATAACAGATACAAGGATACCATTATCAAAGGTCAGTTTTTTTCTTGGTTTTCCCAGATGGCTAAGTTATTTTTATTCATGAGGAAGATTTAAATTTTAGATTTTTAATGGGATAAGAACCCTCAATCATAAAAGTATCAAATCACTTCATTTTATTCATCGATTTAATATATAGTTATTTCCAATAAATGTTTAAATAAATTTGTGTAGAAAATGTTACGCTCCCTTTCTCTTGACTTAGCTATTATTTTAAGTTAAGTTTGATAACTTTGTAGTTATCAAAAATAAGGAATCTCAAGTATATAATATAGTATACTTAACTATATTCACAATGCATATGCTGTTCATTAGATCTCCAGAACTTATTCATCCTGTATAACTGAAACTTTGTACCCTTTGAACAATATCTCCCCATTACCTCTACCTCCTAGACACTAACGATCAACATTCTACTCTCTGCTTTTATAAGTTCAACTTTTTTAGATTCCACATATAAGTGAGATCATACAGTATTTGTCTTTCTGTGACAGGCTTATTTCACTTAGCATAATATCCTCCACGTTTACCCATGTTGTTGCAAATAACAGGAAGCACATGTTAAATGTTCTTCATGCACACACACACACATACACACATATAAACAACTTTGTGAAGTGATGAATATGTTAACTATCTTGATTGTAGTAGTCATTTCACAGTGAATATGGATATCAAATGTCGTGTTGTACATCACAAAGATATATAATTTTTATTTAAAGCAGAATCTCTTCTAAAGGATGTATTGTATTTTATACTTCTGGAATGAGATTCTTAGCCTGCATCTATACAGCCAAGTACAAATTTAAAAAATAAAAAAAGTTTAGAAGCAGTTAATACTTTTGCTAACATGTATTCACCATTTAATGTTCCCTTCTTAGAGTTCTAAATAGTTTACTTATGTAGCTCACCCTCTGAGGTAGGTGTTAATATTGTCCTAATTTTACAGGTGAGGAAACTGAGGTCCAGAGTGGTTAAGTTGACTTGAGATTGAATTCTGTTCAATATAACTAAGTTTAAACCTCGACAATAAATTTACTTCCTGGGTGACTTTGAGGAAACTACTGAACTATCAGAGTTTAACCTTTTATCTCTGTAAATATGAAATACAAATAACCACCTGAAAATGCTACCATGAGAGTAAAATAATGTAATACCTGAAATATGTCTGCCTCACAATAAGCAAGTATCTGGCTTAGTATCTTCGTCATTCTCTTCCATTTACCCCGGGGAATTTTCTTAAGCCTTTACTAGCAACAGTTCTGCCTATTCATCATTAATGATATTCTCATCCACTCTACTTCTTTTGAAAGTTGTCACATCTTGAACCCACTCCTGAAATCGACAACTCTCCTATCTCTTTCACTGAAGTAACTTTCAATCCTTTACATGAAAAATCATTGAAACTCATTAATGTCTTGAATTTATTTTAGCCTCCAGTTATACTAAGTCACGTAGCCTGTTTTTGGCTTTACCTCCTTCCTTATTCATCATATTTTCCACGGTCTGTCACCACTGTCACTTTCTTACAAACGCCCATAACTCTCTGATACCTGTGTCCTGCCCCCACAGCCCCATCTCACAGTCCCAGATTGAGTGTTGGTGGAGAAATTACAATGGGACAGATTGTTTTCACTATTGTGTTTAATCACAAGTGAATCCTCAAAGCTGGCAGATCACCTTGCTGGGTTTTTCTAGACATCTGGATCTTTTATAGTCCTTATCAACTATCCAATATCTTAGTTACTCTCCTCAAAACTTCATACTCCCCTCTACTCTCCTCTACTTTCTCAGTCTCAATATATTGTCCCTACTTCATAACTCTCAGAAAAAAAAAAGCCATCAGATTGGCCTCTTCCTCAACTCTCTACCATCCATCTCCAAATTTGCCAGCATCTGTACTAGTCTTCTCCTATCTTTTTAAAAAGGAAAAGGTTCTCTCTCTACTTCTTAATAACTACATCTTTAGAGAGTAGTCAATATTTCTTCACTTGCCATATTCTTAGGAATCTTGCTCCATTGATTATAGACTTTCTTCTCTCAATCTTCAACTTTCCCTTTATAGAGAATACTTTCCATTTGTATTTAAATGTGGTTTCATCTTTCCCATAGGCACTTATAAAGCAAAGCAAAACAAAAAAAACCTCTTTAAATTTGTGTATGATTTTCGATCTTATTCCTACCAGATTTTCTAGCCAAAATAATTGAAATAATTATTTACTAAACAGAATTCCTTTAGTTCCATAACTATCTTTCAGGCTTCACTCCCAATTCTAAATCAGCTTCTAACC
>NW_011888785.1:9712147-9714248 GCF_000151845.1 Pteropus vampyrus
GGAAGGAAGGAAGGAAGGAAGGAAGGAAGGAAGGAAGGAAGGAAGGAAGGAAGGAAGACAGGCTAACTCCTGGAAAAGAACAATCATGATTCATGAAAGAGAACAAAACATCAACATTAACAAGAGTTTAAAAAAAGTTGATTCCAGCCCTCATGGATAACTTTGAGGGGCTCAAGACTTCAGTGGAGAAAGTAACTACAGATATGGTGGAAATACGTACAGAACTAGAAGTAGAAGTAGAGCCTGAACATGTGACCGAATTGCTGCAATCTCGTGATAAAACTTTAATGGATGAGGAATTGCTTCTATGGATGAACAAAGAAAGTGGTTTTCTGAGCTATAGTTTTCAACAGTGGGTTTAAAATATTCAGCAAAATATTCCTGGTGAAGATGCTGCAAAGATTATTGAAATTCCAACAAAGAATTTAGAATATAACATAAAGTCAGTTGATAAAGCAGCAGCAGAGTTTGAGAGAACTGACTCCAATATTGAAAGAATTTCTACCGTCTGCAAAATATTATTAAACATCATTACATGCTACAAAGAAATCTTTCATGAAAGAAAGAGTCAATTAATGTGGCAAATTTCATTGCCTTATTTTAATAAATTGCCACAGCCACCTCTACCTTCAGCAACCACCACCCTGATTAGTCAGCAGCCATCAACATCAAGGCAAGACCTTCCACCAACAAAGTGATTATGACTTGCTGAAGGCTCAAATGATGGCTAGCATTTTATTAGCCATAAAGTATTTGTTAATTAAGGTATGCACATTGTTTTTTAGACATAATGCTATTGAGCACTTAATGGACTACAGTATAGGGTAAACGTCACTTTTATATGCACTGGAAACCAAATATTTTGTGTTACTGCCTTTATTGTGATATCCACTTTATTGTGATGGTCTGGAACTGATCCTGCAATATCTTCAAGGTATGCTTGTAATTAAAAGAAGACAGTCACACAATTTCACATAGGGTGTCATTTTATTTACATAAAATATTTATAATAGGGAAATTTTAGGGACAGAAACTACATGAATGGATGCCAGGAGTTGGGAGGAGGGGAGAATTGGAAGTGATGCTAACGAGTTTAGGGGTAATGTTAATGCACATAATAATAAGCCAAAGTACTAAACAGTGAAAAGATAATGGTAGTTAGAAATAGATCTCTGTATTTAAATAGTTAAAATATATCATAAGAATATATAAGTATCTTTAGAACAGTTTATATCAAGGCATTTAGTGAAGCTAGTCTCCTTTTTGGTGAATGGAAGATCTCTACCTTGGGGTGAGTTGAAAATTTTTATCAATTTTATAATCATCAAAACTACTAGGGGAACAGAATTTCAAGGACTTAAATAAAAAGTTCCTGAACAATGCAAGCATTCTTTTCAAAGCTCTAGTGTCTTAAAAGGAAAAACAGGATCAAGGCACAGAATATTCTACTATTCATCACAGATTAAATCATTTATTTCCACAACTAAAATAGATTTAAGAAATAAATACTTTTAAAGATAAAATAAGTGAATATATTATAAAATAACATTCATGCATGAAGTTATCCTTATAAATGTATAGGATGTTAAAAAATTTAAAATAATAACTAAAATATCTGATCTACAAGGCAGATGGAACTTCAATTACTAGAAAAATTACTTTTTCTCACCTACTTTCCATTAGCAGACATGGTAAACAATCCTAGAACATGCAATTTAAATTTCCTTGTACTGTTCACTATTGAATTTCTCATTTATTTCTCAGCTATACTTATGACAAATCAGAACATATATAGTCATTGTGTTTACATCTAATATTGTTTGCTCCAAAAATAGTATAGACATGTTGAATAATTTTTTTTAGAAACTGATCACCTTGCTTTATCCTGTTTTCTATATAGCAATAAAACTGTATCATTTACCAAATAAGATTTCTAACACATGACCAATTGTCTCTCTCCTAAAATTTGTCTCAAAATTAAAAGATTATTTTTATAATTTAATTTGCTTACAGGAACTCAATTTAAATGTACCATAAGGACCTTTTTTCTCTTTAAAAACTAACTGCAGTAAGTCATGGGACAAACTGCTTCCAACCTGAG
>NW_011888785.1:9714298-9716345 GCF_000151845.1 Pteropus vampyrus
CTCAGTTCTAATCTCACCTCTTATTATCATTTGCCAGTGTAAGAACCTTAGGGATTCTAGAGACTTCATCAAAAGATCATAAGATATTAAAATTTGAGGTACACATTTAAGTCATCCATCTTAACCTGTTCTCCAACATCTGTGACAACTTATCTCAACTTAGACTTTTTCAGTGAAGATCTCTCTACTGGGCAAGAGGCAAAGGATCAGCTCCCTAAACTTATCAATAGCCTACCATGGGTCAGTAAGTTTGCTGAGAGATTTTATATTAAAACAACTGATTTTCTAAACAATCTTAATTTAACAACTGATGAATTTGAGGTCCGAGAAGGTTGCATTGCTCACCCAAAGTTATAGTGTAGTTGGTAAGATATTGTGTCATAACCTGATCTTGGGCCCATTTCATCTCCTTCTAAAGCCAACATTCTTTCCACAATGTGCCACATTGGTTTTCGAATAGTTAGAATTGTTCGAGTTCATATTAGAATAAATTCAAGTATGCTTTTATAGGACCACCACCTATTGCTCTAATTCTCCACTATGAAGCAATCTAAAACACTTTTATCCTTTAACTCATAATAGCCAAGAGTAACAAATATATCAACCATTTCTCAAAGGCTTATTTTGTGTGTGGCACATTGCTATCTTCTTTACAGTTTGAACTTCTTGGGTTGTCTTTTGTCAACTCCTTTACTTATTCAAGTTGTCATATTATTTTCTTTTCCATTTAGTGAAACTTTCTGAAAAAAATCATGGTTACATGCTTGTACACCGCTTTTAAAATTCATATCCTTCTTAACCAATTTTAATTTAACATCCACTTTCACAATTTTAATGAAATTATGTTATCAAATTTATCACTGATTTTCCAATCAATAACTTTAATAGTTTAAATTAAATGAAGCCAATGCTCACTTACTGTTCTGAAAATCCCAGGGTCCTCAGGAATTATGCTAAATCTATTCTGCCTTTGTTCTACAAATGGAACAAAAAAGCTGGATGGCACATATGTTTACAATATGGTTTGCTGAATATTTTAAACCCACCATTGAAAACTATAGCTCAGAAAAAAAATTTTTTTTTTTAAATATTACTGTTCATTGGCACCACAACTGGTCACCCAAGGGCTCTGATGGAGATGTAGAATAAGATTAATGTAGTTTTCATGTCTACTAACACAACATCTATTTTGCAGCTCTTAGATAAGGAGTAATTCTGACTTTCATCTTATTATTTTAGAAGCACATTTTGTAAGGTTAAAGCTTCCATAATGATTCCTTTTATGGATCTTGGCAAAATAAAAATAAGCTAAAGTAATTTATCAACACTAAGTCAGTATTACAAGAAGTGTTGGATGGACGTCTTTAAGAAGCAAAAACATGTATCAAAAACATGAATAAAGAATGGTAATAACTACATTCCCATCAACAAGTACCTCAGATGGAAAAGAAGTATTCCAACCTAAGGATAGAGTGGCTGAATGGATAAGAAAATAAGACCCGTACACATGCTGCCTAAAAGAGACTCATTTCAGATTAAAAGACACACACAGAATAAAAGAAAGGGATTAGAAAAAGATATTGTCTTGATAGACCTAGAGGGTATTGCATTAAGTGAAGTCAGTCAGATAGAGAAAGAAAAATACCATGTGATTTCATGTACATGTGGAATCTAAAGAACAAAATCAACAACAACAAAACTGGAAACAAACTCATAATTACAGAGAATATTCTGAGGGCTACTAGATAGGAGGAGAGTTGGGAGGGCATGGTGAAAAAGGGGGAAGGGATTAAGAACTACAAATGGATAGTTACAAAATAGTCATGGAGATATAAAGTGTAGCATAAAGAAAAGAGTCAACAATGTTATAATAAAGATGTAAGAGAGAAGAGGTACTAGATTTAGTGGGGTGATAATTTGGGCTCATATCACTATGCTGTACAAGTGAAACTAATATATTATTGTATGCCAACTATAATTGAAAATAACTCATTGAATTGTACAATGTAAATATGAGCAACTAATTGTCTATTATTTTTCAATAAAT
>NW_011888785.1:9716805-9722028 GCF_000151845.1 Pteropus vampyrus
AGGCTCAAATGATGGCTAGCATTTTATTAGCCATAAAGTATTTGTTAATTAAGGTATGCACATTGTTTTTTAGACATAATGCTATTGAGCACTTAATGGACTACAGTATAGGGTAAACATCACTTTTATATGCACTGGAAACCAAATATTTTGTGTTACTGCCTTTATTGTGATATCCACTTTATTGTGATGGTCTGGAACTGATCCTGCAATATCTTCAAGGTATGCTTGTAATTAAAAGAAGACAGTCACACAATTTCACATAGGGTGTCATTTTATTTACATAAAATATTTATAATAGGGAAATTTTAGGGACAGAAACTACATGAATGGATGCCAGGAGTTGGGAGGAGGGGAGAATTGGAAGTGATGCTAACGAGTTTAGGGGTAATGTTAATGCACATAATAATAAGCCAAAGTACTAAACAGTGAAAAGATAATGGTAGTTAGAAATAGATCTCTGTATTTAAATAGTTAAAATATATCATAAGAATATATAAGTATCTTTAGAACAGTTTATATCAAGGCATTTAGTGAAGCTAGTCTCCTTTTTGGTGAATGGAAGATCTCTACCTTGGGGTGAGTTGAAAATTTTTATCAATTTTATAATCATCAAAACTACTAGGGGAACAGAATTTCAAGGACTTAAATAAAAAGTTCCTGAACAATGCAAGCATTCTTTTCAAAGCTCTAGTGTCTTAAAAGGAAAAACAGGATCAAGGCACAGAATATTCTACTATTCATCACAGATTAAATCATTTATTTCCACAACTAAAATAGATTTAAGAAATAAATACTTTTAAAGATAAAATAAGTGAATATATTATAAAATAACATTCATGCATGAAGTTATCCTTATAAATGTATAGGATGTTAAAAAATTTAAAATAATAACTAAAATATCTGATCTACAAGGCAGATGGAACTTCAATTACTAGAAAAATTACTTTTTCTCACCTACTTTCCATTAGCAGACATGGTAAACAATCCTAGAACATGCAATTTAAATTTCCTTGTACTGTTCACTATTGAATTTCTCATTTATTTCTCAGCTATACTTATGACAAATCAGAACATATATAGTCATTGTGTTTACATCTAATATTGTTTGCTCCAAAAATAGTATAGACATGTTGAATAATTTTTTTTAGAAACTGATCACCTTGCTTTATCCTGTTTTCTATATAGCAATAAAACTGTATCATTTACCAAATAAGATTTCTAACACATGACCAATTGTCTCTCTCCTAAAATTTGTCTCAAAATTAAAAGATTATTTTTATAATTTAATTTGCTTACAGGAACTCAATTTAAATGTACCATAAGGACCTTTTTTCTCTTTAAAAACTAACTGCAGTAAGTCATGGGACAAACTGCTTCCAACCTGAGCTTGAGTTTTCAGTTAAAAGACTTTCCAATGGTTTCTCAAGAAAATGCCTTTTTAATGAATCAAGTTCAGCTCAGACTTTCATACCTAGACAGACAAAATCCGTAGGCTCAATTTTTAATTACATGGGTTCAGAATCTCTATACTTTTATTCACGTTGCCATATTTGGTGGTCTGTTACTTAATATATGTGCCAGCAAATATGATAATGGAAAATCTTAAAAGTCAGAAAGCAATATTTCTAAAATTAGAAATAGCATTTAGTTTTCTATTTAAAGGAACAAAGATTTGTTTATAAGCATGAAAGTATACGATAATATAGAATAGAATTCTCTCTTGGCACAGTGTCATTTAATATACATGTACTAAACTCCCATTATATTCCAGGCATTGGAGATAGAATAGTTAACTATTCAACAAAAGAATCTTTGTCCTCCTAGAACTTGTGATCTAGATAGGAGAAACAACAATAAGCAAATAAATTTTAAAAATATATGACATATTGTGTGGTATTAATTTTATACAGAAAATAAAACTAAGGACAGGGATAAATACATGTTGGAGAGAAGGAATGAACTTTAAATAGAGGAGGGATGGAAAGCTACAGGAGAGGGTAATATCTGAGTATTAACTAAAGAAGGTTGCAGTTTACAGAGGCACTGACACATAGGAAAAAATAATTTGGTGTTAGAGACCAAAATGTAAGCTAAAGATAGCCTTCAGAGGTTCTCTGAGATGGAAAATACCATGAAAAATTAATTTGAAAAGAGAAATATTTAAAGTTGAGGGTTCGAAATAACAAACCATCACAACAAAACATGAGGTCATAAGTGTGATATGCAAGACACATTCTGGAATAAGAATCAAAAAAGCATTTTTAGCTGATTGTTGGAAAAAGAAGAAACTCTGGATATCACTAACTTTTATAGTGAAATGACAAAAGAGTAAGATCAAGAATGTTTGAAATAAAACAGTTTGGTTTTGAACAAACAAATATCTCGCAGGTATGTGTGTAGGAATAAGGCTGGTCTTAAACAAAAATCTTACTAGAATCTTAAACAACAGATATCCTATATTTACAACCTACTATTCCATGCAGCTTATACAAGACACTTACCTACTCATGCATCGATTCTATAAACTTTCTTTTTAAAAGAACTTTGTGATTTGCATAATCGTATATCCTACCTATGGTCACTCTTCAGCTAAGTAGTAAAACTAGATTTGGTCTGACTCCAAAGTCAGCTTCTTCAATGAGGCTAAGACTAATAAATATAAAATCCAAATAAATATGTTTACAGATATTTAAGAGTGTACTGAATGTGACGAATCAAGAAATAAATGGTAGGTTTAGAAAATTAATGGTATTAAATCAAGGAAGTGGGCCTGATCTACAATTTAAAAGGAAAGAACACTGGGCAGCATTAAGGAGAAGGAAGTCGTTTAGTACATTTAGGATCAACTGAATGAAAGCTCACAGATGGTGGAGGGAGTATTGATTGTGAGCAAAAGAAAGTGCAGAGTCAAACTGCTAAAACAATGAAGTATCTGGTCACAAACTGGGAAACCCTGATTGGACAGACCTTGATCCGTCCTGAAAGGTGATAAAGTTCATTGGCTTAGAGACTTCAAGGTCTTCGGTAATGACCACGAGGATATAATTTTAAAGATTTTAATAACTAACTTTGTATTTTCACAAGTTTAAATATGATAAATCACCTTTTAAATCATACTTTTTGGAAATTATGAAAATTTTATAAGTAAAGATAAGTCTATTTCTGAATTCCCTGTTCCATTTCACTAATCTTTAATTTTCATTTCTGACAATTCTAATAAGTTTTTAATTATTTTTTAAAGAGAAATACAGTTTTTTTTTTATCTTATTAGATAAGTAACACACGTTTATTGTGAAAATAAATTATGGAGTAAAGAAAGCGATTGAGGAAAAAAGTGAAAATCATTCCAAATCACACCAGAGATAACTGCTCATAATATTTCAAAGTATAAGTTTTGAGATTTATTTTCACTATTCACACATATAACGTAAGTCATACATTTAACTTTTTTAGAATGAATACAGGAAAAGTAAGCCCCCAAAAAGGTATAAACAATTTTCCAAGGATATGTAGCAACACATTTTTTAATATATTTTATTTAAATTCTTTCTGCTACTGTCTAAAATCAACTCGCTGATAGCACTAAATACTTCAATTCCGAGCAAAGGTTTTATACTTTAGAACCTATATATTATAGTCATTTTTGTGTGGATCTTTTGAATTAAGTAGAATGGCCAAAATATAAGAAGAGAAAAACATATACTTGTTGTGAGATGTAAGTGATTACGTTGACCCATGAAAATGCAAATTGCAATTATAGGGACAATTTACCACTTATCCACAATAAATGCATTAGTTGTGGAATATAGGAACATATCATGACAAGTGAAAATTTTATTTATAGAAGGTATACCTATTGTGTCTTTTATTCTTTGTCTTAATGACGTAACGCATATTGAAGATGCTCTGGTAAGCCAACTTGGAGACATGTATAGTTTAAGTCCTGGTGAAACTCAGCTCATTAATTTGTTAATTAATATTATAAAATTAAAATCTAGACTATCCCAGATATGAAGTAAATATTCATTAAATGTGGAATGAATGGAAGGGGAATTAATTAATTCATCAGTCAACATTTGTGGAGTCCATACCATATATCATATGCTATACTATTACTGGTATACAGTAATGAACGAAGTAATCTTTTTTGTCTAGAAGTTCACTATATAGTAGGGGAAGAAAAAAGCAAATAAATAGTTATAAACCAATGAGTAAGTGCTATTATAAAAGCATGCAGGAATGGTTAACTTCACTTGGATAGTGGCTGAAAGGACAGTGGAGTTATGATGCACAGAGTGGTAACAACTAAATTGATTTATGAAGGATGAGTAGAATTTTGCTATAATTGTTACTATTATTTAAATTTTATAACTGAAAAAAACAAATTTGAGAGGAATAATTGTCACAGATCTTATAATTAATAAATAGGAGAGTTAGAAATAAAAACTTCTGTCTTTCTGTTATAAATGTAGTTATCCTATTATACCATATTAACAGATGTAGAAACAGAACTCCAGAAATTTGATCAAGATCACACAATTAGTAACTGAATTAGAGCAAGAATCTTAATGTAGATCTAAAGTCTGCATTATTATTATATTTTGTCTAGATACATAGAACAGAGGAAATACTCGAACACGTGTATTTGTATAATTTAATTAACAGCACCAAATTTCCAAAACATCTAGCTGATATCAAAAGAGTGAGAAATATAAGCTTTTTCCCATGTGTGTATGCTTGCCTCATTGTGTCCCAAACTCTAACTTTTGAGAATGTCCACACAAATATAACCAATACGTTGTAATGGACACATCTGGCCTCGAGGCCACAGGCCCAGAATGTTCCAGTATATTGTACTGCTGTAGTTTCCAATAAGATTGTAGGCAGGGCAGTCACTTATTGCTGAAAATTCGGTCAAAATATATTAAACACCTGCTATGGGATGGAGACCACACAAGTTTAGGATACTATAATACAAAGAGTGCAGTTTTTATTATATAACGGCCTTCTTCCTATTTTATTATATAAGGGCCTTCTTGTCTAAAATGCTTTTTAAAAGACAATTTATTAGGCTGTTTTCAGTCCTAATATTTTAGAATTTATGTGCATAAATCTTGCTTTTTTAAGATTGCCTACATGGCAATGCAAGTATAGCCAGTTATAAATAAAACGGACTAAAAATAATTCTGGGTATATTGTCCTTGATTCTATTATTTTATC
>NW_011888785.1:9722078-9723637 GCF_000151845.1 Pteropus vampyrus
ATTATATTTTGTCTAGATACATAGAACAGAGGAAATACTCGAACACGTGTATTTGTATAATTTAATTAACAGCACCAAATTTCCAAAACATCTAGCTGATATCAAAAGAGTGAGAAATATAAGCTTTTTCCCATGTGTGTATGCTTGCCTCATTGTGTCCCAAACTCTAACTTTTGAGAATGTCCACACAAATATAACCAATACGTTGTAATGGACACATCTGGCCTCGAGGCCACAGGCCCAGAATGTTCCAGTATATTGTACTGCTGTAGTTTCCAATAAGATTGTAGGCAGGGCAGTCACTTATTGCTGAAAATTCGGTCAAAATATATTAAACACCTGCTATGGGATGGAGACCACACAAGTTTAGGATACTATAATACAAAGAGCGCAGTTTTTATTATATAACGGCCTTCTTCCTATTTTATTATATAAGGGCCTTCTTGTCTAAAATGCTTTTTAAAAGACAATTTATTAGGCTGTTTTCAGTCCTAATATTTTAGAATTTATGTGCATAAATCTTGCTTTTTTAAGATTGCCTACATGGCAATGCAAGTATAGCCAGTTATAAATAAAACGGACTAAAAATAATTCTGGGTATATTGTCCTTGATTCTATTATTTTATCTGTAAAAATTATTTTGATAATTTGGTGTATCTATTTTTAAAATTTCATATGTGATTACTCAATGAACTCTTTAGACCAGAAACTGCATGATATATAATCTTTCATAACACTTGAATGTCACTTTTTTCTTGGAAATGAATTTTATCTTGTCTGACAGTCTTTTTCTAAAAAGTATAAGCATAAAATTAAAACACCAAACACCTATGAAAATAGTTCTCTGAATTAAGGAAATTTGTTATGCATGCATTTGATATGACACAGTAAGAATGAGAACATTTTTTTACTGTATTTGAATAAATCTTACCTGTGACTTGATTTTTTAGTTAAAACGATATTGAGGAATAGTTTTAGAATAAGAGCCCAGAAGAAATTTTAAAGTCTATGACAATCTGAGAGAGAGAGAGAGGAAGAGAGGGAGGGAAGGAAGGAGAGGGAGAGGGAAAGAGAGAGGGAGAGATTTCAGAATTATAAGAAAATTAGAAATTTATAAGAACATTAGAAATCAACTATATTTTACATTTTTATGACCATCTAAATTCCTTCTCTGATTCCCAAAAATCAATTGACTAACGTTAGAACCTTTTTAACTCTATTTCTAGAATGCTATAATAAATCATGTAGGTATAAATTTGCCACGTCCTCGTTCTACCCTACTGCATGACAAGGTCCGGAGATGGGGACAGAGGCTTCAAGGAATGCATCGTCAAGAACAAGGACGTGGCATGTGTTTAGGGATAATTGGGTTCTTAGAAACGATCCTATTAATAGGGGGAATTTGGGTAGCACAAATTCTAGTAAGTGTAAACGCTGTACAAATGGATTTCCTCAAAATTGGCTCTGAGGAAAACATAGTAAATTCCCCGCATATGGAATCAGTTCTAGTCACCCTGACATGTCCAGAATGTGTAAACCCTTTATTTGAACAATTATTA
>NW_011888785.1:9724670-9727441 GCF_000151845.1 Pteropus vampyrus
TGCAGCAGAGAAGAAAGACAAATTCTCTTGTAGGTATAGTAAGCTAGCTTTTGATACTGACAGACTCACCTCCGTTGAGAAAGGCTCTAGTATCACAAATTTCCAGAATTTTGCCAACTGCAGGCATCATGTTTAACTGGTGCTACCTCTGAAGAGATCCTTTCTTCCTGGGTAACTTAGGGACATATGCAGATCTCTAAGAGGTGGCCAAAGATACCTGTTGTGTTTACATATATGTCAAGTGTGGAGGAAAAACAAGACAAGAGAGCAATGCAACTGCCCTGATTTAGCAATTTGGTTTTTCATTTGACAGGAAAAACAAATACAAGAACATATTTTTTTTTCCTTTGTTACATTTGTCAAACAGATAAATCAAGATTTGTTGAATAATAGGACAGGTGGCCTAAAGAGGTAGGCAAGCAGCCTGTTCATATCAACACTGTAAAACATTCATAAAAGCAGAGGGGGTGTCCATCTGTCAGAGGTACTTTAAAAAAAGACTTTTCTATTAACTGGACTTCTGGGCCCTTTCATCTCTGAATTTAAGTAATTTTAATTTAAACATTGTATTTTCATGAACTTTTTATTTAGTGTAAGGAAGTGATGTAGGTAAGAAAAATATTTGAACACAAATACATTCCAAAACATGATACCTATCAATTCCCTGCCAAAATGTTCATTTCATATAGTTAGCATTCTTTTTGTACAAATAAAGTAGGTTTGAATTTAGAGAAAATATTTCATTTTTACCATGCAACTTAAATGTTAAATTTTTTTTGGAGGATATGAAGTATTTTCTTATTGCAATAAAATGACACTGGAAGTTCTATCTAAAAATAAAATATGTGGCTATAAAATGCATTCATCAGTTATTTTTTCCCTCTTTCATCATTTAATTGCCTGCTTTTCCATAAGTATGCTAAAAAGGAACAGAATGGATTAGTTGAGCTCAATTTATTTCTCTGGACAAGATCTGAGCAATTAAAGAGATCAATCCTATTTATAGTATTTTCTGATTCCCACATTTCCCACGTTAGACTGTCTTTCTGTTTTTATTCATAATATGAAAGTACTATATATCACATTACTAATTAGAAAAGTTTTTAAAAAAAGCTCAGAAAAAGAGATCAGACTTTTGGTTACTGGGGCAGAGAGTCGGGGAGGGGATGTTGGAGAAAGGTGGTCAAAAAGTACCAACTTCCAGTATAAGATAAGTGCTAAGGATGTAATGTTTAATGTACAATATAATGATTATAGTTGACACCACTGTGTGATATATATGAATGTTGTTAAGAGAGTGAATCTTTAGAGATCTCATCACAAGGAGAATTTTTTCCCCTTCTCTCTTTTTTTGTATCTATATGAGAAGATGAATGAAATCGTTGTAATCATTTTACAATATATGTAAGTCAAACCATCATGCTATAGGCCTTAAACTTATACAGTGATGTATGTCAGTTAGTTCTTAATATAACTAGGAAAAAGAATTTTAAAAAAAATTCCACTAGTTGTGACTATTTCTCTCATTGTCAGAATATTGAATAGAGTAAGATACTTAAAAAGCATATTTAAAGTTGAAATTAATGATATGTCCTCTTATTAACAGTAATCTGCTGAAATATCTTGATTGGCATTGTGTTATGATAAAGATAAACTAAATCAAAGCAGATCTATTCTGAACTATTTTCAGCTTCAGCACATCAAGTAAAACGATGTTCCATATGTTGTTTATTCTGTAATGTGAAGGATATTTTATATTAAACATCTGCTTGCATATTGCTTTCATAACCACATTCATCTGAGAAAATAAAATTACAAACTTCATCGACAGCATTTTATGACCTTTAAATATATAATATAATAACATTCTCTTTAGATTGACAATAAACCAGGCATTTGGGTTTGATATAGTTTGCAAAGAGCTTATGTTACCAGGATCCCTGGTACAGGTCCTATCGGAGCAAAGAAGTGAATGGTTGCAACCAATGGAATCAACAACAGGCTTGAGAGGTTTTTCTTTGTATATTTAAATTTTTTAATAGACTTCAAATTACTCCTCTAATTAGAAGTAATTTTCAACCACTTTTTCTGACATCTAAGATCCTTTATAAACTGACTCTAATGTATGCTTTAAACAAATCCCAAGTAACATTTTCTAATTCTTCTTTTTTTGAAAATCAGCTATTTCTCCTTGAGTGTATCTGGCATTATCTAATTTTTGTACTTGTTTTTCGCACTGCTTCTCTTTCAGGTGCTGTGTCCTGCCCTGTGCCTTCTTATACCAAAGGAGAACATTTCAAACCAGGTCATGGGTCACAGCTTTCCTTTTTAACGAATTCTAACCATTAAACACTCACTGTTATAGTCTGCGGTAATGTTTCCATTGTGTATACTTCTTCAATACAGTCTCTTCTTTGGAAAGCTAATACTATAATCTTCTTTAAATAATTCTTATAATAGTATATGTTATAGTATACATACATCTTATACAATAGTATATAGTTTTTACTGTTACACTATCTTAAATCTATAGGTGGTATCCTTAAATAGACTGTTACTCCTTGAGAGTAGGAACTATGTAGTATTTTTTTGTCTTTCTTACGATTTCATTTTTTTGATTACCTTACTTGACCTTAATATCTAAGAATGAATTTTTTTACATTTGGAGAATCAAAGTCATTTTCAATACCCTCCTCCAAAAAAAAATAGTATTGTGATCCTCAAACCAGATTTTATTTATTTCTAACATAAGCACAAAAGAAAAATACAAC
>NW_011888785.1:9727491-9745458 GCF_000151845.1 Pteropus vampyrus
AAAAAATTCCACTAGTTGTGACTATTTCTCTCATTGTCAGAATATTGAATAGAGTAAGATACTTAAAAAGCATATTTAAAGTTGAAATTAATGATATGTCCTCTTATTAACAGTAATCTGCTGAAATATCTTGATTGGCATTGTGTTATGATAAAGATAAACTAAATCAAAGCAGATCTATTCTGAACTATTTTCAGCTTCAGCACATCAAGTAAAACGATGTTCCATATGTTGTTTATTCTGTAATGTGAAGGATATTTTATATTAAACATCTGCTTGCATATTGCTTTCATAACCACATTCATCTGAGAAAATAAAATTACAAACTTCATCGACAGCATTTTATGACCTTTAAATATATAATATAATAACATTCTCTTTAGATTGACAATAAACCAGGCATTTGGGTTTGATATAGTTTGCAAAGAGCTTATGTTACCAGGATCCCTGGTACAGGTCCTATCGGAGCAAAGAAGTGAATGGTTGCAACCAATGGAATCAACAACAGGCTTGAGAGGTTTTTCTTTGTATATTTAAATTTTTTAATAGACTTCAAATTACTCCTCTAATTAGAAGTAATTTTCAACCACTTTTTCTGACATCTAAGATCCTTTATAAACTGACTCTAATGTATGCTTTAAACAAATCCCAAGTAACATTTTCTAATTCTTCTTTTTTTGAAAATCAGCTATTTCTCCTTGAGTGTATCTGGCATTATCTAATTTTTGTACTTGTTTTTCGCACTGCTTCTCTTTCAGGTGCTGTGTCCTGCCCTGTGCCTTCTTATACCAAAGGAGAACATTTCAAACCAGGTCATGGGTCACAGCTTTCCTTTTTAACGAATTCTAACCATTAAACACTCACTGTTATAGTCTGCGGTAATGTTTCCATTGTGTATACTTCTTCAATACAGTCTCTTCTTTGGAAAGCTAATACTATAATCTTCTTTAAATAATTCTTATAATAGTATATGTTATAGTATACATACATCTTATACAATAGTATATAGTTTTTACTGTTACACTATCTTAAATCTATAGGTGGTATCCTTAAATAGACTGTTACTCCTTGAGAGTAGGAACTATGTAGTATTTTTTGTCTTTCTTACGATTTCATTTTTTTGATTACCTTACTTGACCTTAATATCTAAGAATGAATTTTTTTACATTTGGAGAATCAAAGTCATTTTCAATACCCTCCTCCAAAAAAAAATAGTATTGTGATCCTCAAACCAGATTTTATTTATTTCTAACATAAGCACAAAAGAAAAATACAACATGAGGAAAGGTTGTATTTATGTTCTAACACTCTATTCCAAAAAGGTACCATGTTTCTCATCCATATAAGAACATACATTTTGAGCAATTTGATAACAATTGAAATAAGATATGTTTGATGACTCCTTTATTACAAAACTTAAGAATTTCTCCAACCACAAAGGAGCTCTTTATTCAATTATTCTCAATATTGGCTGCACATGAAAATCACCTACAGAACTTTTTAAAACACAGAAATACTCAGGCCTCTATTAGAACCATTAGAATCTGCAGAGATGAATCTCAGCCATTTATACTTCCTTTTTAAGTTCTCTACATTATTTTAATATGTAGTAAGGGTTAAATGCCACTAGTTTAAAAAGGAGTATGGTGAAAAAAAAAGTAGCTGGGAGGATGGCAAAGAATGAATGAATGAGCCCTGCCCCAAAGACCAGTCCAGAGAAATATGGGTACACCCTCTATCCCGATTCTGGAACACAGATTAGTGTTTGCCTATCTCCAATGAGCATGCAACTGCTTGTTGGCCCAACCTCATGCAGCATGTATTCCTAGAAATTTCAGCTGTCTCTTCAACTGTGTCTGACATAACCTAGAACTACAAATTATTTCTGGACTATAAGGTAAATAATGCCAGTCCAATTAAACTCAGTTCATTAAATTAAAATAAATGATGCGATCTACTGCTACTGCCTCTGTACTTCATTGTTTTCTTGGGTTTGCCTTTATGCTTAAACTCTGTTTTGCTCTTGGGAAATACCCATGGTTTCACTCCAGTGGCTTCCAGTGATATAGGATACAGTTGAAAGAAGTGGACATTAGAGGGGTTGGTCTCTGTAGGTCTAGAGATAGAATGTTAGGGCAGATGTGATCTAGAAACTAGTTGGAGGGACTCTCCTCTGCTTAGATCATGGTTAACACACTAATTATAATAGAAAACAGAGAATATCAATGTGAGTTTTAAAAAAAGCAGTGGAGTGCTCTTGCCGAACGTCACTTTTTAAATCAAGGATGGAGAAAAATAAATTAGCTGACAGTATGACAGGAAGAAAGAAGAATGCGAGATCTGAGAAAAGGAGGTAGGAAAGAGCTGTTAAACAGGCATGGAAACTCAGTAGGAAAATCTGACTTAAGTACAAGGTAAGGACCTTAGCTGAAAGAGGAATGGGACAGGGAAACAAAGCTAGATGTTGTGCTAGAGTAAAGATGGTCAGAAACAGTCACTGCTGAGGACAGAAAACAAGACTCCTCGAATCTTAGACATTGACTTTTCATTGTAAGATAGGCCACTAGCCTACAACAGTAGTTTTCAACTGGGGGGTTTTCTCCTTCTCCCACAGGGGACATTTGGAAATGTCTGGAGACATTTTTGTTGTCACAACTGGGAGAATCCTAGTAGCATCTAGAGGATAGAGGCCAGGAATGGTACTAAATATCCTACAACACACACGATGCCCTCTGACTCCAAACAAGAATAATATTCTCACCCTAACCATCAATAGTGTCAAAGTTGAAAAAAAAACCTGGTATAAGGAAGGATAACTTTAAAATTTAGAATTTTCTGTTACTAGATGCTAAGATTTTAGTTAGAGAAATTTCTCATCTTTAGTAAACAAAGACTTCGGTCTCTGCAAACTCTTATGTCAAGAAGGGTTTCTCCATTCCTAGCTAAACGTTTCTGTAGCACTTTAGGTTCAGTTTGTTTTTCTCTCTCTTTAGGGAATTTGGAACAGAAATATCCCCTAACTTTTTAAAAAACGATGTTAATAAGTATAACTTGTGTAATTATCCTCTGCTTTTTCATTCATATATATTTCAAAGCACAGTTTACTTTTTGATAAAAGAGGTCGTATCTTGGATACACAAGCATTCTCATAATGACAACTATCACCATAGTTTGGCAGTGTTTCAAAGGCATTTAGGCGGAGTGGTTAGGTTTGTGGAAAGGAAGTAATTTTATAATGTCAGGGGCAAGGAAAGGGGGGTTGTAAATAATCCTACAAAAGTTTTCTTGGAAGTCTAAATACAACCCCTGTAATACAATGTTATTACTATGGTTAACATTTCTTAAATCAAGTGTAATCTCTATTGTAGTTACCAAAGGACTTATAATTCATCTTGGCTTTAAATAAGAGGCTATGACTATGAATCAGCCAAGAGCTAAACACAAATGGCATGAAATCATACAGCCCTATTGTGCTGAGAAAAGAGTAAAGGGACGTTCTCAGGGGAAAACCTATGATATCCTAAGCTCCATATGTAGGTAGGTCAAACTAATCAACATAGAACATAACATTTAAATGTGACAACTGTTGCATAAATACGTTTGAGGTTAAAAAGAGATAAAATAAAAATTCGTACACATTTGAATCAAAGAATTGTATGCTAAAGCTATCTTATAGTAGTAATTAAATTCTATTCCATGAATTAGTTTTAAACAATTTAAAATCATAATAATCATGTTGAAGGGAGTTAAAGATTTGCAGATTTTGACTTTCTTTCAAAAAATATATAGAAATTTTAGTTTCTTGGGATAGAGAAAAACATGAATTATTTTATTCTTTGAAAATTTAGATGACTTTATTGTAATGACTTATGTATAGCTCATTCCTCTCTGCATGCAGCTAAATAAAAGTATTAAAAGAAACTCCAATAGAAACTGAAATTTTACTTATACAGTATCTAAGCTACTAAAAAGTTTAAATTAAATTTTTTTATTTGACATAATTATAGACTCACTTGCAGTTGTTAAGAGAAAGTTAGTGTACTCTTATTCACTTGCCCCCAATGGCAAAGTCTTACAAAACTATAGTGCAACAATATATCCAGGACATTGATATTAATACCGTTAAGATAACAAAACATTCCTTTCACCACATTGCTCTTCAATAGTTACACCCATTTCTCTCCTGCCCCCACTTCCTCCTCAACCAGTGACAATCACTAATCTGTTCTTCATTTATATTTTTCTCTAATTTCAAGAATGTTATATTAATGGAATCATACAGCATGGAACCTTTAGCAGTTGACTTTTTTTCACCAAATACAGCTCTCTGGAGACTTATTCTAATTGTTACCTTTATCATTACTTTGTTCATTTTTACTGCTGAGTAGTATTCCACACTTAGAATATAGCAGTTTGTTTAATTATACACCTGTTGAAGGAAATATAGTTTGTTTGCAGTTTTGCTATAATAGATAAAGCTGTTACCATATTCAGATTAAGGTTTTTGTGTGAATGTAAGTTTTAATTGCTGAGTTATATGATTGTTGCATGTAAATTTTTAAAAGAAACTGCCAAACAGTTTTCCAGAATGGCTGTATCATTTTACCTTCCTATAATGTAATGAGCCATGTATCCATGATTTAGTTTTTCTGGTCCTGACGAGCTTTTGGTGTTGTCACTATTTTTTATTTTAGTCATTGTGATAGCTTTGTAGTGGTATCTCATTGTTTTAATTTGTATTTCCCTGATAGCCAGTGACGTTAAACACATTTTCATGTGGTTTTATGCTACCTCTATTTTCAATGAAATGTCTCTTGTTTTTTCCAATTTTCTAACTGAATTTTTTTAACTATTGAGTCTTGTGAGTTATTTATTGATTCTATATATATAGTCTTTTGTCAGAAATATGTGGTTTGTAAATATTTTCTCAGTCTGTGGCATGCATATCCATTCTCCTAACATATCCTTTATAAAGCAAAACATTTAAATGAAGTTGAATTTGTTCATTTTTCCTTTTATGGATCCTACTTTTGTGTCAAGTCTAAAAATTTTTTGCTTAGACCTAGACCCCAGAGAATTCTTCTATTTTTTTCCAAAAGTTTTATATTTTTATATTTTACAATCAAGTCTATGGTTAATTTTGTGTTAATTTTTGTGTAAGATATTAGGTTTGGGATGAGGTTTCTTCCCCGCCCCCCGCCCCTGCTGTGGAAGGCTAGCTTTCCTCTACTGAATTGTTTTACAACTTTGTTGAAAATCAGTTGGGCATATTTACATGGATCTATTTCTGAGTTCTTAATTCAGTCTCATTGATGTGTCTAACCCTCCACCTATATACGTCTTGATTAGTATAGCTATTTATTAAGTCTTAAACTTAGGTCAACTGAATTCTCCTACTTAATTCTTAATTTTCAAAATAATTCTAGCTAGTTTAGCTCCTTTGCTTTTCTATATAAATGTTAGAATAGTTGTGTCTGTACCTACAAAACATTTTGCTGGGATTATAATATGAATTGGGTTAAAACCTGCATATCAATTTGGGGAGAATTAAACTCAATATTATATTGAGTTTTCTAAACATGAATAAGTGGCTGTACATTTATTTATTCTTTTTTAATTTAATCAAAATTTTGTAGTTTTAAACACTAGTCTTGTACATGTTTTGTTAGATTTATACCTATTTTTCATTTTTTTGAGAAATTGTAAATATTACTGTGTTGTGATTGTAATTGCAATGTTTCTGTGTCCATCTGTTCATGACTAGTATATAGAGGTACGATTGATTTTTATATGTTGATCTTGTATCCTGTGATCTTGATGAAATCACTTATTCTAGAACTTTTTTTAGATTCTTTGAGATCCTCTACATAGACAATGATATCATCTGCAAGTAGGAAACATTTTATTTTTACTTTTCCAATATAAATGCCTCTTTTCTTCTTTTCTTGCCTTATTTTACTGGCTAGAATTTGGCACATTATATTAAAAAGGGTGGTGAGTATGAACATCCTTGCCTAGTTCCTGATCTTAGAGGAAAAGCATTTAATCATTCACCATTACATATGCCAACTAAAGGTTTTTGTCTATTTTTTTTTTTTCTTATCAAGTTGGGAGAAGTCCTCCTATATTCATATTTTTTCTTAGAGAATTTTATCATGCATAAATATTGAATTTGTCATTTTTTTCTACATTGCTTGACATAATCTTTTGATTTTTCTTTGGTCTGTTAATATGGTGGGTCATAAGAATGATTTTAAAATAGTGAGTAGTTCATCCCCAAAATAAACTTCATTTGTTCTTGTTGTATAATTCTCTTGTTACATTGCTGAATTCTATTTGATAATGTTTTGTAAAGGGTATCTGCATTTAAGTTCATGAGAGATATCTGTCTATAGTCTGCACTATACATTTTTAGATATTTTATTATAGTTCCACAGGTTCCTGAGGCTTTACCTTCCCCCACCGCCCGCCCCAGTCTATTTTCTGCTTTTCATATTGAGTATTTTCTATTGTTTTATCTTTAGGATTTCTGATTCTTTCCTCTATTCCCTCCATTCTTCTCTTGTGGCTATCTATTGGGTTTTTAAAACTTTTGTTACTATATATTTACCTTCTAAAATTTCCATTTGGTTCTTCTTCATATATTTTATTCTTTTATTGAGACTTTCTATTTATTTGCTAAGGTGTTTTATATTTTATTTGTTTCAAACATGTTTGTAATTATTTAAGCATGTTTATTATAGATGATTTAAAGTCTTTGTCATACAATACTAACATTTCTATTATCTTATTGTTGGCATCAACTGATTGTCTTTTATCAATCACTTGGTGATCTTGGTTCTTGGCATGATAAATGAGCATTTAGTTGGGCAGTTAGTGGCAACAGTTACTATACTTACAACTTGTAAACAGATCAACAGAGATGGCTCTTAAAATATATATTGCTGATTGGTAAAGTATAGGAAACAAATTGAGATATAGTGTAATACTATTTGCATGAACTGAGAAAATATGGAGATAAAAATAATGCATGGTGTAAGAACTTATACAAATAAAAAAATAAACACTAAGCACATTAGAATAGTTTTGTGGCAATAGTGGAGAATGAGAATTTAAGAAATTTGAAATATAGAAATAAAAAACTAAAATAGATTAAAATTGAAATATAACTAACTTCAATAAATGGTTGGAAGTGGTGTAGATTTCCACGCCACTACAATGATAAATAAAGTAAGTCTGATGTAAAATATTTAGAGATATGAATGTAACCAAAAAGTTTATGTACTAAAACATGAATAATTTAAATAAAAATATAATGAAGTAAGTGCTAGGAAAGCTTAAGGCTCATTACTGCTGTGCTTCATTATATGGATTTGTATTTTTTTCATTTTTAACTATTTGAAATTTATAATTTTTAGATTTTATGTAAGCAAATTTATTAAAGTACTTGGTATATTCATAACATTTTAGGGGGGCAGGGCCTAGTGTTAGTAAAGGGCAGGACATTACTGAAAACAAAACCAGATTATATACTTTATAGAGGAAATTAATTTACCTTAGAAGCTTTAAGATACTTTTTGAAATTTCTAATAGTTTAATTAAAATTTATTAGGACCTACTGTATATCATAGCATTTTAGGTGCTGGGATTACAACATGTTAAAAGAGGCATGATTCCTGTCCTACTATAAAAACAATAGCCAAGGCTGAATTACGCAGATTATCAAAATAATTCATTATATTTTACTAGTGTTGACCTTCTCTCTGTGTTCTCCTAAAGATAACATATCTTACTTAAAAATTCCTATTTATTTTGAATGGATACATGAATTATCCAGTACAAACTAGTCAGGCGGAACATTTCATTAAGAAAGAACTGTCAGTTCTTACACACTAAATGACATTTCATGTTTCACAATCAGTCCAATGATTCTCTGTTTTTCTGCAGTTTTTTATTAGCCAGATGTCATCTTTTAAAGTGTCAGCAAAAAGGAAACATAAGGACATATTAAAATGTACTGTAGACTTTCAAAGCAAGTGCACGTTAAGTAGGTTAACATTAAGAATTGATTTCAATTTCCAGATTTTGATAGTTTATTTTTAATAATCATTTTTTTCTTTTTTATATGTTATCCCCACTAATGTTTTAAAAAAAGTACATATACTAAAAGTAAGTCCTTGTGTGAAACCTACAATAATTAATTTTACTTTAAAACCTTGTTTTCTATGGTGCTATAAAATGACTAATCAAAGGGTTGATAATGTAAACTTAAAAAGAAAATCTGTTCTTTCACACAATGCTTAATATGCCCCCAAATTTTCCCTAGGTAAATCCCATTAAGTTATTCAAAAATTAGATATTATATAATATATGCAACATTTATATCAGAAATAGGAATATCAACTTAATCTTGTTCAAGTTTCTATTTACAAATTTAAGAAAATACAGCCAAAAGCACTGTAAGAAACTACTTTGATAACAACAGCTCTTTAGGATTAGTAAACATTATTAAAAAATGACTTTTGTTTTTATAAACAAAACATGCATGAAGAATTGGTTACTATACTTATATTATTGTTGGAAACAATAATAATGAATAAAATATGTTTTAAGCAATTAAACATAGGTGAGCCAGCCAGAAATCATGCAAAAAACTGAGAGAAAAACAGGACCTCAGAGGATTGTTAAGCTTAGGGCTGAAGTTAGGAATTGCTGAAGCAAAGGGTCATTTTTCAGTATCCACAGTATTTTGCTTTAAGGAGAGCTGGAGGCATGAGCTAGAGCTTTCCACAAGTAGGGAGTCTAACACATTGTCTGGAGCCCCACCTCTACCATAAACCAGGAACCAAGAGGGCTAAAACATTAGTGTCATGATCAATAGTAATAGTATAAAAAGTAACTCTATTATCCTGAAAACGACTATCTATAAACAAACATTGGACCTAAACACTAGAAGCATCTCATATAATGTTAGAAACAAACAAATAAACAAACATAAGAATAACTAATATTAAAAAATATCTTGGAGGTCCTAACCAGTGTAACTATATACATAAAAGTATAAGATAAAGACTGAAAAAAATTGTGTAAAACTGCCATTGAGTATTTTATCTCATAAACATTCAAGAGCATCTATAGAAAATATTTTAGTAGTAATCAGAGAGTTTAGCAAAATTCGATTTAGGAGTATGATATGCAAAAATTTCTACAATCCTGCAATAATAAATTAGAAAATGTGACTTTTAAGTAGATAGCATTACACTAGAAACAAAAAGCGATAGAGTCTCTAAAAGTAAGTTTAACACAATATGTATAAGACACTTAAGAATAAAATCATAAAAAATTATTAAAACACCAAAAAAATAAAACCTGAAAAGAATGAGAGTTTATCATATTTGTGGATTGGAAGATTCTGTATTAGAAAGAATGTTGATTTTCTTTAATATATAATGCTATTTTATTCAAATTTCCAAAAGGATTTTTTATAAACACAACAAATTAACCCTAAAATCCATATGATATAATTAAGATCCAATGACAGTGAAGAAAATTGTGAAAAAAAAGAAAAAGGAAGAATTTTTCTTACTAAAACTTATATCATAGTAATTGAGGATACTATGGATTTGTTAAGATTCATAGACAATAGATTAAAGTAATAAAACAGCCAAAAAAAAAAAACAGATTGAAGTATATATGAGACTTTGGTATATTATTGGGTAAACCTTAAAATCAGAGAAGGTAAGACACTCTATTTGATAAATGGTGTTGGATAATTGCCTTTTCATAAGAAAATAAAGTAAGATAATATCTTTCTCTCTCTCCTTTCCCCATTTTTCCTTTCTCCTCTCTCCTGTCTCTCCAGGCTTAATTGTGGAAACCAAATCTTACACATTATTAGTATTAAGAGACACATATGTAGTGAATGATCTTATTTCTTCAGGGTTTAGAGGGATTTCTAAAACAAGATATGAAAAGTAGAGTAAAATGATGAGATAAACAGAGTACTATTCAAGGGCGGATTTTATTTTAGTAAAAAGAAGGTTTAACATTCTGTTGTTAAGAGTACAGCTGCCATGAAAATATATCACAAATCACAAATGGTGGGAAGTGTAACTGACCAACGCCAGATTGTAGAGTCTGAAATTTATCGCTGATGAGGCTGCACTTCCTTCAGGCTCTTCCAGCCAATGACGGAGTGTGGCCAGACACCAGGGCAGGTATAATGTTGGAGACAATGCAGTTTTGGAGACAGTGGATTCTAATGAGAACTCATTTTGGCTGGAGGACTCCCCACTGTTTTTGCCAAAACTTTCTTTAAGTTGCTCCACAGTTTAATCCTTTTCCTACTCAACCTTCCTTGTTTCCTTCTTATCTCCTCTAGATTAGACCTGCATCCTGGTTTGACAGACCTCTCTTCTGGCTCTGTGCCTAGTTTTTTTCTCATATTTGTTTTCTCTTCTTGAGCACATCTAATCTCACCTTTGTGTCTTATTCTCAAAAGGCATGAATTAAGACATGGTAGCAAACACCAATAAAATCAGAAGTACAAGGAGAATAAAAGAAAACTTCCATTTAACAACAACTTTTGTGTATAAGAAGTAATAGGAAATAAATATCTACAAATGGATCATAAAAGCATGATATAGCTTGCCTATCTGTGGAAGAAAATCAATAGTCACTAATATAATCACTCCTATCAATGGTTGGTTAACTTTTTTTAAAAGGACTAGATAGTACATATTTTAGTTTTCTTATGACAAGTGGCAAAATTGAGAGTGTTATATAGGTACTTATGAAGTTTTTAAAAATGTAACCATTTTAATATGTAAAAATCATTCTAGCTCCAAGCAAGGAAGAGGAGGAGGAGAACAAGAAGTAGCAGTTGTATTAGTAATAGTGGAAGAAGACAGGCAGACAATTGGCCAGATTTGGACTCTGGACTGAATTCTGTCAAGTGTAAGATAGTGCAGCTTATGAGATATTCAAAACCTTGAGTACCCCTAAAAGAATTATGAAAAATAACTGTCTCCGTTTGTACATGTTTAAGATGGCAATTAAAGTTTTTTATCTTAAGGTTAATAGTTGCAAAGGATGTAATTACAGCCGAAATTCTACTGTACATGGGCTTGAAGTATGCTTTTACTAAAAATTTGGAGCTGCAGATTAGTTTATTTAATTTATGGAAAATACATATCTAATAATCCAATAAAAAAGCTAGTCATACCTTTCTCAAATTCAAATTCACTTCATATCTGAAAGAAAAAGATGACTTTGCTTTTCATTTCAAATATCATGTTAAGAAACAGCACCATTAAACCCATCTCAGTTCTGATTTTTAATTCTAATAGGTAGTTAAGTGAAAAGATGGGTAAATAGATGTATAGATGGAGGTGGATAGATGGACAGATAATTGTTAGGTAGAGAGGCAGGCAGGCACACAGACAAGTAGAAAAGACATTTGTTATTTTGATTTTACTTCATTTTATGGTGCCTCAGAGATTTTTACACCCCGTGATTATGCGACAATAAGGTGTGGAATGGGTTAGTGAGAGTAACACTTTTCCTCTGTAAAGTTGTAGCAGGAGGTTTCTGAAAAGAAAGCTGGGAGTGGAAAGCCACACAGATCCTCTGTTGGGTCAGATTAATTTTGGAAAAGGGTAGATATTGAATTTGAGGATCTGAAAGATAATATTCTCCAATTCTGTCTTTGCCTAGGTACCATCCCTCACACCAAAAGTGGTTTATTACCTCCATAGTTACAAATACCCCAAATTGAAGACCACTGGTCTAAGATCCAAATGCTCCATTTACAACAATAATAGTTTAACACAAGAATGGTTTCTTTGTGGTAGTGGTGGTGGTGGTAGTGGTTTGAATAAATATGCAACTCCAAGCTTATAAATGTAGAAAAACCTATAACACTGCACGCCTGTTGTTTCTCTCCCTCATCCAGTTGCTGCTCTGTGTAGATACGTCAGTAGAAGGAGATTCTTGTTATTGACCTCCTCTGATCAGCCTTCTGCAAGGATTGGTCTTTACATTGGGAGACGGCAGAATTCACTCCCTGGAAGCACAAGTGACAGCTTACTAACTGCGTAACTTTTTCTCCCTGATGAGAAGCCCCAAGGAGGCGTGAGACCACCCTGAGGAAACCTTGGGGCACCAAAAGAAACATGATTTTTCACCTCTCATATGAATTTAGACTTTCAAATGCAAAGTTAGATTTGGATTTCTTGAAATGTATTTTTACAAAGGATGTCACTGAAAGCATAGTAATGTTTTCATTAAATGTAATACAAGTTATGTGTTGTTTGAAAACTAATTAAAATAAATTAGTTCTCCCACAAGTAATGTAGCACACAATAAAAATGCAGGATGTTTTTCTTGAGTTCTATTAAAGTTGATATAGCAACTAACTCTCTTCTGAAAATTTACCGGGGACCCCTTCTAATGAAATAAACAGGCTTTTAAAACCCTAAAGACCTGATGTAAATGAAAAACATAAGAGAAAACACTGTCATTGGAATTACTAACAAAAATACTTTGACAAAATCTACCATGACAATGTGATAGAACAGGACTAGATTACTTTCCAGTCTTATTAGCTTAAACATTATTTTACAATGAACAAATATTTCTACAAAATGCAGTTTTCAGGGAATGCCCAAAACAAACCTACCCAGAACCACTTCTAGGTTCCAGGACAGTCAAACAGGTAAGTGATACCCAGCATCCCATAGAAACCTGAGTGAGCTTTAGGCTAACAATGCTCTACTTTATTTCTTTCTAAAATAAAGTGACTTGTTGGAACACACACACACACACATGAATGTGTATAATTCATCTCTTTTGTATAAATAATCTAATCTCCACTATTTACTAAGCATATACACAAGCCATATCATATTTAAGTACCCATTATGTATGTACATTTTTATGTACTCTTAAAAAACATGCTTCTGCTGTTATACTTAAGTGAATTCAGGTTAATGTATATTCTAATAAAAGAACAGCTTATAAAAAAATTCCTAACAGAAAGCAGTCATTTTTGCCTTTGTATGTTTTAAAAGACATGCCTGAATGGTTTACTGAGATATAAAAGTGCATAAAAGCTTTATTAGTGTTTTATTAAGACACTAGATGCATAAAAATAAGTGACTTCCCTGGTGATACTCTATAAATAAAAGTGATCTCCCTGGTAATAAATGATCTCTGCTTCTTTTGTGGTCTTGCCTCTCAGTCTTTGATTACATCAGAATACATGGCGTTGCATTACAATCAGCACAACATGCATTTTTGTCCAATCTCTGTCTCAGAAAGACCTTGCCTGTGTAATGAATAACTTGCATAGAAGATCTTGTAGTTGTTTTGTTCCCTTTAAAGCTCCCCACTCCTGGTTGAACTTGTGTCTCTGGAAATTGTGCATTTTGGAATACTTCCTTGAATTAGGCAATGCCTGGGGAAAGGTTATGTGGAATGAGACTTCTCTAGAGACCTGATACATCAATCTGCATGTGACACATTAAGCAGTGTTATTCAGAATGTATACATGCATACACACACATACACACACAAGACAGGCAAAGTCAACTAGAAATAATTAATGCATGAAAAATAAAAAATAAATTCAATAGAAAGAGTCCATTATCTAACAAATTATGTACTTTCAAAGGACATTAAAATTCTACAAATATAAACAGGGCTGCTTTATTAGGGAACAGTTGCTTTGCTTTTAGAGTCACTGTTTCAGAGGCAAAGTGTGTCTCATTTCACTTGCAATTTTATAATTAGATTCAAACCAACATTAAAGAGTGGCATATTTGTTTTCTGAAGGATATTCCCCAGGCATGCCCAAAGCCAGGCTGGCTTCCTGTCTGTGCCATTGTTAGCACATTTCGTAAATATCACTTGAGTTTTCCTGCTTCCTATCATAAACTCCCAAATTCCAAATGACCTCCCAAATCAATAACACTACAAATGCCGCTTTAATATCTTGAAAGACACAATTTTTATATTGAAAAATAAATTCTCAAATTCTCTCCAGCAAAGGTCACCTAAACACCATCTTCACAAAGGGAAGATGTTCCCACTGTCTATTCTACCTCCATTTTGATTGTGAGCTGCCTGCTGCCTGCTTTGCATTCTGTTCTCTAAAAGGCTTATTAATGGTGTCTGGCGGGAGGCTGTCAGAAATGGCAGACTGAATCAAGGGATTTTCCTTCAACATCCAAATGACACACTGAAGCTGGAGAATTAAACAGATGACTAACCGGTGCCCTTTTGTCTGAAGATGAAGGTGGGACTGCCAACTTGCAAACCAATGACTGACATTTGGGTGGATTAAAACACCCTGCTATTGTGCTGCTATTTTATAATCACTACTGCTTTCTTGATCTCAAGTGCCTCAGCAAAAGCCTTCTCAGTTCTTGGAGTTATGTTTGCAGAAACCCTCAGCTGAGCTTTTGCTGTAAACATTTATCCACTGAGAAGCAGTGTTCTGACACTAACTGAGAAGAAGCGTTGGCTTCTAGGTATTTAATTAAAACATTAAGGGGAAAAAGCTTTCGTGTCAACATTCACAAGTACTTTCCTATAGCTGAGGGTTGCTATAATTGAGTTTCCCTGCAAATGCATTCCTCCCCACCCCAGCCTTCTCTGAGAGCAGCAATAGCTCGAGGTTCGCTTTGCTTCATGCTGTTAGTTGTGGCTTTGAGACTCTGCCCCATGCTGTCACTTTCCTGATTCTCTCAATCTGGTTGTTAGCTTTAATTTCTAAAATCAAGATTGGATGGCAACGAGGGGCTTTAATGAAGAGTGAAAAAGTCATTTGTTAAACAGCATTAAGAATTCTTATTTGCACTGCTGTAAAATGTGGTCAAGCCAAATGCTTTCTGCTTATATGAATCATCCAATTTCCTTTGCCACATAATTATTGTTAATAAGGAGAAGGCATTGTATAGGAACCAAATTCATCATAATAGATGCTGGCTCTAGGTATAGGTTCCTGGGGTGCCACCATTTTCATTTTGAGATACTGTGTGGACCATGTATTGTAAGGAAAGACATGGAGAACAAATCACATATGGCCATTTAATTGCTAACAAAGTTCATACAATAGAAGTACTTAGTTTTCCTTAAAAGTTGCTTTTATCAGTGAAAGGGTAGTACAAAGATATCTCGTAATGTCCTATTAGTGCACCTTTCTGAAGAGCATCATTTCTAAAAGAACATTTTTAAGCTACTCTGTGCCTTGGACCATTGAATGTAATAAAAGGAGATTGGCCATGCAATTCTTTTCAATGCATCAAGTCAATTGAGAGGAGCTTTACTCTCCTTTCATAAAATGTAAAGATATAGATCTCAAAAAACATCTTGAGCCAATCAAGATGGTAGCAGCCAAGCATTGCAGGAAAGATGCCAAAGTAGTTAAAGCATCTCTGTTAAACTCACGTTGTATATTCAAAATTAAAATCTTTTGCAGGGTTCAGCATATTTCAGAGTTAATTTCCTTTGAAGATAACATGGTAACATTTTTACTTCAACCTGGTAATTGAGAAGAGTCAGATTTACCTACTTGATATGAATAAATTAACACGTCAATTCAAAAAGTGCTTACAAAGGACTTGTTAAATCTGTAACAATATAGCAAGAAGCAGGAATATATAGAAATATCAATAAACACAAAAATATCACATAATGCATAATTTTTGGAAATTATTTTTTCTTGAAAGAGAAAAAAAGTAGTATTTGAAAAAAATAAAAATTCAGGCTATGCGTATGTGCTAAATTAAGCAATGGAGTCAATAAAGTGATATAACATTATAGCAGGGTAAATGTAGATACAATGGCACAATAGGCTGTGTTCCTCTTAGCTTCTACAATCCTTCTAGCTTGTGCAATGAGAGTCCTAGGATAGTTCAGAGTTTAAACAAGAAAGAATCAAAGCCACCTTGATTATAGTCACACTCTGACCGGTTCCCTGGTGTTCCTTTCCTATGGTGTCTGAGTCCTACCTTGATGAAGTCTTATTTACTTGAATTCTGAAATTGCTTTCCTACAATACTCTCATTGGTCTTGCCCTTAATCCGGTTAAGGAAGACTCCTTTCTCTCATTTACAGTCATGTCAATGGCAAACATCTGCCTGCCTGCTTCAGCATTTTTCTCACTTGTCTGGATTCCTGTCTGGATTCCTGTCTGCATTCTTGCCATATTTCCCTGTGCCCTCCTATTGGATGTTTGTTCATTGCTTACTGATGCCTTGTTCCTGGTTGAGTGTCAAACTTACTTGACATACTATCAATAAAAATTTCTAATGAGTATGACTCACTTCCCACAGTACATGTTTGTTTTGGTCCATCATACTATTTATTTGAAAAGGGCATTGGATAGCATATTCCCTCTAATATATTGTCCCTCTGTCCTTTCCCCCTAATACAGGACATGAAGAATAAACACTTGAGATAAAGAGAGTTTCAAAATTATTATATCTATCAAAATTATTATATCTATCAAAATTATATCAATCAAAATTATTCTATCTGTTCTTCAGGATAGATTTCCCTGTGGCTTACCCACTTCACCACAGTCTCCATTAACCACCATTTCTGACATCTATTCCATCATCCAGCCTCTCATCTACACTTACTTAATTTTTGGCTATTAAATTATCTCTTTGGAATTTCAATACAGTTCAACAAACACTGGTTGAATAATTACCATGTGCAGGTGCCATATTAAGTGCTAGAAATACAAAAGTGAAAACACTGCCCCTGATTCTGCAAAAGTTGTCATCTAATGAGCACAGCTCTGTCACTGCCTCAAATCTGGAAATCAACTCGCTTCCTACTCTCTTGATCTCAGCAGTCACTTTTGCTCCCCGTACCAGTAGCAAATTGAGACTTTCACTGGTAAATAACCAATACTTCCAAGAAGGCAATTTCAGACTCCTGTCTTGAGGATTTCTGTAACCTATTCTCTATGCTAGAGCTTAAAAGATTAATACTTCTAACTAACTAGTGGGTGTGATATTTAAAGATTATGAAACTGGTACAAAAGCTAAGTACAGCAGCATAATATTCACCCTTATTAAACAAACTTTTATTCTCCTATGTAATTCAGGATTGTACTACTCAAAGTTACCTGACTGAAGAAAGACTCAGGAGCTGAAATCTAGTCTGTATTCTAATTTCCAGTATATGAACCCAGGCTTGTAACTGCAGCTAACCAAACAGGGAATATTTTTTCATTTTATCTACGAAGAACTTGTTTCCTAATTTGTCCAAAGGGGCATAAAATCAAGCAGCACACTGAGCCTAATTACTACTAAATCTTTAGTATGCATAACAGTCAAAATTCTCAAAAAGGTGTATTACACTTGCTGTTTCCATTTTTCACTTCCTGTTCATTCATAATCCCCTCCATTTTGGGTTTTATGCCCATCACTTGACCAAAATTGCAAGGTCCATCATTGATCTTCATGTTGCAAGATTTAATGGACACTCTTCTATGTGAATCTAACTTAAAGTCATTAGCATTGGACATGGTTGGCCATTCTCTTAAAAAAAAAAAAAAGTCTTCTAGGAGGTTATATTTTCTTAGTTTTCCTCTACCTCCCTGATTAACCCATTATCAGTCTTCTTGTTGGCCAACTTCTCTCCAATATTCTCAAAATGTTTTATATATTTAGTGATTCACCTCATTTGCTCTTCTTTTCTCCACTTATACATTCTCCATAGGTAGTATCAGTTCTGTAGTTTTAAATTAGCATCTATATGTTCTTAGTTTATATTTCAAATTTATATCTCTAGGCAAGTCCTCTCCTCTGAGCTCTAACCTCCCATTTCCAACTAATTAGGGACATGGCAAGTGAAGACTGTTCTCACTTTCCATGGTTGTCAGTACATGTGAAGAGAGCCTCCACTCCCTCTGTGCTAACACAATATGAAGTTTCAAAGAGATAAACAAGA
>NW_011888785.1:9746338-9750713 GCF_000151845.1 Pteropus vampyrus
CCTTGTGGTTTTGTTTTGTTTTGTTTTTTCATCAAATCTAAACAGGCAATGATGGCGGTATCCAAAAGTAACAGCAGGAACATAACCCATTTAATAAAATTTTGGGTCCTTTTCATTTAGAAGCAGGCATAAATTATGTTAAATAATGTTGTGCCAACAAATGAGGTTGTAATTTTGATCCAAAAGGTGATTACTTTTACCCTAAAAATGTTCAAAAATTGCCCCCAAAAAAGTTCAAAAATTTTTGAATATAAGAAAAGAAAAAGTATATTTTAATTCAATGACTCAATATATGCATTGTTACAAAATATTTACATGAATTTGGTAAACTTAATTTGCTAGAGAAAATTTCAGAAAATATGGAAATAATCTGATTGCAAAAAACGATTTTTCTCAGCTTCCTCTGAACTCTGTTATTAACACTGTTGCTTTCAAACCTAGTTGAAGAGATCTGTGTGAACTCACTGTATAAAGTGATTTTTTTCATTCAATACTGACATACATCACCTCTCCTGGAGAATTAATTAACTCAAAAATGTACAGCTTGAGAAGAAACCACAATTTACATGTGTAATGTAATTTCCTAGGATGTAATTTTGTACCAGAAACTAGGTAATTTCCCTATTATTGTGAACTACTATGAATTTTAATAGCTAAAAAAAGTCATGAATTGTTTTGAATCTTAACTTGGAAAACAGCTCCCTAGGACTTACTACAGCCCTGCCACGTGCCAAATTTCACCTCATTTCCTCATGTACACAATAAGTGCTTTCCTATTGTTATTAGCATTGTTCTTAATAATTGATGATGATCCTGGTATGGCCAACAGAAATTAGGGAGACAGAAACTCCTGATCATTTCTTGAAGGGCGCTAGCCAGGGCGAGAGCATGAGGGTGTGCATCCCCTCATTTGCTTCTCTTTGCAGATTTTCTCTCTAGACTACGAGAACTCTGGTATTACCAAAAGGTCAAGAACATCTACTCCTATAAAGCTCTCTATTATCCTGCTTTTCAAAATGTGTGAAGTTTATTTATTATAAGAGTCATAAGCCTGAATTTATTATTTAAGAAGTTCATTTTCTGTTTTTCTTTTTTTGTCTATCGTTTATCACAATTTCTTCACCTGAAATATTAGATTTTAAAAATGTTTAATGATTAATAATTTAAATTGATCAATAAAAATAGAAAATGACCAACACGTAACAAAATGTGTTTAAAAATATAGGTCATGCAATTTATCAAGTTGCATATGCGTGCACGTGCACGTGCGTGTGCACACACACACACACACGTTGTGCAAGAGCCCCAAAATGCTCTAAGTGTTTGCATTTTTCGGAGCCATATTGTCCTTAATTTTGTGTTCTAGTAATCCTGGTGTCAGAAATTTGGAATTCCAGTCATATATCAGATTTGTTAAAGTAGCTGTTGCTTTCTAATATTTTCCTCTAAAAGAAATTTTACTTTTAGGGTTTGGGAATAGATGCCTGTGCCCACAGTGAGTATAACGGGCATGCTGAAAAGTATATCCCAGTGGAAACCCCTTTGCCAGGTTGGGACTGCTTAAATGTTTAATGACATTAGCTCCCTGCAAATGACATTCATTTCCTGCATATGCAAATTTTCTTAATGTGAACCCCCATAACAGGTAGAATGTATAAAGTTAATGAAGCCATGTAATTACAATCACTATGGTGACTGCAGTCCCCTGAGAACAATAATGTGATAATATACATGAGTTTTGACTTTCTTTGGAAACAACAGCTTATAATTTGAAAAGATAGTAAAATATTTTCATTATCTTCCTTCTAACTCCTAAGGCAAAAGCAGGAACAAATAGATTATGTTCTTTATTAACTGCGAAAGAAATGACGAGAAAGCAAAACTACAATGTTAGTAATTGTTTATTTTCAACTTTCAGTATCTTCATTTGACTTTATTTTAAAGCCTTTTTTTGTTGTTGTTATTGTTCAATCAGGAAAACCCCAGGGTGTTTGAAGCCAGATTTTTTTTCTTAAATCCTGATCTTGTTAAACTCTGAGAGGCTACCTATCTAGTGTTGACTGCTGCTGTGCTAAAATGACATAACTGGTAAATTTAAACTGGGTAACAAAGTTCTCAAGTAATTTTAAGGAATTTGAGAAGCCTGGGAGTGGGAGTAAAAAGATGATTCTTAAAAAATCCTTGTTATGTTGATTTTTTAAAATTATAATTATGTCACATTTTCTGAAAAACAGGAAGCAAATAAATAACACAGCCAAAAGTCTACAACTCTGTAGGCTTGTCCTGATCAGTTGCTAAATCCATATTTAGCCAATATGAACGTGATCATGCAGTAAAATAGACTTATAACTCAGGAGGTTTGGGGGGAGTATTAGAGTCACTGATACCTACGTTTTTCCCCTCATTATCTCATATCCCTGTCTATTTATTTCCCCAAATGCCAAAGAAAGGGTAATCTCTGCTCTTTTATATCACTGAGGAAGATAAATGTTACAGTAGATGTCCCCTATGAAGATACTGAATCAAACCGTCTATACCTAAAGCATCAAATGTTTATAAGTATGGCCCCCAACTGGACTTTCCTTTATATACTTCTAGTTGATACATTTACTGTGACTCTCATCACTCACTCACACAAAATGGAGGAACAGCTTTTAATTAGGAGTCGGTGGTACACAAATACACATAGAGAATTTGGTATTCTTGAAATACCTAAGAAATATAGTCCCCTGCAAAATGAAAACTAAAAAAGTAAGATTCATTTTAATGCAATTAAATGTTTTAAAAATTAACCATTTAAAACTGTTTTGAGAACACTGATTGGTTTTCTTAATCTTCCAAACAAAATTCAATATAACTCATTAGAGATGAAATGAGTCATGGTCAAGCACCGAAAAAGATATATATGTATTTGTTGTTGTTGCTTATTTTTTAATTAATACACTCTACATCTTAGAGCAGTTTTAGGTTCACAGCAAAATTTCGCAGGAACTACAAAGAGCTCACATACACCCTCTGGCACCACACACGCTTAACCTCCCACACTACCAACATCCTACACCACCATGTTACCTTTGTTACAATCAGTAAATCTATGTTGATACACCGTAAGCATCCACAGTCTGTAACTTACAGTAAGGTTCACTCTTGGTGTTATATATTCTTTTAGTTTTGACAAAAGTATAATAACATCTATCCACCATTGTAGTATCATACAGAATAGTTTCACTGCCCTAAATGTCCTCTGTGCTCCACCTATTCAACAACCCTCCTCCTTCCTCTGGCAACTCCTGACCTTTATGATACCTCTGCAGTTTGTCTTTTTTGGAATGTCACACAGTGAGGTGTATACAGCATGTAGCCTTTTCAGACTGGTTTCTTTCACGAAGTAAGCCTTGATAGATCATTTCTTTTATAGCACTGAATAATATTTCATGGTCTGGATGTACCAACATTTACTCATCCAATCAAATCTTTTGGTCACTTCCATTTGGCAATTATGAGTAAAGCTGACATAAAAATCTGTGCACAAGTTTCTGTGTGAACATGTTTTTAATTCATTTGAGTAAATACCAAGGAGCAAATAATATATATTTTGACTTGACTAGTACATTTTCATGATGATAAGCTTTCATGAATTGGCCTCTGGATTATAACAATAGATTCAGAAAGTGAAATATGTAGATTTAGGTCAATGTTTAAAAAATAAAAATGAAAAAATATTGTTTATTGGCTAATTCATTAACTATTCAAATAAAATATGTGGAAAATATTAGAAAATGTATAGTTACAACAATCGTATTTGGACATGTAATTAGTGCATTTATTTGAACAGTCTCTAGCATATTCCTATGAAAAGGAAGAAAGTACAAAGTCCCTTTGAATTTCCATGAAATCTGGCCTTAAGGTTAAAAATGAAATAACTAAAGAATATGGGATGTTTTACGTCATCAGTCAATTCAATATGATACCCTTTCTGAACTATGATACTAAAGGAAGTACATATATCATGATGTTTTATTTATGATTTGAACTAAAAATTAGAGAAATTTCCTGGGTAGTTTTGGCTTGACCCAGATGGGTGTGTTGTTTACATAGATGGCAAATAAGCAACACAATGGTGGACACCCGCAACAGGCAGGTACTTAGTGTCTCTACTACTTTTCCATCCTCTCTATTTAAAACCTACTCAAATCTGTTTTTGACTCCAAAATGCTATCAAATTTGTTCTTGGCAATGTCATCTGTACAAAGTGACATTCAGGTTACTAAATCTAATGTTGATTTCTGTTTTTATTCTATCTGCTGCATTTGACACAGTTACTCACTTCCGTCATTTTGATTTACTTTCTTACAGGACAGCATACTCTCAGCTT
>NW_011888785.1:9750923-9765996 GCF_000151845.1 Pteropus vampyrus
TATCTTTCTCAACTTTCCAACCAAAAGAACCAGGCTTCCTTCTGAGTAGATCATCTTAATTCATGTGCTTATCTCTGAACCAATTGCTATGGTAACTGTGATGGAATTAATAGTGTACTAGTTAGAGTCCAAACCTAGCATCAAGGTTGAGAAAGAGTCTCATAAATAGAGGAGCTTGCAAAGACTAAAGGAATAGCATAAAGCTTGAAAGTGCTTATGTTTTGAGGGAACAATTACTAAATAGTATAGTTGGAGCATAAATTGCATGGAAGTTTATTGTAGGTAATTAATCTGAAAAAATAGTTTAAGACTAGCATGGAAAGGAACAACAACATACAGTTTTGAAGGGACTGTGCTAACATTTGATTTATTAAGATTGTTAATTTGTAATAATCATTTAAGCAAAGTTTTTTAAGGTTTTAAACCCATTAAATATGTCATATTTTTTGAAATTTTGAAATTTTAAAATAATTATTTAATCCATTATTCTGGCTGATTTAAAATAAAATTAAATATTTTTATTGGGAGGTCTAAAGGCATTTGAAGCCTTGGTAGTCTCGAAAAATTAGAAATTCTATTTATTAAGATTTTATGAACCAATATTTCCATGAGTTAATAATGCTAATGTCTTATTAATAAAATTTCGATAGATTTGAAGCGTTACATTTTATTTGATAACAATAATCCAAAACCCACAAGTATTACATTATTATTGCTATTGATAATTATGCATTGTTTGACTGATAACTACATATTATTTATCGTTTCCATTCAAAAGGATATTATAGATCGGAACCCTGCTTCTTGTTTCAGAGAAAAACATCATTCCCCATTAAAAGGAAATCCACAAGTACGTGTAGAATTAATTTTATACTTTGGCCCTTTTCTCTTTATTTCCTGTTTCCTCACTACATCTGCAGTAGAAAACAGTGACCGCTACAAACATGGTCCACACTGCCGCAAACATATTAGAGTAAATGTGTGCTTCATCTTTGCCCATTTATTCTCTAGGTAAGCATATGACACTGTTCCAGGTCTCTGGGATTTGGTTGGGTCACGTTTGTAATTGAAGAGGCTGAATTATATAGAGACAGCCCAAACAGCATCAAGTATCTTTCAATAATTGATAAAATGTTCAGTCTCCATACTTTCTTTATTATAGTTGTTCGGTGTTAAACCATTGCTGTAAATCACAGTATCTCATTCCCTGTACTATGATTATGTAGGAAGTAGTTCTGAGATTCCCCTGTCAAATTTATCTCTGAGTAAGTGCTCTTTTTCTATTTTATTTCAATGTATGACTCACCAACCACTTAATGCATTTCAATAAAAATATTTATTTTACTATTTCAATAGCAGACTAGCTCTACGATGCTTCTGACTGCTAACAGTCTGAACAGCACCGAAAACACCATAATGTTAGTACTTGTCATTTATAAGCTAACTATCATTTGTATAACACAGTACTATGACATGATAATATTGGTTCTTAGGAAATTGTTAGACACCTGGGAGCAAGCTAATATTGTCTGGAATAGGGATTGGATTGTTCTCTGGAAAGGAGTACATTAAGAGTAAAATGACTAAGAACTACTCAGAAAGAAAATCTTCAATTTTCTCTGCCATATGGAAGGGGAGGATCAGGTATACATACTTGGAAAGATTATCAACTAGGAAATGCCTGAAAATATAAATTTAAATTTTATATGTAGATACCAATAAAAAGTAGAAGAGAAACACTGTGAAATTTGTAAAACTCTACATATTCCTATGCTTCAGCTACCTACTCCAGCTTTTAATTGTGGTTAAGAGGTTTATCTAAAATATTTGGCTTTATTTCTTTCCTCCTGCCACCTTTTTTTCTTTCCCCCTCCCTTCCTTCTTACCTTCCCTGTTCTCTTCCTTCTTTGAGTATTATGATATTAGGAAAGTCAGTAGCAAAGCTCATGTTTTATTTTTCAAGGTAAAATTCATGTTTCGTATTTAAAATGTGTAGAATATATACTTTCCACCTTGATGCCTTGCATCCACTTGTCAAAAACTTACCTGCTCTATTCTAAAAAGTAGAATTTAGGTTAATTATACAATTACCATATTTTCATGAGAAAATTAAAACAGGAAACAAACAGCATGCTACCTATTCCAAGAAATTCTCCGACAATTCCTTGGGCAAATTAATGGATTGTTTTCTCTGAAATTCCACCACCCATTTTTGTAGTTCTTTTATGACCTTCTTTACATTCAAGTTATATAATAGTCATGTAAGTTTCTATCTACTATTCTGGGATGCAGGCTAAGGCCATGTCTTAGTAGCCACTGATGGCCCACATTATAAAATACATAAATAAATTCTTATTTTAAAAAGAATGCATATTCATTAACATGATTTGTAATCACATCTCCAGAGTTATGAAGAGATTCCCCTAAAAGTAATAGAGTGAGAAGCTGAAAAAGAGAAACTTTCCTCCAAGTAGCTAGGTAGTAGCATGAACTATCAAGATAATAAGACTAACCAAGAAAAAAAAAATTGGTCAATGCCAAATTTAAGCATTTTGAAACAACAGACTTGCCACCATGCAAAATTCCAACTAGATTTCAGTTTTTACATCTCAGAGTACATCACTAAAAATGAACAATCTTATTCTGATCCACAAATGGAAGTCTAGGCAAAATGAAAGCCTTGAAAATAAAAACCAACCCTAGAATCTTGCATTTAAAACTGCAAAGAAATCTTGAGGAAAACAAACAAACAGACTAATGCCTCACCTGTATGGTTGTAATGTGCGTTGTAGGTCCAAATAACTTTCAGCATCATCATCGAGAACCCAAAAGATAGTTAGCAGTTCATATTACTGCATTGCCCTATATCATAAACAAATAACAGCCAAGGCTCCCATGGGAAAAATTAAAAGAATGAGAAGAGAAAGTTGTTTACCTCATCTTGGCTTAAATACTTCAAAATATATTGTTGGAAGTCAGCAGAATGGAGTGCTTAAAGGCACGGGTTTTTAAGTCAAGTAGACCTTGATACAAATTCAGGTTCTGTCCACATAACTTTGGGCAACTTATTTAACCTAAATGTTTTCATCTGTAAAATCAAAAAATCAATATATATTTATCAGGAGGGTATGTATGCTACTTACCACAAGGCCTACATGTATAAACAATAAATGGCCACTATTATTTGGAAAAGTCTGAATATAAGGAAGAATTTTCTGATCACATGATTAAATACTTTAAGACACTAAAATGAGAGGTATAACTCCATATTTAAAGATCATCTCCTACCTTCATTTCTGTAATTGGCAATCATCCCAGATACTGTTGGGTGCATTGAGGTGTCAAAAAAAAAAGTTTTCAATCAATTCTTAGTGCTGTCACCTAGAAAATAAAAACAAAAGTGTCAGTGTCAAACTAAGTTGAAGATCAAAATGCAAAGGCTGACAAAAAAAGTCTTTCCACTTTATGAATGATTACTTTTATAAAGAAATGAAAATCTTCTGCCGTGAGCGCAAAGAATGCAACCATTACTGTGCTATAAATACCCCAGGCTGAATCTAAGGATGGAGAAGGAAAAGGACAGTGAAACTCATGACATCTTTAAAAAGCCCTTTTCTTACAGGGTTCTAAATCAAAAACAGATTATTCACCAAAAGCTTTTTGATACCTTGAAGGGTTTCTTGGCTGTTTCTTTGGAAGCTATCATTCACTAGTTCACACTGAAGCAACATTAGCTGTCACTCAAATGAACTTAAATTGCTGCCACATGGATGGAAAATCAGTACCAGGAAGAAAGTGCCTTTGTAAACTCAGAAAACATATTTTCTTTAAAATAGAAAGGCTGACCATGTGATAAATGCTATTCATGTAATGGATAAAACTACTCTCTCTACCTCAGGAAGCATGCACAAGTCCTTTGAGAACTGCAGCTTAGATTTTTTTTTTTTTTCCTTCAAATCACATGCAAGATTTAACTTTACTGGGTACCTTCGTAGCACCTATATTTTACATTTCTCTCCATCTCCTCACTCCTATTATTACTCTGCTTTAAGAAAGTGTAATAAAAATAACTTGTAAATTAGAAAATAAGGCTATGAGTAGAGATTAAAGGAGCTAAGGATTATTTGACAGACATTAGATGGAGAACTGAAGTTTTTAAAAGTGTAAAGTATTTTACGGTTGATTCAATTTAATTCCACAAACGTTTGTTGAATACTGAATATTTGCATGGCTTTGTGCTAGGTATCATAAAAGAATATGAAGAAGAAACAAACCGGATATTGACCATCAAGGGCTTTAATGTAGAAGGCAAATATTTTTAAAGTACAAAGACTATTTATAGTTTGTTGTTGAGGCTACAATAGATCTAAAGGAGATCCAGACAGATCATTGTTGGTGGAGAAGGGCAGTTGTTGTGAGAAACAAATATTTTTCAAATATTCTATCAGAGAAAGCTGAATGGAGTCTCAGGTATAGTGGTGGCCCTCAAGGGTCAGGAAGGCAATCTAAGTTGAGAGAAAGATCACAGGTAATGGATTCTGGGTTTACTGAGACTTCAAGACTGATTGTGGCCTAAGATAAATGGGAAAGATTTGAAGAGATAGGTTGGCATTAGATTTACATACTAGGCTAGGGAATTTAGATTATTGCGAGCCTTTATAATTTTGAAGCAGAGAAGTTACATGATTTGAGTTATAGCTTGGAAAGATAAATAGACTGCCATACAGGGACTTATTGGAGGTAGAAGATATTGGAAAGGTCAATTCGAAGATTATTTGTAGTAGGGAACATGAAAGGACAGGACCGAAACATGCAGCGCGGATAAAGAAGAGAGAACATATTTGGAAATAGCTTTTGAAGGTATAAGTGACAGAATCTGGTCCAATGAGAGACCGATTTGAAGATTATTCTAAATATTAAGATTAAAATCCTATAAGAGAGGTAATGTCTAATAAGTGTTAAGAAAGAGAGTGGGAATAACAGGACTAGCTTTGGGAAAGATCAAGATTGATGGCAACAAGAGTTTTAAGTATCAGCAGATTGTTCACTCTTTGAGCAAAATGTTGGAAGAGCCTCGTAGATGTCATACCAGAACTGGGCAACCAGTATATGAAAAGGATTAAACATAAAGAAAAATATTATAAGTTTACTTTATCACACAATAATTCCACTTATTGTTGTTATTTTTCTAGCATATAGTTTGGAATTAATTATACATTGAAAGCTTCTGTTTTCACCCAGCCTGGAATTTTAATAATTCTACCCAAATGTTTGCTTTTGCCTAAATGTAAACATTGAGGATAAAAATTTGAAGTGATTGCTTTAGGTCTTCATAATCAATAAAATCTGAAATAAACATTGAGGATAAAGAAAAGTTCATAATCTTGACAAGTATACTTTTTAAAAATTATGTAATAGGAATATATGATTAATATGTTAGACCTAGAACAGACCTAAAATTAAAATTTTAATGAACTCAGATTAAAAAGAACACAAATAAAAAAATATGTAGCATTGATACTTGGTAAGTAGATTACACTTATATATTTGACTAAACATGGAAATTTATTTTAGGGTCTGTATCGTGAACTTTCCCAGCATGATTTAATAAAACTGTAGTATGTGAATATACAAGCTAGTGTAAGAGTCATTACTTTCATTAAGAATATTACAGTAAATAAATTAACCCCAAACAATAAAACCTGAGCAGTTGAAATATGTAAGTCATTTATATCTTGTAGACTCATTTGGGGTAGGAAAGAATAAATGTGTTATAGTGGAAGTTTCATTAGCCCTTGCATTTCAATTGACTTCGAAAGTACACACTAAGAATACAAAAGCAATAAATATCATCCATAAACAGAATACCATACAGGGTTGTGGGGTTTTTTTTTTAACAAGATGTTCTGTGCCATTACACTTTAATAGTCCTGCTGAATTTTCAAAAAAAAAAAAAAAAAAACTAAGGAGGCCTGCCATGGTGCCATCACTGTATTCTGCAGCTATGTTTTATCCTGCTTCATTACATCATTCTGCATTCAAAGCTACGTACATGATGATGTCTCATGGGAGATGCCAAAGATGCTACAGGAAACCTTAAATGTAATATAGTAGCATCTTTCAGCATTCTGTACCTGAGGCTAAAGAACTTGGCTTAAGCAATGCAAAATAAACAATCAGTGCAAGCCACATAATAACAGCACGTCATGTCCACCAGATTTATAAGCCTGAGGATTTATCGACATATACAGATATTTTAAAGGTGTTTCCATTTAGCATCTTATTAGTATGCTGGTAGATGTATACTAAAGGACCTTCTCATTGCACTCTTGGGGGAAGAATAAAGCCAAAGAGATTTCGTTTGATAGCTGCCTATGTGCTCCTCTATTTATACTACATCCTTTGGGGGATAAGATTTCTTTTCAATCTTGTCTAGGTCTGGATTATTTTTTGAAACATCTGTATCTTCTATATTAGACCAAAATGAAAATTCTATAAGTCAGTATTGACAATGCTGAGTTAAAATCACATTGGTGGTCCGACAAAGAGCCTAAAGTTAAAAGCAGCAGGAAACAAAATAAAAAATAGTCTTCTTATAAAAAAAAATTAAGAAAAATTTTAAATGCTTCTTAAATATAGTAGTTATAAGAAAAAGCCTTTGGAAATAAATTTGAGAATGGAGTGAATTAATACATGGTAAGCCCCATTTGTCATAGCTGATGGTGTCTCAAGAACAGAAAACTTTGTGGTAGCCCTTCTAGAATCAGGTAATAAAGTACCAGCAGACATTCAAGTGAAGACTGATAAACACAACCTTGCACATCTCTCAGTTCCTTGGAGGGTTTGAATTACAGAGTCAATTTAGGTACTTCAACCTAAGAGACATAAGAGGGCTAAAACCACTCACGTTCATCTGCCTGTAACATACCTATATATCTCACCAGGAGCCTTACTTGACAGACTCTCTTCTTCCTTCAGCTCTTAGATTTACCACTTCCTCAGAGAACTATGTCTTAACCATCCTATTTAAAGGAGCCCCCATTGCAAACACATTTCCTTTTATATAAACTGCCTTATTTGCTTCTTTATATTATCAAAATCTATAGTCATTAGGTTTATAGATTTGTTTCCTTGCTTACTTGTTTATGACTCTGACATCTAAATGTTATGTCCAAAGAGGGAGGGATCGCAGCTCTATTTTACTACTTCATACTAGCATCTTGCATAATGCACAACATGTGGTCATGCCCAATCTACATGGTGAAAGAAAAGAAACATGTGAAAAAGGAAGAGAGTTCTGGTCAAGATGGCGAAGTAGGTATATGCTGTGCTTTCTTCCTCTCATGACCATATCAAAATTATAACTAAACTACAGAAAAATCATCATTGAGAATCACCTGAAGTCTAGCTGAACAGAAGTCCTACAACTAAAGATAAACAGAAGAAGCCACACTAAAACTGGTAGAGGAGCAAAAACACAGAACAGGCTGGTCCCATACCTATGTACGGCAGTTAAATTTATCACGAGGGATATCTTGGCTGTAAAGGTCCCCCTTGCAAAGTGAGGGGTCCCAGCACCACATAGAGCTCCCCAGCCCAGGGTTCCAGTGCCAGGAAGAGAAGTCTCTATAACTTCTGGCTTTGAAAACCAGCCATCTTGGCTATCCTCTTAAAGAGCCTGCACACAAATCTACTTGCTGATGGACTTGCTCTGAGCTTCAGCCCTGGGACAGCAGCTCAAAAGGGATCAGATAAACTGAATTGTCTGGTTCAGGGCAAGGGCTGGAGAGGCAACTTTCTCCCAGACAGAAATGTTAGCAGACAACATTGTTCCCTTGTTGAGCCCTCCCATAACCCAGTGTGCACACACAGGCACCATATCTGAGGCTCCATCAACCTGGCTAACACCATTTGACTTGACCCATCCAACTTGTGGGCTCACTCAGTCTTCTTCCAGTGGCTTTTCCATACAAATGGTATGTCTTGGCTCACACTGTAAACTTTCCTAAAAATCTCTCAAATGTCTACAAACCCCAAACAAGCATCATTTAGCTTTGGCATGCCCCAAACCTCCTGCTAAACAGCAACAAGACCCTTACATATGTTGCCTACAAGAGACTCACTTCAGTTCAAAAGACACACACAGACTGAAAATAAAGGGAAGAAAAAGATATTTCATGAAAATGGAAATGAACAACAAAAAATTCTGGGGTAGGAATACTTATACCAGTCAAAACAGACTTTAAAACAAAAGCTATATCAAGAGATAAAGAAGGACTCACTTCTGTGTATTTATCTGAAGAAACCCAAAACACTGCTTCAGAGGAAGACATGCATCTATATGCTCATTGTGGGATTATTTACAATAGCCAGGACATGGAGGCAACCTGAATGTCCATCAATAGATGAATGAATAAAGAAGAGGAGGTACATATATACAATGGAATATTGCTTAGCCATAAAAAATGAAATCTTGCCATCTGCAACAACATGAAAGGACCTAGAGGATATTGTGCTGAGTAGACGGAGAATGACAAATATCTGATCTCACTTATATGTGGACTCTAAAGAACAAAATAAACAAACAAACAAAACAGAAACAAACTCATAGAGAACATTTTGATGGTTGCCAGATGGTGGCAGGTGGAGAGTTTGGGTGAAAAAGTGGAAGGGACAAATTGGTAGTTACAAAATGGTCATGCAGATGTGAAGGACAGTAAAGGGAATATAGTCAATAATATTGTAATAACTAAGTATGGTATCAGATGGGTACTAGATTTATTGGGGTGATCACCTCAGAAGTTATAAATTTCTAATCACGATGTTGTCCACCTGAAACTGACATAATATCGTATGCCAGCTATAATTGAAAACTAAAAACAATATTTAAAAATTAAAAAAGGAAGGAAGGAAGGAAGAGTGGGAAGAGGAAGGAAATAAAGGGGAGAAGGAGGGAAAAGAGAGGGAAGAAAAAAGGAAAAGGACGGGGAGGAAGTGAAAGAGAGGAAAGAGAGGAGATGAAAGAAGAGGGACGGGTGGCAAGGGAAACAAGGAGAAAAGAGCAGCACATGATGTGGTTTATAATCCTTTTTGTTTTATTAGACTTATACCTGCTGGCGGTACTGTTTGACTAGGGTGAAATGACAACTGCTTTTGGCCTCGTTTTTTTTAAATAAAAATAATAACCAGGGTTGCTTGATTGTTGCCAGGGCTAAATGACACAACAATTGTGAAGCTCTTTGTAAACTGCCAAGCATAATATATACATATGTATATATATATATGTGTGTGTAATCTATAAAGCTCTAAAGAAATGTAAGTTATTATTATTAGCTAAAGTTACTGATTTCTTCACTGAGCATAACTGCACAACTAATGGTTTCATTCTGGTTTCCTTTCCATCCATAAGCATACCTCACATAAGGAAATTGAGTATGACTCTTAAATGTACAGACAGATGCTTCTCAAAAAATGTTGTGGTTACAACCTGATAAATCCATTGTAAGTTAAAAATATTGTTAAGTAAAAAATGTACTTAATATATCTAAGCTACTGAACATCATAGCTAAGCCTAGCCCGCCTAAAACATGCTCAGAACACTTACATTAGTCTATAGTGGGCAAAATCACCTAACACACTGAACACATTGAACAGCAGCGGTCCCCCAATTTTTGGCACCAGGGACCAGTGCTCTTATGAGAATCTAATACCTGATGATCTGAGGTGGAGCTGAGGCGGTGATGCTAGTGCTGGGGAACAGCTGCAAGTACAGATAAAACTTCGCTCCCGTGCCCACCATTTACCTCCTGCTGTGCGGCCTGGTTCCTCTCAGGCCACAGACTTGTATCAGTCCACAGCCCAGAGGTTAGGGACCCCTGCTGTAGCATATTAGATGTTTACCTTTGTAATTCTGTGGCTGAAAACTGCAGCTTACTACCACTGCCCAGCATCACAAGAGAGTATCGTACCGCTATGGCCAGCCCAGGAAAAGATCAAAATTTTAAGTATGATTTTTATTGTATGTGTATCCCTTTTACACCATAGGAAAGTTGAAAAATTATAAGTCATATTATTGTGAGTTGGAAACTGGCCGTAGTGCCTTTATGCAATTAACTGGTTGTTAATTTAGTACGTGAGTAGACCCTTACAACAGGGCAATATAACAATAACTTACGTTTTTGAACAATTATTATAAGCCTCAAACCATTCTACTATTCTAAGTTCTTTGTATATTTCATCTCATTTAACCTTTACAAAATACTGTGAGGTAACAACTTACTAGTGTCTCTGTTTTACAGTGAATAAATTGAGGCACAGACAGATTTAAAAACTTTTTCAATAACCCATTCCAGTGAGAGACAAAAGTTGGTTTCCAAGAGGGTATCTGGCTCCAGGGTCAGCCCTCTAAACCTGGGCTCTGCAGGTCTCTTACATGGCAATTTATATATAATTTGACAATTGTATGGTTTGTGAAATTGTTCCTGCAAATGGATCTTGATCTAGAATTGTGTTTAGTCAATAGCCCCAAAATGGTTCTCTTTTGCATATCCCATAAGGATATAAAACAGTAACAGGGAGATGCCAAAACTGAAAAATGTCTGAAAAGTTCTTAAAGGATTTTCGAAATACTTTTAAAATCTTGGCTTTGGGTTTAGCCTGGGATTATTTCTTACTCTCCCAAAGTCCTCACTGTATATTTATTGGTTTGCAAACTAGCCCCTAGACATAGAGACAGAAGAGACCAAAGAAAGAGGCAGGCCACCTGATTGGAAGGTGTCAGCTTTAATAAACAAGGGACCTTATATATGAAGCCTTTCTTGGGCCACATAAGACAAATAGATTTCAGCATCTGACCACCAGAGTATTAAAAGTTTATGTAGAGGACTTTACTGGATTCAGTCATGTATACAGTACAGATGGTTTCAACAACTCACTCCTAACGTGGGGATGGTGGGTGGAGCATACATTCCAAGGACAGTGGAAGAAGAAAAAAGCCTCGGATTGCCCAGGTTGAGCTTGCAGGTCAACCGGCAGTCACATCCTCATGACCTCCTCCAACAGTATTGTGCTTAGAGATTTTCAAAGAGGAATAAATGAGTATCAGAAACCCCAGAGGTTTCTGAACATTACACAGGTCTCTATTACTCACCCCATTTTCTCTTATTTACCACTCAGAAGCTGTCTCATTAGTACAAGTTGGTGAGTCTAGTTCCTGAAAGGTATGCTCTCTCTCATTGTCTAGGTGGCTTGAAATAAAGTTAAGAATCAATGGTTTAACCAGTTAGGTGTAGAGAGGAAGCGGAAGGTAGATGAAGAGTGAATTTTGCTCTGTGATACTCGAATACAAAACAATCGTTGTTTTCAAGGCTATTACTAGAATTATTGTGCTAACAATAATAGTAGTAATGGCTAATACTTATCAAGATTTTCCCCTGTGCTTAAAAGAGACTCTGTTAATCATTTTAACATAAACACTCGACATTTTAACATAAACACACACACGCACATGCACGCACACACACACACACACACACACACACATCATGTACTCTTGTCGACTCCATTTTACACAAGAAATTGTTTCAAGGTTATTTTTTAAATTTTTATTTTAAGTTTCAAGTATACAATACATTGGTTAGACATTTATATAGTTTATAAAACGATCCCCTTAACTGTTCTCCCTCTCTCCTCTGGCTCTCCGCCTAGCTATTACATTAATGCTAACTATATTCCCTACGCCGTGCTCCCCATCCCGGTGACCATCTATCAACTAATTTGTACTTCTTTAACTCTTCACTCCTTTCTCCCAGCCCCCGAGCTCCCCTCCCCTCTGTCTGTCACCAGATTGTCCTCTATATTTGTGATTGCTATTGATTAGTTTGTTCTTTTTGTTCCTTAGATTCCACACATAAGTGAAATCATATGGTATTTATCTTTATCTGACTTATTTCACCCGGCATAGTAACCTCTAGATTCATCCATGTCTTGCAAATGGTAGATTTCATTTTTTTAATGGCTGAATAATATTCCATTGTATATATGAACCGTAACTTCTTTATCCATTTATCTGTTGATGGGCATTTAGGATGCTTCCATATCTTGGCTATTGTAAATTGTGCTGCCATGAATAATGGAGTACATAAATCTTTACGAATTAATATTTTGGCTTTCTTTGGATAAATACCCAGAAGTGCAATTGCTGGGTCAAAAGGTATATTCATTTTTAATTTTTGAAAGACCTCCAGAATATTCTCCATAGTAGCTATACCAATTTCCAATCCTACCAAGAGAATATAAGAGTTTCCTTTTCTCCACATCCTCACCAACACTTGTTGTTCTTTGATTTATTGATGATAGCCATTCTGACAGGTATCAAGTGATATCTCATTATGGTTTTAATTTGCATTTCTCTGATGATTTGTGACCTTGAGCATCTTTTCATATGTCTATTGCCAATCTGTATTTCCTCTTTGGAAAAATATCCGTTCAGGCCTTCTGCCCACTTTTTAATCAGATTGTTCGAATTTTGGGTCTTGAGTTGTATGAGTTCTTTATATATTTTAGACATTAACCTCTTATCTGATGTATCGTTAGTGCATATCTTCTCCCATTCAGTCGTCTTTTTGTTTTGTTGATGGTTTCCTTCGCTGTACAAAAACTTTTTAGTTTGATATAGTCCCATATGTTTAATTTTCCTTTTGTTTCCCTTGCCTGAGGAGATAGATTCAAAAAGGAATTACTGTTAGCAATATCAAATAGTTTACTGCCTATGTTTTCTTCTAGAAATTTTATGGTTTCAGGTCTTACATTTAAGTCTTTAATTCATTTTGAGTCTATTCTTGTATACAGTGTTAGAAGGTGGTATAGTTTCTTTCTTTCTTTTTTGCATGTATCTGTCCAATTTTCCCAGCACCATTTATTGAAGAGACTCTTTACCCAAATGTATGTCCTTTGTCACGTATTAAGCAACTATATAGGCATGGATTTGTTTCTGGGCTCTTTATTCTGTTCCATTAATCAATGTATCCATTTTTTATGCCAGCACCATGCTGTTTTGATTACTATAGCCTTGTAGTACAATTTGATATAAGGTAGTGTGATAACTCCAACTTCGTTCTCAAGATTGTTGTTGGCTATTTGGGATCTTTTATGGTTCCATATAAACTTTAGGAATATTTGTTCTAGCTCTCTGAAGAATGTCATTAGTATTTTGATAGGGATTGCATTGAATCTATAGATTGCTTTGGGTAGCATGGCCATTTTAACGATGTTGATTCTTCCTACCCATGAGTAAGTTCTTCAATTTCTTTTTTCAATGACATAATTTTCTGAAAACAGATCTTTTACTTCCTTGGTTAATTTGATTCCCAGGTATTTTATTGTTTTTGATACAATTGTAAATGAGATTGTTTTCTTAATTTCTCTTTCGTAAAGGTCATCATTGCTGTATAAAAATGCCAGTGACTTCTGAATATTAATTTTGTATGCTGCTTCTTTACTGAATTCATTGACCAGTTCTAGCAGTTTTTTGGTGGAATCTTTAGAGTTCTCTATATGTATTATGTCATCAGCAAATAAAAAGAGTTTTATTTCTTCCTTTCCAATACCTTTTATTTCTCTTTCTTGTCTTATTGCTGTGGCTAAGACTTCTAATATAGTGTTGAAGAGGAGTGGTGAAAGTGGGCATCAAGGTAATGGTGGCCCTATTAAAGGAGTTAGGGAGTCTTCCTTCTTCTTAAAATTTGGAATAGATTGAGAAGAATAGGTATTAATTATTCTTCGAATATTTGGTAAAATTCACCTATGGAGCCATCTGGTCCAGGACTTTTGTGTTTTGGGAGGTTTTTGATTACTGATTCGATTTTGTTGGTGGTAATCAGTTGGTTCTGATTTTCCATTTCTTCTTGACTCAGTCTCGAGAGATTCTATGTTTCTAAGCATGTATCCATTTCTTCCAGATTGTCCAATTTGTTGGCATACAATTGCTTGTAATATTTTCTTATGATCCTTTGTATTTCTGTAGAGTCTGTAGTTATTTTTCCTCTTTCATTTCTGATTTTGAGTCCTCTCTCTTTTTTCCTTGATGAGTCTGGTTAAGGGTTTGTCCATTTTGTTTATCCTTTCAAAGAACTAGCTCTTGGTTTTATTAATCTTTGTTATTGTTTTTCTAGACTCTTTTTCATTTATTTCCACTCTCATCTTTATTATTTGCTTCCTTCTATTCACTTTGGGCGTTTTGCTGTTCTTTTTCTAGTTTTCTTAAGTGTAAGTTTAGATTGTTTATTTAAACTTTTTCTTGCTTCTTGAGGTAGGCTTGTATTGCTATGAATTTCCCTCTCAGGACTGTTTTAACTTTGTTCTATAGATTTGAAATCAGTGTGTTTTCATTTTCATTTGTTTCTAGGTATCTTTTGATCTCTTCCTTGATCTCAATGATAACCCATTCATCGTTTAGTAGCATGTTATTTAGACTCCATGTGTTTGTGTTATTTTCCAGTTTTTTTCTTGTAGTAGAGTTCTAATTTCATACCACTGTGATTAGAGAAGACAGTTGATATGATTTTAATCTTAAATTTATAGAGACTTGTTTTGTGTCTTAACATGTGGTCTATCCTGGGAAATGTTCCATGTGCACTTGAGAAGAATGTATATTTTGCTGCTTTGGGGTATAATGCTCTGAAAATAACTATTAAATCCATCTGTTCTAGTGTGTCTTTTAGGCCTGTTATTTCCTTGTTGATTCTTTGTCTGGAAGATCTGTCCACTGGTGTCACTGGGGTGTTAAAGTCTCTTATTATGAATATATTACTATTGGTGTCTCCTTTTATGCCAGTCAATAATTGTTTTATGTATGTAGGTGCTCCTATTTTGGGCGTGTATATGTTTACCAGGGTTATGTCCTCTTGATTTATTGATCCTTTTATCATTATGTAATGTCCTTTTTCTCTTATTATAGCCTTTGTTTAAAGTCTCTTTGATCTAATATAAGAATCATTACCCTGGCCTTTTTTTTTTTTTTTTCATTTCCATTTTTTTACTTACAGTCTGTGAGTGTCATTTGATCTGAAGTGGG
>NW_011888785.1:9767741-9807981 GCF_000151845.1 Pteropus vampyrus
TCTCTGTTTAGAGCACTTTAGCAGAGGGACCAGAGCTCCTCAAGGCCTGACACTGCCTGTGAGTCTCTGAAACTGGAAGAGCCTCTAGATGACATGCATGTTAGATGGTGCAGGGACCCCAGGAGCCTCCTGAGTCTATTGAGTACATTGCCCTCTGCCACTGCAGTGTCAGTTTACATGCCAGTACTGTCTCTGTGTCTCCCTGTACAAGTTTCCAATCATAGCAAGGCCAGCTGCTGCCCATCTGGGGCCTGCAAGCACCCAAGCTCTATTTAAGAATTACTAAAGCTCATGGGCATGAGTTTGTCACCCACCACTGAATGCTTCTTCTGGAGGAATGGACTTTGTGTGGGCTGCGGGCTGCAAAAACTGAGTGCTGTTGTTTGCTGTTGAATTTATGACCCAAGGAAAGCACATAATGGGACTGGGTTACGTGGGAGCAAGCTCGCTACAGGTAATTTGTGGGTTAGGTGGGGCATCGTCTCAGTGAGGCACAGGGCCGTCAGGCCTACACAGCAGCAGATTTGCTACCAGCTTTGGGACTGCAGGCTCCCACCAAAGTCAGATATCACTGCAGGACCTACTGTCATCTGTGATGAGTCCACAAAACCCTGAAATCTGCCCAAGTGATACTATATCTCGTGCTGATAGCAGTGGTCTTCCTGTCAATGTATTCCCTGAACTTTGCTCATTTTGCTGGCTGAGATCTCTTGACTACATAGAATGTGCCACCCCAAGGTAGGGGCTGCTGCCTGTCAACGTGCCACAAGCACTTAGTGTATTGGATGGGGCAGGAGCTCAAGGAGTCAAGGGCTGTCAAGTCAGTAGCCTCAGTTTTCTGCAATTTCTGTTTCTGCATGTTCCCGCAGTAGTCACAGATCAAAGGAGGAAACAAGCTGCTGCCTGGGGCGGCCCCACAGACCCCTGAGATCCCCCCAAGAGATACTGCAGCTCATAAGGTAGCAGTGGTCTGCCCACGACTGATTTCCCCACAAAGCCCACCCAGTGCTAGCCAAAGTTTGTTGCCTGTGTCAGTTGGGAGTGGGGAGGGTGAAGGGCAGGGCAGTGGCTGTTGACTATCAGTGGGCCACCTGGGGCAATTTGTGGGTTGGGTGGGGAGGGGTCTCAAGGAGACAATGGCCATCAGATTAACACAGCCTTAATCTTGCTGCAACTTCTATAACCATTCAGGGGTTCACATAAAAGTCACAGACCACAGCAAGACCTGCTGCTGTCTCTAAATGGCCCACAGATCCCCACGATCCACCCAAGTTCATGTTGGCAGCAGTAATCTGCCTGAAACTGTCTCTGAAATGCATGCTTACAGTGCTGGCTGCCAGCTGCAAATGTTTGGCCCTGAAACAGGGTGTGGCCACCACCCAGCAACAAAAGCCCAGGGAATCTGCAGGTTGGGTGGCTTGGACTGATCTCCTCAGGCCAGTGTTTCCTAATGGCTCTGTGGGAGGGATCAGCACCAGCAAGGTGGCTCAGTCTGTAGGTTGCCCTGGAGTGGGTCCTGACTAAAGCACAACGTCAGTTGCCTGTCCAGCCCTCATTCTGGCACCAAGAAATGCAGTCTTTCCCTGTATGAATCTTGTACTAGCCTGTGACCCACTGCCAGTGTCCCGGGTGAGTGTCCATAGGTGAGAGAGCCTGTGCATGGGCCCTTCAAAGGGACAGCTAGGGTTTCAGTCTTCTTCTGTCTCACGCAGATGGCCAGAATCCCTTCTGGTTTTTACAGTCAGAATCTTTAGAAACTCTTCTTCCCTGGGCTGGGACTTTGGGCCGGGGAGCCCCCGAATAAGGCTACGGCCCCTGTTTCCTTATGGGGAGCCTCTGCAGCCTTGCTCTCCCTCCCAGAGTTCCTCCACCATCCGCAGGTGCAGGTTCAGCCTGATTCCTGGCCTTGCCCTTCCTACCGGCTTCAATGTGGCTCCTCCTTTATACTATCAGACGTATGTATTATGATCAGCTGGACTTCAGGTGATTTTCCACATTGATTATTTTATAATTTGGTTGGAATTTCAATGTGAACCTGGGAGGAGGTGACCCCTGCTTTCACCTAGTCTGCCATCTTCCTCCCAGAGTTATTTACCCAAGGTCTCCCAACTATGTGAATGGTGGATCTGAGATTTAAAGCTATGGCAACCCGAATTCAAACTCAAAGGCCTTATATCCACTTGTAATATTGCTTTTCCATGAACTCAAGAACACCACTACTACCTCAAAACACCTCTTACCGCAACACACGCGCGCACACACACACACACACACACACACACACACACACAATCTCTTCCTCAGATTTCTGCTTCCATAATTCAAGGCTCATTAGCTCTAAAGAATAGGAGAAGACTTCTCATGGGCATTCTCTACGCTTAGGTTTGGGCTACTTCAGGAATGCTCCCAAAATACTTTGCTATTTCTGTGTCTATAAAATGAAATATGGAGATCTTTTCAGCATATTTTATATGCAACAGAGTCTCACGGTATGTAGCATCATAAAACAAAAAGATCTTTCATATTCAAAATGTGGGTCTGAAACTAAATCCTTCAAGTGCCACAACTTTCGCACATTTTATTATCAATTACTGTTGATGAATATGCCTACTAAAAAATTTCATTAATGCTCCTGCTTCCTTAGACAGACCATTGAACATGGCAGAATGACCATCAACTAGTACAGTGAAATCTATATTTCTGTCTTACCCTTTCTTATAGCATCAGATAACATTTCTCCTGTTCTCACTGTGCTGGCTCCAATAGCTTCTGTATGGACTGGGGGAAAAATAATTAATCTTGTTAAGAATTTTATATTAAATGAAAACTAATGAACTGTCCAAAGGAGAGCAGCATTGAAAATAGGGTATCGTAGGTTAGAAGTGAGAGAAAGGATGGCCAGTTCTTTCAGACACTCAAAGCTCTTTTGATAAGATAAAGGGGATGCTAATGCACATATCTGCATGGATCCTTCATTTCTCATTTGCAATAACTTTTATAAAGAAACACCTCTGCTATGTGATCATTAAGGATCAATGGAAACTTGATTTTAACCTCTCCTCAATCCTCTAATTAAAAGAGCTATAATTCTTATCAAGAAATTCTATAATAAAGATGCTGCATATTTTAATTATACCCTGAAATTAAGCAATAATATTCCAATAGTTTAAATACTTTTCCTAGAAAATCTCCACATTTTATGACTAATTTAACAAGCAAAGAAACACTTAGGCCTTACAATATTTTGTATCTTTAAAGACTTTTATAATCTTTTCATTAATCCATATCATACTCTGGCAGCCAGGTATTAATTATTTTCTTTTTATAGATAAAGAGCATGTTTTGCAGAAAACACCTGTGACTTTCCCCAGATACTGCATCTGTAAGACTGTCTGGACTGTAACTGAGAAGCTAGAATGGTCTGTACCTAAGATTCAGACAAGATTTTGAAAAGGAGCAAGTTTTTAGGATAGTATTTAAGTACCACCCTGTATAAATGTTTGTCATTTCATTGCCACAATAGAACAATTAAATTAAATTTCTGCTGAGTTTAATTCAAAAGTTGTAATAACCCACACATTTTAATCCTGGTAAAACTCTAATAAATAGTGAGATATTAACATTTCTCTTGACCCTTAAATAAATTTATTACTATATGCAATGCTCTGAGCAATGATAAAAGATTTTAACATTTCTCTTGACCCTTAAATAAATTTATTACTATATGCAATGCTCTGAGCAATGATAGGAGATTTTGATATATTTTATGAATGAGTGAAAATCAAGTCACCTGCTCTTACAATTTTACATCCGGAATTAGTATTTTAAGAAAACTAGAACATTTTTGAACTTTAGAAAAATAAAGGTTGAATTTTTAAACTAATACTTGTTGACTATACTATGGGTTAGGCAAAGTGTTCGGCATTTGCACAAATAAATTGTAAATTTAATTCTCATAGTGTGGTAGATGGAAAAATGACTCAGAGAGATTAAGTAAATTGCACTTATATTCATACACTCAGCTAGTGGCAAAGCCAAAATTCAAACTCAAGTTCTGCTAATTTCACAAAGCCCAGTCTCTGAAATCACCATTCACTAATATCCGGGTTTGTTTGTTTATTTGTTTGTTTGGTATTTTATATTTAGATCATAAAACCACCGTATTTAAACCCTCCAGATTAAGTAAAAATTAACAATATCAAAAGGAAAGAATATTTACACGACTCCTCAAGACTAAAAACTAACAGGATATGACAAATGAATCAATCTTTGCTTCGGCTCTTTCCTGTTTCATAATCTAGATGGGAGACTGAGATGCCTTCAACGCCAAGGCTACAGTAACGCTGCTCAGGCTCCCCGCTCTGTGTTTTTAGGTCCTCTTTGCTCTTCCTTGAAGCTAAGTTTCACTCATCTTGTTAGGTTCAGCTTCTACCTTCTCTCCTCATCTTCTAACTTCCAGACTGTACCACGCAACATGGAGCCACTGGAGACTGGCTTTATTCAAAAAGTTTATATTTTGCATATGGTCATGAGACAAAATTTAAATAAGCACCCACTTACATGGAATTCCCAGGCTTGTTTGAGCTATACACTTAAACACCACATGTTCTTCAACTGCCTAAGCCAAGTTTTACCCAGCATAACATTTCAGAACACCTGGAATAGAGAGGCAAAATCTAAACCTCAGGTTAATTTGGTTAAGATCAACTCTGCCAATGTGTATGAGACCTTAAAAAAAAAAAATTAAAGAAACGACTAAAAATTAAGTAGGATAAAAGTACCCACCCCAAAACAGGTGGTGGAGTCTGTGCCTATTTCTATAGGAAGATGAGTTTGGCTTGGATGGGTAAGGCTATAAAACAAGTAAGGGCACCACAGTGACACAAAGGAAAAGCATCTTCTTTTTCCACATTCATTTTTAAATCAGATCTTTACTGCTGTTTTTATTGGAATTACATTAAATGACTACATTAATTTAGAGTAAATAGACATCTTTATGGTTTCCTGTCTTTCTCTGCAAGAACACGGTATGATTTCCATTTGTTAAAATATTCCTTCATGACTCACTATAGTGTTTTAAAGCCTTCTTCATCTAGGTCTTGATAATTCTTTTTTTTTTTTTCATCTTCCTGCTGCTATTATAAAAATGTTATTTCTTTTGTTATATTTTATAGCTTCTTGTTGTTTCAATTTATAAAAGCAATTTATATGAAGACAGTTGATATTACTTTGTGTCCATCTTACCAAATTCTCTTTGTTTTTCATAAAAATTTGGTTATCTTGGGTTTTCCAGAGAAACAGTCATATTATATGCAGATAATGATCATTTTACATTTGACTCTCTAATTTCTATGTCTCCTTTTTCTTTCTCCCTATTAATTACATTAGCTGGTCATTCAAAACAATGTTAGATAATAATGGCATAAAGAACATTCTTGTCTTATTCCTTGTTTTAAAGAGAAATGTATGTGTATGTAAAAATAATTATATTGTGAAGATAAAGAGACAGAGTAGGCTAGACGGGTAAAAGGTGGGGGAAAAGGAAAGTTCTATAACAGTAATTACAGGAGTAAAAGTGTACGTTTAAGTAACTGTACATTGTCTAGTAAACACAAGAATACACTGAATGTTTGCTCATGGACAAATGAAATGAGGTGGTAAAGAGTGGTTAAAAAATAAAGTAGTGAGAAGTATGCATGGAGATACAGACTAAGACCCAATAAAATTAATCTATAGATATTTTTCAGGAAAAGATTAAATTTCTAAAAATATTTTTATAGTATATAAATATTGTTAATAGTAAAATAAAGTAATGGGACTGTTATTTTTTTATATAATTAGTGGAATCAAGCTATTCAGAAGAATTCGAGAGCAATTCATTTTTTCATCCATGTCTTTTCTACAGGGCTTTACCTTAAGTGCTAGGGGCATTCAGAGATCTTAAAATCTTGGTGCCTCTTTCTCTAGAACTAAAAGCACAATTGAGTAAATACATAAACTGAAATATATTAGGTAGTATAGGATAAGTACCAGAAATGGCACAAAACAAGAGCTTAGAAGAATGATCTGGTAGAGTTGATCGGGAAGGCTTTATGTTTGAGGCTGAATTTGAACATATACTTGAAGAAGAGAGTAGGCTTTGACTCTTTGAAGATATGGTATGAGGGGTGCTTATGTAGGATGGAAGTGTGTATTAGGGCACTGTATTTCTGTCATAAATGAAGCTGAAGTGAAGGGAAAGCACTGGGTAATAACAAATGCAATAATTTAATAGTAGAACAGGGTTTTTGTAGAGGAGTAAGTCAAAATTATTGAAAAGGTAAATCAGGGATACATGGTCCAGAAATGTTAACAGTTAAAGAAAATTTGGAGCTTTATTTTTTTCAGTATTAATAGAAAGACATCAAAAGCTTTATTGTCAGAAAGATATATGATTAGAAAATTTCTATTTATTTATTTGGTAACAGAAAGCAAGAAGAATGGATGGGAGTATGAGGAAGCCACTGCCCAGGACATGATTTTAAAATGTTATCTTTTTTTTTTTTTAATCTCCTTACTCTAACCAGTATCACAGATTTGCAACATCTATTTTCTTACTGCAGTTCTATGAATTCAAGTTGTTATTTATTTAAATATTCAAAAGAAAACAATTAAACATTACTATGTGTTTGTGTGAAATACTAACATTATTTGACAGAATTTTATAATTCATTAATAAGTTTCCTGAAACTTAGCACCATTATCCTCTTCAGTCTACTCCCATGCAAGTTGTAATTTTTTAAAAAATAATGCACTCCTATGTTTACTACAGCACTATTTATACTAGCCAAGATATGTAAGCAATCTAACTGCTCATCAGTAGATGACTGGATAAAGAAGATGTGGTACATATATACAATGGAATATTACTCAGCCATAAAAAATAATATCCTACCATTTACAATGACATGGATGGACCTAGAGGGTATTATGCTAAGTGAAATAAATCAGACAGAGAAAGACAAACACCAGATGATCTCACTTATATGTGGACTCAAAAGAACAAAAAAAAAAATGGCAAACAAACCAGAAACAGAGTCATACATACAGAGAACAAACTAATGGCTACCAGATGGGAGAGGAGTTGGGGAGCTGGGTGAAAAAGGAGATGAGACTAAGAAGTACAAATTGGTAGTTACAAACTAGACAAGAGGATGTATAGTACAGAATAAGGAATATAGTCAATAATATTATAATAACTAATGTGGTATAAAACCAGTTGGGGAATCACATTGTAAATTATACAAATGTCCAATCGCTATGCAGTACACCTGAAACTAATATAAAATAATATTGAATATCAACTGTAATTTTTAAAAAGAATATGTCAATAGCCCATTATATTTTAATTTCTAAGATCAAACCATGGTGTGGATGTTCCTCTAGCACATAAGCACCCTAGGTAGAATAGTCACTGAACAAGAATTCACATTTTTAGACATAACTTGAAAAATACATTTTCAATCGAAGAGGAGAAACAGAAAGCTATTTCCAGAAAATATATCATAGCTATAGCATAAATATTGTATATCATAAAAACGGCTCTTACATTTTTGGTTTCTTTTCTAAAAATTAAGAGTGAAGAAGCAGATTCAGGCTTTTGATAACCGCTACAGTGTAAGAATGGAAGGATTCTTCTGTATCCCTGTTAGTTAAGTTTGGAAGGGCATAGAATAAATGAAGTAGAACTTGACTTCTTCCGTTCCCCTTATTCTTCCCCCACAGTACTTCTTTCATGAATCTATGAATCATGAAAATGAAGGGTAAATGGCACCAACTTTATGTACACTCAGTTTCCATGCCCGTAGCAAATTGAGGCTCTGCTATGTCCTTGTTGTATGCAGAACATCAGGAGTGAAAAGGGACCAGACATGGGTCCCCATGGAGAATAGAAATAGTTACAATAAGTTTGTTTTATTCTTTCTCCACTAAACATAGCCTAGTCTCAGTGAAAACCCAAAGTATTTAATGGAAATTTCATTTATGTGTAAGAGAAGCTTTAGATATATTGAAAAAAGAAAAAAAATGTTCTTCAAAGACTCCGTTTCTTTGAAATAAACAGAAAGGCAAGGTGAAATTCATCTGAGAACTGTTCAAAGGCATCATAATCTCAGTAAAAGGGGAAAAATGAAAATATGTTCAAAGCTATCTTTGTTTCTTCAGAAATACTTTACAAATGAAATCAAGGAATATTTGCTTAGAGCAATAAAGTCAGGCTCACCAGAGAATGAAAATGATACACATGGATGTTTATAGAAAACTGTTCTTCATTTGAAGTAAATTTGCTTTACAGAACATTGAACTTACAGGATTAAGGTGAATAATTATTAAGTTTCAGGAAACGGGCAGCCTGAAACACAAGAACTTTCTACCTAAAATACATTATAAAGTATATTTCAGAAGTATGTAAGAAAATGTTACTCAAGTACAATGACGTAATAATTTATAGATAACCTAGAGAAATACACTCACTTCTCAAATATTGGGAATATCATGGGCCAATTGGCTCACCACAATTCTCAATTCATTTGTGGTCCTTTTGCACTACTGGTGCCAGTTTTATGTTGCAATACAATAAGATAATGGAATTTCACCAATTTTGTTAAAACACATCTAAAGTTATATGAAGGGATTCTTGCATTCTCAAGGAGTACCTTCTTGATTCAATTCATGAAGAAAGAAATGTATTTACTTAAAGATAATAATGCTTGTGTGGGGTGAGAGATGTTTCAAAGGTGTTTGACACTAGATTTAATGTAGGGGAAGTCATACATGTTCTCAGAGTGGAGAATGAAACTAATACTTTGCTCAAGTTTGCAAAGTGAGAAGTTGATATCCTGTCTCACCTAATTGAAATAGTTGACAAAGGGATTCTTCTCAGGCATGGGCATGGGAAAGGAGACTAGGTGCAGGGGGCTACTCTATTACAATACTGTCATCTTTGACTAAAACTGGCAATTAGATGAAGTGGTGTAAGTAGTATTTACTTATGAGGAAAAAAAGCTGTTTTGAATCCTGTTCTATACTATTTAGCTGAGTAATTGCAAGAAAGTTATAATTTTTTGGAGCTACAGTTTCTTCATCTGTGAAACGAGGATAATAACATGTACCTCTCATAGTTCTTTAGAGTAGTAATTAGTTCTTAGTAATACTTACTAAAGAGTAAGAAACTGAACAATAATATGCACATATATTTTACATATACACATATGTATGCATACATACATGTATATATAATATCAATTAACACACATATATATTATTTAGCTGGCACTCAGGATAAATATGATGTACCTAGGCAGAAAACTGCTTTTGTGTAAATATTATGAAGAATATGCAAATATACATGTAATACCATATAACTCCTTCCTTCAAGGAATTTATATGTATACTTTATTTTATTTACTAACTTAATCCAAATAAAAATTCTAGGTACTAATAATACAATCCCTTTATTATAAATGAGAAAATAAGGCACTGAGTAGTAATAAGTAGTAGTAGCAGTGGTCCAGTAAACAAGATGTGATGTCATCTAAGGTATGTGATCATAAAAATAGGAGCTAGTATAAGGAAGGAACTGGCCTATCTATAGATTGTTTGAGTGAAAAATTAAAGGAGTAAAAAAGAAGATATTTTTGCCTAGGGAATGAACATTGGGCTTACGCCTAGCAGATCACAAGCTTCAGAAAGAGTTACTTTGAAATATATCTTTGTTAAGATATAGTGGAATTGTATGTGAGTATCTTAAAGTTGACAGCCAAATATGTGTAGTTTTGGTATTATTATTTATTGATGACACTATCATTTAAGGACTTTTAAAGGTGGCATGAGACAGTTGGCACAAAATCTGACAAAAAACATCAATAGATAGAAGAGAGAGCCTGGAATTGTGGGAGCCCATGAGGAGGAATTTCCAACTGTTTCTATTCTTGTAATAGGGGAAGCAATTGTGTGTGTGTGTGTGTGTGTGTGTGTGTGTGTGTGTGTGTGTAGGCAAACAAAAAAAAAAGCTGATACAGTGGTAGTTTTGAATGATGTTTAAAGATAATATTTTAAAGCATTTTACCTTTTAAAGTGCTTTCACACAGATCATCAATAAACTCTCAAATAACATAAAAGGTAGACCAAGACAGTGATTTCTTTCATTGCTAGGTATGAACAATTGCTAGGTATGAAAACTAAAGAACATTGGGACCATAAGATTTGTTTAGTCACAAATGTAGCACATGACAGACACCAAAAGGCAACCCAGATCTCCCATCTTCCAGTTAATTACTTTTATAACCCTTATATCACATAATTTGTCAAAGATCTGTGTCATTGTTCCCTTTTCCACATCAGATAATTTTCTAACTTGTAATATGCTTTCTCTGAGGGGGCTCCTGTAAAATTATAGAAATAATAATCATAGCATAGTTAAACTTTATGAAAAAGTAGAAATGTGCTTTATAAAATATTAAATGATAGGTGACTAGAAGTATAAAATAGTTCAGCTCTAAGCTTCTAGCAATGATTAAACACTTTTTAAGAGCTGCTCTTTTGGGATTCTACTTATTTTTAAATCCAGTACTTGGCAATGCCATCCCTTAATGTTGCCTATTGTATTGCTTGCTTCCTCCTACCCACAAAGTCTGTTACATTGTATTGGCATAAATATGTATAGGAGATATTATTCTTTTTTTTTTAAATGGTGTTAATTGGGGGCCACAGAAGGAAAAGCAGTGAGAATGGATGTTGTGAGGATATTTTAAATCCAAAAGAAGATCTGGCTCGGTTGATTTTTGGGAATAGTCTGTCCACAGGAAGAGTGGCTCCTAATGAGGATGGATGTATCACCTAAGTGTATATGAAACGGCAGCAGCAAAGAAGAAATTGTGATGCATGTAGAAAGCCTTTTCTTTGAATGATGCCGGTTATAAGACTACATTTGAAGCCAGTAGAAAGCATTCTCCCATGGACTGTAAAATAAGTAAAATGGTATGATGGAAACAAATATCATCAAACTATAAGAGGCCAGAAATTGTGAGTCCTTTGTTTTCCAAACAAAAGAATTTTCCACTGTCCAAATGGCTGACAAGCAGTCACTGAATTTTTTACTCAGTTAAAAATTTGTTTGTTTCATAAGCAAGATGAATTGATGCAGGGTAAGAAAATCATGTTGTAGGGGGAAAACATTTATGGATTTTGGTATATTAATAACTTATGATTTTAGTTCAGATTTTATTGGAAACAACTGAAGCAGATAAAACAATAAATGTAAGAAAAGCATAATTTCCAGCTACCTGCTAAGAGCGTGTAAATAATTGTGCATATTATTTGTTTTCACCTTCCAGTAATTTCAAAGAAGATGTACATAAAAAGATATATAAAACATGTACTTTCAAAATGAATATTGCACTTAATACTTGGCACAAAAAAAAATTACAGGAGATAGGAATAATTTTTTCCACCATGCTATTACAAAAGGATAAGAAACTGTTTTTCATTTAAAAATAACAATAATACCAGTTTATGGTTATATAGTACTTTTATTTTTTTTGAGAGCTTAAAAGGTCAACCCCATGCAAGGTATAACAGGATTTTATTAAAATTAATGATATTTCTGGTGGTGAAAATTCAAAAGTGATAAATAGTGTATGATTTTTGCTGTGTTGCCATAATACAAGCACTGAGAAAAATTTAGAAATTTGTGCCTTTGTATTTTCAGATCCATAAATAGATAAAGATCATCTAGAGACCTCTATAAATTTTTTGTGAATTTTCCAGAAGTCTAGTTTGAATCCTAAAGGTGAAAAATATGTCAAATATAAAAGGTTTATCTTCCATTTAGGGTACTCATTTGAGACCATTTGAAGTCTTTGTTTGAATTTGGAAATCTGTGAGGTATTCAAAATTTTTAGAAATATAAACAACAAAAATATTTATTTCAATATAATCTGAAATTCTGACATATTTCATCTGTCATTACATATTTCACATAAATTTTAATATATTCCCAATATATTAGTAAAAAACAGTCAATACAAAATTATACTTTGGTCCCAATCAACTGGTTATCTGTGATCACTAGTTATTTTATCCATTCTTATCCCTCCAGAGTTTTAGTGATATACCGTTAGCAAAGATGAAAGACAAACGATAATAAGTTCTATGTGCTTCCTGTAGATGTCACTTACCAATGATACTTAGCATTGATTACACTATAATTTTAGATGACATTTTAAAATATATAAACATATATTCAAAAGGTATTTTACATAACAACCACCTCTCAATTTCAGAGGGAGAAGAGATCTTCAGAGTCATCTAATTTCTCCCTAATTTTACAGCTAAGGAAAGTAGAACATAGAAATTAAAGTAACTTTGCCTTAGGTTATGCAGTATAATTTACCAGTAGAGCCAGTTGAAAAATCTAAGTCTACTAATTCACTTTACTCACATTATTCACAACCACTGATTTAAGAGTAAATCAAGACTTGTAATTTGCCTATTTGTGTATATTGAAAAGATGTATCAGAGAGCAATGAAATTTTCAGCATAAAACTGTTAGTTTCAATACTTTGTTAGATGATTGATTTAATTGGTTAATCAGTACTACACTGCCAATAAAGTCACTGTGACCTGAATAAAATATGACTAAATTCCATTGAGTAATCTGTACCCATTCATTTATTCGATCACTATGTAATAAGTTCCTACTAAGTTCCAGGCACTTTCTAGGCATTCAGAGTACAGGAGCAAACAAAAATAAATCAATTTTTATGCAACTAAATTTTTTTTTTTCCTAGGGGGGAAGATGGAACAAATATTCTAGTTGGTGATAAGAACTTTGGAGAAAAAATAAAACACCATGTAAAGAAGCCTAAGGCTAGCTGGAGTTTTATTTAAATAGGGTGTTCAAAAAAGCCCAAATTTGGAAGCTAAAATTGGATTGGTGAGTGAAGAAGCCATGAGAAAGAACATTATTGGCAGCAGAAATAGCAAGTGCTAAGATTCTTAGTGGAGAGAATGCCCGGTATGCTCAAGAAATAGCTAAAAGTCTGGAGCAGTGGACTATGGGAGGCAGTTACTTATAGGGGAGATCAGAGCAGGGAGGTAAGGGAGCTGAACTAGGAGCAGAGAAATGATCTGATCTTCTATTTTAACAAGATCACTCTGGTTGCTGTGTCAAAGATAAAATTTAGTAGAACAAGGGTAGAAGCAAGGAGACCAATAGGAGGCTATTGCAACAAAGCAGGCAAGAGGTGATGTTGACATTGGAGAATAGTATTATTCCAAAACTCAGAAATATGAGTAATCCATTTTCTACACTATGACAGATTAGGAAATAGGTGGATCGTTCAAATGGAGTAATTTGAGGAAAATTTAATAAATGAATTATTTCCAAGGGTGGGCTAATGTTTAAAAACATTATCAATAGACAATGTAATGCGTTGAGGCTAATAATAATAGGGGGAAAGTATTACCCTCTAGGTTTAAAGGGCAATGGGGCGAGCTACCACTGGAAAATTAAAAAGAATAACTATATGAAGAGGGCCACCCTGATGAAAGTTACAACCAAAAAGCCACAGTAAACTGACTATAAGCTGGTGGAGAGACGTCCAGGAGAATAAATATTCCTGCATCACTCTCCTCAGTCCCTTAGATCTCCTCTTGATGTAGCCTATTGTCCAAACCCAACTAGAAACCAGAGGGTAAGGAAGTGCTTTGATATGGCTCTCATGCGTTGAACTCTTGGGAACACAGCAGGGTGAAAAGTAAACTGGAAGCGTAAACAAAAGATAACATTGTCCCAACTCACCACAAGTACATTCATGTACACATATCTTGTTTACAGAGAACACATATGTGCAGAAATTTAAAATATATACATTTCTGATAATAATTCATGAATATGAAGAATTCATTAAAGTTGTTAATGTGTTCTTATCTTGGGCAATGATGTATAAAGTTTACATATCATGAATTTATCCTTAATGAAATTATTCTATTTGGCATGTTAGTGAAAAAATTATATATGTTTTCTCTATACTATCATATCAGATATTTAGGAATTATTATTAGGAGTTATCGAACATGTATTGGCATTTCAGAGTTTTTCCAGAAGATAAAAACATATTTAATTTACTCAAAATTCTACTTATCTTCTTAACTAGTTTCTTCTCTCTTTAATTTTGGTCTTCATAGTACCCTCAATCTAAATAGATATTTCAAATGCAGGAAAACCATCCCGTTTCTCAAGATGAGGTAATTTCTCAAACTGCTCCCCACTTTCAGAGTAATTTAGAGGAAACTCAGTATCTCTTAGCTCATTAGAGTTCTTAAAAACAGGAAATGATTGCATTACAATAAAAATAAATATTATGCTTTAGATTATTTTTCATTTTTTAAAACATTTTTACATATAAGAACTCAACTGGTAAGGAAAACTTACAAAGTTGGCCGAGGCAGTGAAATCCATGGGTTTTATGAAAAATAGACATTGTCGGTAATCAAAAGAAACAAATCAAAACAATAAGTCAAATATAAGTTCGAATGATTTCAGTTATGCAGAGACCAGTTCCTGTCGCTATAATTCAGTGAAAACTAAAATGTAAAAAATTTCATAGGGCAGAAGAACAATTTTCTCTGCCCTCTCATTTGAACATTCAGATACTTTTCTGCTGTAGTTCCTAGGTACTTTTCTAGCTATTAAGCAATTAAACTGAACAGGTAAATAGAGATGGGAACTCACCTCACTGATAATTCACTGGAAGGTACTATCTTTCTTTCTATTGCCTGTACTTAATTGACAAGCAATCCCCAACCCATCCCACAAGGAAAATTTCTTTGACACTTGCTTTTGCTTATATAAGAAAATGTATTTCAGGTTCTACTATAATGCATGGTTGTTAGTTTCTCAGTCCACAAAATTCGATTTAATCTATGATTTATTTGAATTATAGTATTACAAAAGTTATAATTGCTTATTTCGCTCTAGGAAAATGCATTACCAGTTCCAACAGGGGAGTCAGGAAACTGATAAGTAGCTCTGGGCTGGTGGAGTGGAGAGAATATGTGCTTTAAAATCGGATAGTTATTTTATTTTACAGACATTTCAATATTGCTCACTGTGAAATTCTGAACACTTTATAAAGGTTATCTCATTTATTCCTTATAACAACCCTAGGAAAAGGGTGTATCGTTATCACTCAAGGATCATCATTAGCACTCAAATTTTATGGATAAGGATACTGAGGCACCAGTGGTTAAACAATCTAGCAAAAGAGACATAACTTGTAAGTTTTTAAATAAGTCACTCTCTATTCCTAACATGGGCCAAACATATCCTACCTCAGAAAATTATAAAGAGTCATTGAACTATTTAAGTGCTATCACCCTAACGTGCTTGGCACATAGCCAGGATTCAATAAATGTTAGCTACTATTAGCTGTTTTTATTAAAAATTGGTGTCAATAATGTCAGTACCATTCTCCTTCCAATTTCTTTATATTTATAAAAGACTGAACTATAGTTTTCCCCCAAACTCATGAAAGTGTGAAGAATCTTGCTTTTCAGTTGACGCAGCACCAAGAACTAGAAAAGTCATTCATCTTCCCTTACCTGTTGCTCAAGACTGAAAGTGTTTTCACTTTCTTTCCCCATTTGATTGTCCTGTTTTCCTCTTCCCTGGGATTGGGAAGAACAAAGCAGCAACCCTCTGTGCTTGAAGTAAACAGCACTGATAAATTCATAGGCAGAAACAGGAGTTACAATCATGATTCCTTCTTATGCAAAGATCACAAAACCTTACGGTGTTTATCAAACATCTGGACTACTAAGGACTTCAGTAGTCTGAATTCAGTGCAAGTAGAATGGGATATTACAGGTCATTTAAGCACTCACAACATCCACCAGTGCCCTGATGCATATAAAGATATTCCATATAATAAAAAGAGTAAAAGACTATAAACACAAAGGACTTAATTCTTGTCCAACTGAATCATCCATCTCTGTGACCTTCAATAAGCCAGTTAATCTATAGTCTCAGTTTTCTTATTTGCAAGTTAGAGGCCACAGTGCCTTTCCTGCTCCCTCAGAGTCTACAGGGAGTGTTATCTACTCTCCATCTGTTCTGGTTCTTTCCCCCAAACAAGAAAATATGTTTTAAGGATTCTTCCTTAAAACAAACACATGATTTAACAAACAAAAAACAACCTTGTCTTCCTTCACTACCTTCTCCAAAAACTATCTGATTTCTCTCTCATTCATGGTTAAATTTACTAAAAGGACTATAGTTGCTGTCTCTATTTCCTCATCCATCTTTTATTCTCTCATTTACTCAGCAGCTGATCCATTTCGTCTTTGATAATTCTCTTCACAAAATCTCTTTTTATTACGGTCACTAGTGACTTCTAAATTCCATGTCTAGGGGATGTTTTTAGTTATTAGTTAGTAGCAGTGAGTACAACTGAACACTCCTTATTCAGAATACTCTTTTTTTTGGTACCCTTGATTTGAAATTCAGACCTCTGTCTTTGGCTTCCCTTTTCTCATACTACGTGATGATATTATCTACTATTCCCACTTCAGTTTCCTTGTATGTAGGTTCCTGTGAAATATCCTGGGATCCAGTGCAATATCTCTTGCCCTAATCCCCAGCTGGCATCAGCTGCTCAGCTGCTGAGGTGTATAGCAAATGAAACCTATGGCCTGTTTCCCGCTCTGTCAGGCTAATGATGCTCTTACCTAGTCTGGCTGGGTAGGCTACTACTTTGCCATGTGGTATATCCTGTGGTCTTCAGACACCCAGCTGGGCATCTTTGTAGCCTCATGATGCTGTAGATACCACAGAGGTATAACTGTTCCCCTTTCTTTCTCTTCTCTCAGACTTTTACCCAACTAGGTAGACTTTAGTGTGAAGGAGCAAGCCAGACCAAAAATCCCAGCTCTCTGCTGCCTCCTTTACCAGGCTTAAAGAAAAACTAGAAAGTTCTGCAGAAAACAGAGTCTGCCTTCGCCCTTTCTCAACTAGATTATAGTACTGCCTTGTAAACCACCTGAGTGGCCATGATTTGCACTGGCATTCCCTCTAAAGAAACCTTGAGTTTTTCTAATATGTAACTGGAATAGTGAAAAACAAAGAACTTTGTTTTAGAACTCTGAAAAAATTATCTGGTTGTTTCTGTTGCTAGAATTATGATGTTACGAACTGAGCAGGAGAGAAGGGGAGGTCGAATACAAAGGTTTTATCCTTCACTTTCTGTCTTTACTGGAACTGCTCCCCTCTGGCAATGGAAGTGGCTACTTTGATTTTCACTTTCCTGAGTTTATAATTTGTTCTTCCCTTTCCTGGGGCCAAGATGTCTATGCCTATGTGTACGTATTTATATATCTGTGTATTTAAATATCCATATCCATTTCTACATCTGATTGGTTCAATGTCTCTAGAGAACCCTAATACAAGGTCCTAGTTCCTTATGTGCCTACTGATAGATAAAAGAAGGTTAAATGAGATAGTAAACATAAGCATGTTTTCTAACTCTGGGGAAGTGTTATATGGGGTAATGTGGGCCAGTATATTGACCAGCAGCAGTGGGTTCTGACTCTGTCCACTCCACCCACCATATTCTAGGGCAGGATTTGAAAAACATTGATAATGCTCTCTGTGACACACAAGGGTAACCGAGTAGCTATTTTATGCATAAATCCGCTAAAATTTCCAAAGACAATTTAGAATTGACTTCTATTGCAGAAGTTTGAGGTATGACATGATATGATTTCTGATTATGTCTTTCTGCAGGATTCTGGAATTTGTGTTAAAGATCACTGAAAGTTTGGAAACAGCATCTCTAAAATTAAAATTAAGCGCTATGGTCATGTTTATTTGCCAAAGGCATTGTTGGTAATATAAAAATATGATCTCTTTCAGCTGGCTATGCAGCATTTTAATAAATGCACTGACTCATGCTGTGATTTCAGTCACTTGAGATGAGCTTTTTGAATTAACCCTCCCCATTCAAACTTCTTTTCTGTCTTATCTTTACCACCTTCTACAAATTTATGTAGACAGCCTGTGCAAATGGTGGAAGGAGGATAAAGAAACCTCTTTTGCTTTGTAAATTTGCATTTTGATTTGTGTGATGTTAACATTGTTCAGAGGTGGTTAAAATAAGGAAAGCATCTACCCAGAGGTAAGAACCTTAGTGAAAATGAGAAACAGCCAGGGGTATTCAGCTAAATGGTTCCCTATAAATATCCATTGGAATTATTTAGGGAGAAAGAAAAAAAAAAGATTTAGAAGTTTGATATTCCAAAGGGCTCTAGCAATTGCTTAAAACAGAATCCTTTCATGATAAAAGCAAGCATAATGAAGTGTTGAGGAAGCAATTATCACCTGTAATCTAAATATCAATTGACTGCATGTGGAAACTAATGGATTTATAAACTATGAAAGTGAACTATAGCTTCTACAAAGAGTGAAAATAATATATAAATTCATTCATTCAAAAAGTATTTATTAAGAATCTGATATGTGACAGGCATTGGGGTTTCAGTGACAAGCTATGAGGAACTGGTGAGACACAAAATAAGCCACATAACACGTGGATAAACAAGATACCCAAAGGTTATGGTTAAGAGATATAAACAGTTCTTTTGACAGAGGAAACTGAAATTCAAATTGAGAAATCTAATCTAGATAGGATGGTCAGGAAGCACCTGTCAGTGTGTGACATTTCATCTGAGATCTAAAGAATAAGAAGAATCATGGAAAGGTGGTCCAGGTGGAGGTGAGAGTGGATAAAAAGGATTTAAGACTAGAAAAGCTCCATGTCTTCAAAGAAGATAAAGAACAGTACACCTGAAGAAAAAGCTAGGGAGAGGATGATGGATAGAAATCCAGACAGAAGCCAAATCATATAGCATCTTATAGATGAGGATAAGGAGTTTCAATTTTATTCTAGTATAACAGAAAGCCATTGAGAGGCTTTACATAGGAAAGTGATGTGATCTGAATGACCTTTCAAAAGATTTTTTTTGTGTGGAGTTATTAGAAGAAATGGGACTAAAGAATGATGTGGAGAAAAAGAGTTGATTGAACAGACATATTTTGGAGGCAGAGCTAGCAAACTTGTTCATTGACCGAATATAGTGTAGAGAGGAATTAGAATGATTCTTGGCTTGAGCAAGTGATTATTCCATTATAAAAACAGAAAATAGCTTGTGGGTAGAGAGGGAATCAGATGATCTTTTGTTTTCAATAAAGGGCTTCTGTTGCATCTTTAAAATATCACAAACAAGTATGAGCAATCATCTGCCATCCTATTCTATAGCTAGACAATTCTTAAAACTTATTCACCAGACTGGTGAACTTAGCCATTTTCAGATACATAGATACCATCCCAAAATCTTCTGAAATTCTTGTTTTTAACAGTTGTGGTTTACTAAGTCAAAACAGTTGAATCTGATACAAATTTAGTGTCATTTCTTTCAAGAAGTAACTCATCTTTCTGGCCTTGAGATATTGAATAAGTAATGCCTCACCTCATCTGAACCCTGCAAATGTATGTTTCAACCAAGAATTTTCTAATTTCAACAAGAGACCCATTCCAAATAATGAGGTTGATGGCAAAGTGGCACAAATCTCATCTTGTAACAGGAGTCCAGTGTTACATCTTTGATCTAAACATGACTATAGAGTGTGAGAACAGTAGCCAGTATCTATTTTCCACCATTTATCAACACGGAGCCTCTTCTTTTCATTCCAAGGAAACTAAATTCTACCTTGATGTGACTGAATTCTCCCTCCAGAGTTCCTCTGGTTTCCTTGAAAATGACTGCATTCTTTCAGAGTGATGTCAACATTTTTGATTGATATCAACAGTCTAATTACTGAGAAAGGTCTTTATTTTCATAGTAAGATAGGCAAAAGGCTCAAATGATCTGCTTTACATGTGTTAGGTTTAAATTAACCTAGGGGAGATGTCAGGAAGACAGCTGAATACATGTAATTGAAACTCAGGGAAGAGATCTGGGCAGAAGACATGAATTTAGGAGTTATCAGCATATAAGTAAATACTATTAATGGGACTATGAAAGATAATCTAAGTACCAGTTGTTAGAAACCAGAGATAAGTCACATGTGTGAGAAAAAAAACCTAAATAGTCTTTAGAAGCTAAAACCTAAAACTTGAAGCCATTTCTTTGCTAAAGAAATCATCACAGATGTGTGACCCACACTAAATTTGGGTTTTGTTTTTTGATTCTTCTACACCTAAAATCTATTCTAGTTAATTATAAAAGGCCTCTCACATTGTTCAAAGAAATATTGCAATTCTATCATTTTTATATACTATTTTCAAATAAATTATCATGTTAAAGATATTGATGATTTACATAAAGTCTTCACTGAAACTTATAAAAAAAAGTCTTCATTTAAATTTATAAATGGCTGAATGTATTGACAAAGGTAAGACTCCAGTGTCAAATGACAGAAATAGCTTCCACAAAAAGTCACTACTTCAGAGTGATGATCTGGAACATTAAAAAGAAATGAAATAAATTATATGAAAAGTTATATATTATAGTTGAAATACTTATATAAGTAGAATATGGAAGATACTTACCTCTGCAACAGTTTTTAATGTCTTTTTTTTAAATTTGAAGGTTTAAAAAAATGTTAAATTTCAATTAACCAGGTGATTCAGGTGCTTAAAATAAAATGCAAATTAAGCTGTGTGGTAATCAATTTAAAAGCAGGTAGGCCTGGGGTGTAATCCAGGCCATCACTTCCTAGCACTGTGACTTTGGAGTCTTAATATCTATTCCACTTGTCAAATTGTGATAATAGTCTAGAACGTAGAGTCGTAGTCTTCTTTTTCCACAAACATTGTTTTAGGAAATTTTTCCATGTTATTAAATATATCAGAGAATTATTTTCATAGTTAACAATGTTCCATTTACTGAAAATTCTAAACTACTCTTTATCTTATTATTATCCTCGTGTATATTTAGATTATATTTTTCTTACCTCATTGTTATAATTTATGTTTTGTTGTGAATCTTAACCTTTGGTATTAAGCAGTTCTACTATATACCCCTCATCAATTCACTTAGAGGATGTTTGCATACCCTCTATTCTCTGTTCTCCTGTCATACCTCCAAGACCTCTTTATTTTTCCCCTCAGCTTATTGACCTATACAAAAAAATTAAAAAGTAATCAGAAGAGAACGTCCCAAGTTTCTACAATCATATCTACTTATCTATTTGTGTCTGTGCCTATACACTCTGCCTTCCCTATTGTTACTCTGAATGAACAGCTTGTGCTTTCATTGAAGGACATCCCTTCCACTTGAACACCTGCTCAAATATATCACTCTAGATTTTTTTCTTTCTATTAGATATTTTTTTCTCTTGATCAAATTATCCTAAGAGTATACAAACATTCTGCTATTTCTCTTATCTTTAAAAAATAGGAAAAAGTCCTCAATATCACATCTTTCTGCTAGTTAATCTGCTCTCCTTTAGAGGAAAACTTGTAGATATTTTTATTAATAAGCTGTTTTCAGTTTCTTCCTTCTCATTTTCTCTTGAATCCAGTCCAATCAGGATTTCACCCCACATGCCACCAAAACTTCCCTCAAGGTTATCTATCTTCACATTGTTCAAATCCAATAATAAATTCTCCATCCTCATGTTATCTAAAAGACCAGCAGTACCTAATAAAGCTGATGATGGTCTCCTTGATACACTCTCTTCACTCAGCATCAAAGGTTTTAAGGGCTCTTCTTTCTCTTCTATTTTACTTGCTTCTCTTTCTCATTTTACTTTGCTGGTTTCACAATATCAGTATGACCTCCAAAAACTGTAAAGCCTCAAGCTTCAGTTCTAATCTTAAAACATTTTCCTCTACATTACTCTCCTGTGATATCATTCATGAATTTAAATACCACCTGTATGCTGAAAACTTCCAGCCCAGACTTCTATGCTGAACTCTAGACTTGTAGATGTACGATTGTCTACGAGACATATCAGCTGTGTTAGGTATCTCAAAGACTAATCTCATGATCTGTACCTCTTAATCTGCCCTTCGCACAAACTTTCTACAATAACTTTCTACTCTGTCCTTCCCATTGCTCAGACAAAAAAAGAAAAAGTCATTCGGGATTACTTTTTCTTTTATACCTCTCCTCTGTCAGCACATTATTTTGTTTCTTCCTTCAAAATGTACATGGTGTCTGAACATTTATCATTATTTTCACAACTCCTACTCTGATACAAGCTACCATTACCACTCACTTGGATTATTGCAATAACCTTCTAGTTCAAGAGCATGCAAACTTTTCTTCTGTAAAGGATTAGATAGTATGTATTTTAGGTACTGCAGGCCATAAGGTTCCCATTGCACATACTTAACTCTGCCACAATGTGAAAGCAGCCATCAACAATATGCAATATGAATGAGTGTTGCTGTGTTCCAATAAAATTCGATTTACTAAAACAGGAAGCTGGCCAGATTTGATCTATGGGCTATAGTTTGCCAATACCTATTCTAATTCATCTTTCTTACTTTCTTTCCTAATAGCTATCCTCAACATAAGAACCATAGTGACCCTTTTTAAAATGAAAATTATAGCACATGATGCCTCTACTGAAAACTGTTCATACTCCCCATTTCACTCACAGTAAAACCCAAAATTCCTAATATGGTATACAAGATTTCTAAATGGTATTTTCCCCCAGTTTTGCTCCCTGTGATCCAGCCACATTGTTCTTCTTTTCTTTGAACTTACCACATGCATGTGGGCATCTGTTCTGTTCCCTCTATCTGGAGAACTTGATAGAACCCATGTAACTATAGAGCTCACTCTCCACTTTCTTTATGTCCCTAATCAAATATCACATTTTCAGTGAATCTTTTCCTTCCTAAAAAATTACTATCACCCTCCTGCCAACATGCCCCATTCTCTTTCCCTGCTTTATTGTTTTCCATAGAAATTTCACCACCAACAATTGGCATGCTGGAAAGTTTAATCTTATTTGTTTGTCTCCTCCTCAAATATATATCCCATTAGAATATTGGGCAGACTTGAGGGTAATTTTGTTTTTATAGTTCCCTACTTTATCCTGAGTTTGGAACAGATTTTGGTAAATGGTTGGGAACCAGTAAATAAATATTTGTTGAATGAAACATTGTAGATGAACATGGGAAGGGCAAGAGAGAGTTCTAGCCCTAGATGCACAGAAGATAAATTACTGTATCACATGATTGATGTTATTTAAGGCTTTTAATGTCATTGGCCAACTTTTATTTCTAAAATTTTTACATAAACTTTTGATGTACATTTTTCCCTGCTCTGTCCCTGTGATGGCTAATTTTATGTGTCACCTTGATTGGACTAAGTGATGCAGAGAGAGCTGGTGAAATGTTAGTTTTAGGTGTTTCTCAGAAGTTTCCAGAAGAGATTAGCATTTGAATTGGAAAACTGAGTAAAGCAGATGACCCTCCCCAATGTGGGATGGCATCTTCTAGTCTACTGAGGGCCTATACAGAGCAAAGAGGTAGAGGAAAGATGAATTCAATTGCTCTCTGGTTGATCTGAGACATTTCGCTTCTCTTGTCCTTCAACATAAAAGCTCTTTCAGTCTTTCCAACTCAGACTAGGGGTTACAACATTGGTCTCACAATTCTCAGGACTTTGGACTCGGACTGAATTCCACCACTGACTTTCCTGGTTCTCCAGTTTGTAGACAGCACATCCTGCGACTTTTTGGCTGTGTGAGCCAATTCCTATAATAAAATCTCCTCATCTACATCTATATCTATATTTATATACGGTTCTGTTTCCCTGGAGAACCTTGGCTAATAAAGTCTCCAAAATGAAAATGACTATTTATTTCACAAGCTTTCATTATTATCCTATAGAACCACATGTACATGGTCATATGTATACCATTTCCATTTCACATAATATTCTCATATTTTCTCATATTATGGTTATAAATGAAATGTTTTACTTAGGATCAACAACTTCAGTGACTACTTTAAAGCATCCTCTGAATTATAGTACTTATCCCTTTAAACGCTAACTAATCGTTTTTGGCAATTCTTACTAGACCAGCATACTACTGAGCAGGTATAACTAATTGAACCAGTAATTTAGTCATTTGTTTAACTGGAAATGCCTAATGTCTCCCTGTTTTCAAGTATGAGAAAAGCACCAAATGAATGGTTAGCGGTGTTAGAATTAGGGCTTGGTTTTGCTTCCTTTATGGTGACTCTACAAATATTGTTAAATAAGTAGAAAGATCCCTGGAATCAAGTTCAAAGGTCAAAGACAAGCAAACAAAAGCCCTATGTATCGGACTGCCATTCCAATGAGACAAAAAATAATTCATGAAATAAAAAGATTAATACAAGCAAATCATAGAACTGGTTTTGCAAGGTTATTCTGAAAACAAAGATAGCAATAAACTAGTCGGTGGCTGAGTTTGAAAAGAAAACCTGGACAGAATAAAGACTGGCTAGTAGATAAATCTTTCCATGACTCTATAAGAGTAATTCTCAAATGTTTTAAGTTTAGGTTCCTGAAATACTGACATCGGTATCACATATGGTGCTTGTGAGGAATCCAGAGTGTGTGACCCCTCCTTCTCCCTAAACTAGAGCTAATCTGGAATCTGAATCTTTAACTATTCTGCAGATTCTTACATATACTTCAGTTTAACAATCAGAGCCTTGTTACTCAAAATGTACTCTGGAACCAGCAGCAAGGACATCACTCAAGAATGTGCTAGTGATGACATATATTCTCAGGTCTCTCTCAAACCTATGGAATCAGTGTCTGCATTTTAACAAGATTCCTGGGTGATTTGAATACAAATTGAAATTCAAAAAGCACTACTCTTGAGGGCATCTTTCTATAAGCAATGAAACATAAAAAAACAAACAAACAAACAAAAAACAAAAAACAAAAAAAAAACTATTATTTCCCCTATTAGCTAGTCTTTCATTATACTTTTTCTTAATTGCTCTCTAATGCTACTTTAGAGCCCTACATGGAAATGGACCATTACTTTACATAAAAATGAATTATGTAATACATAAAAGCAGAATGTTAGAAAAGGCCCTTAGTGAGGATCTTGTTGTACTCCTTCATTTTACAGATACAGAAAATCAGACCCCGAGAGGTCATCTGGGCTCACAAAGATAACTGACAGCTAAGCCAAAAATATACTTCAGGCCCTGATTCTGATTTCTTGGCTTCTTTAATCATAAGCTGCTTCCTTCCAGAAGAAGTTTACCCACTATTGAGATTTTACTAAAAATTTGGCCTTTAACTTATGTGGTTCTCTTCAAAGCAGTCAAATCATTAGCAAATAAGAATATTATTGATAGTCAAATGTGATATCATTCCTTCTAAAGAGACTAATTATAAAAAAGTACTAGACTCCTCTATAATCAGAAAGATTATTTTTTAATCTAATTCATTTTTCAGGATAATCACTCAAAATCAATCACTGTCAGTTTATAACAATAATCAGAGAGGAATTGGAAAATATTGGTGATACTGCAGGATTAAATTTCTTCCCAAGATAAAGAATATCAAAGCAATCCAACAACTGGGAATTGCATTACAACTATTTGTAAATCAAGTTTAGCTACATCATTTTACATTTCAGGCCCTTTGGTCTCCAACATTCATTTGTGTGTGTGTGTGTGTGTGTGTGTGTATGCACAGTGGATACAAGATGGTATTTTAGAACTAATTACAGCCCCTTTCAGCTTCCTAAAGGAGGCTTTTTTAGAATGAGTAAATGCCTTCCTTCATTTTTTTTTTTTTTTTTTTTGCTTTTTGTCTAGTCAAAAAGAAACAAGTAACTGAATTTTGAATGATTCTCTTTTGAGTTGTAAAAGGGACAAATAAGAAAGAAATGTGACAGTAAAGCAATAATGCAGTGAATTTACATATTAATGATGATTCACTCATACAGGATTTGTTTCTCAAATAAACAACCTAAACTGTTCAGCCTATCCACCCTAACATGTGAGATCATTTAGTATAGTGCCTAATACAAGGGTTCTGAATAAATATTATGCTGTTTTTATAAACCCAAAAGCATAACATAAACATTTCCCCCAAGTATTAAAGTCAGACTTTTAAAGTCCAGTTAACTCCTTCAGAAAAGAAAGCATTACATAACTCAAAATATATCTGTTTCTATTTAGAAATTATAGAATAATGTCAATCAGGACACAAACAATTTTAACAGAGGAACCCAACAAGTAGATTCAGATTATGTACTGGGGGAAATAACTGTGCTGACTCATGGTCCATCTGACACTGTTTTTCTAGCCAAATGTTTCATTATATAAGAATTTCTTCTTTGGTATGGCCACTTGCTGTTGAAATTGCTGTATCTCAGTGCTCACAGTGACCTCAAATGTCATGAGAACAATGCAAGCACAGTGGGTTACTATGTACTTACAAGAGACAAATACTCGGTCTAAAATGGTTTTAGTAGAATAGATCTTGAGATAGCATTAGATACTCATTTGATAAATATTTTGGCCTAATCTAAGCCTCAGATTTTTCTCTAAATTGGGGATACACGTATCTGCTTTAGAAGATCCCTGGAAGGGATTAATGTGATGCTTTAGGAAAGTTTTGTAGTAATTGTCTAACTTAAATTAGACACTCAGTGTGTCTAATTTAATTTCCTTCATCCTTTTCACATGCCACTCTGATGACTTCTTGTGTATGTTTCTAAAAACAGTAAAACCTGTAGAATTTGACAACCTCTGTTCAGTCCAAGCCAATTTACATATCCCAGAATAGACAAGCCCTAAAATGGGCAGAATTGCCACACAGAGTAGTTGCCAGGAGGATAGTACCTTTTGATTATGTCTAGCTCTATGCATGTAAATATGTTTAAAATTCGGTCAAAAGAATGCCATAAGAAATTTGAATTTAGGGGCCTTAATTTCAAGAGTAAATGATTACTAGACCTTATATCTTAGCCAGGGATTTTTCATATGAAAGCAATAGCCAATTGCTTTCTCAATGGAAGTGCAAACTACTTGTGATTTTCCAGTGGTCACCAATAGTCTCAAATAACGTCCTGAAAAAAGCAGATATATAAAAGCAAATCCTCCAAGACTTAATTCAGCCATCTTTCTATTTCATACAGCTACATTTCACTTAATTTACTTATGAGGATACAGTATTCAATTTATGTTTTTGGTCAATATAGGCTTTAGGATAATGATTCAGTCAAAGGTTCATTCTGAGAAACTTTGCAGCCTACTAAAATAGTGAAATATATTATTGAGATCTTTGGGAGTATGTTCTCAGACTGGGTAAACACCATGGATTTAATTCAGTAAAATATTTTTCTTCTGCTAGATTTATTCATTGCTGCTAAGACAGTTTCAACAGAACACACTGGAATTTTTAGCATACCACAGAAATCAAAGCATATGCTGTAGAATTAAGGATTGGGATCTTAAAGAACACAGCAATAGTTAAGCCACTGAGTGAATTTTGTATGCATGATGCCTCTGTTTCATCAGACACATAGAAGCTTGAAAAATTATCTACACCATAAATAGTGGTTTGATTGTATTTGTGGTTCCACATTAAGAGAAGTGATCTAATTCATATTAAGGAGGAAAAGCAATGGAAATTACATTAGTTTGCTAGGATTGCCATAATAAAATACCACACAGACTGAGTGGCTTAAACAGAAGTTTATTTCTCATAGTTTTGGAGGCTGGAAGTCCAAGATTAAGGTGTCAGTGGATTTGGTTTCTCCTGAGGCCTCTTTCCTTGGCTTGCAGATGGCAGTCTTCTTGATATGTCTTCACATGACCTTGTCTCTATATATATGCATTCCTAGTTCTTTCTCTTCTTATAAGGACACCAGTCACATTGTATTAGGGCCCTACTTTACTAGCTTCGTTTTAACTTAACCATCTTTTTGGAAGTCCTATCTTCAAATACATGGATTGTGGCCACCCATATAACCTCATTTAACCTTAGCTACCTCTTAAAAGACCCTATCTCCAGATATGGTTATATTCTGTGACACTAAGGGTTGAAATTTCAACACATAAATTTGAAGGGGACATAATTCATTCCATAACAGGAATATATCTACATGTGGCCAGGTTATAGTTCCTGCTATGATTTTACTGCTATTAAACTGATTTCCTCTTATGAGAAAGTCAATTAGAAAATTCTTGGGTGTTTTGTTACATATCTATCTCTATTATCACTCTTGTAATTAGCTATTGACAGCACACAAAATATATTTTTGTTGGACCTTTTTATTGTGATAAGATTTTTGTAAAAATCTTTTACTTGGAACAGAGTTAATAGCGGAGCATAGGACAAAACAATCCACTTGACATTCAAGTCTCCTTTAAAATTTTCATTGAAACAAACTGCCAGGTTTATACAGTGTACTAACTCTCTTTTCTTGCAAATTATAGGATGGAATTAGAACCATTGTTATAGAAATGTAATTGTTACTATTATGCTATTATGTATATATATATATATAGAATTTGGAGGTTTCTCAGAATTTTTATTTGGTACTTCTGTATAGATTTTACTTTAAATAAATTGTAAGTCATGTTTTGAAATATAAAATTAATATACAGAATAGTAAATTCATTCAATTTTTCATAATTCTGGAGCCCTAAAAAGATAAATTTCTCTAATTCTTTTTGCTACTAGGTAAAGAGTAGGCTTTAAAAAATTTCCAGTATTTGCTGTCTCTGGATGAAGCGTAATTTGAATGTTATACATAGGGCAAACTCTTTAAAATATCTGCATTATCTTGGCTGAGCAGAGCCATAAGTGTAGTTTCATATGGACTTATGGTGTTTCTTTAATTATCTGTCTCATATACTAGTAACATCCTGACACTATGCTTGCGACTTCCTCCTATAGTACATTAGGATGTAACAAAACACCTCATGTCCTTCTGGGTTTCCCTTGAGGCAAATTTGGTTCAATTCTCTCAAAGACAATAAAGAACTTCCTGAGCCTTTCCCAAGCCACAATGCAAAATTTCTACTTTAATTCTATCTCTTACAATATATTTCACTTTTAAGTCTCCATTTTACTCTTTTCTTAACTATTAACAATATTTATCATAAAACTTTTACAAGAAAAAGTCTCATTCCAAGAACAGATTGAGCAACAGTAAAAATCAAGCCTAGGTTTTATATAGAAGGATTTATAAAATGATTACAAATATTTTGAGACTTTGTAAGTGTCCAGTTTTTGTTTGTTTGTTTGTTTGTTTGTTTGTGCTAGAGATGAGAAAATTTTTGTAGAGAGAATCATTTTATTCTCTTACTTGTGAGTGGTCATTGTTTGCAAGTAATAGCAACCAACCAAAAAAATATTTATAAGACATTATGTAGTTCACAGAATTGAAGAAAGAGTTTAGCATTAAGTTCTAAGAAAGAACAGAAAGCAGGACAGCTCTGATGAGTTTATTTTCTTAAACACTGAATTGTACAGAGAATGTGAATGCTACTAAAATTGGAATTTGCTAGAGATTACTAGGTAATATTGATATTGCAAAGATTTATAGCAGAAGGATGAGAAGACAAACATTTCTTAACTGAAATGCTATAAAATAATTCATTGTTTAGATCATTGGAAGCACGAGATAAAAGATAAAAAGAAAAGATTTATCCCATAGATATAGTCCAAAATAAGCATGGATCATCAAGATGGCTCAATGTTCTAAGATTTTCCTCTAATTTTCAAATCATACTGAGAAAAAGTAATGTTTTAGAAAAGTTAGTGCTAAATGAACTAACCCAGAGCTCTAACATCATTTCAAAGAGATATGTTTTTATTTAATAAAAAAAAAAGGACCATACAACAAAAGAAGACAAAATACAAAAAAAACTACACTGCTTTTAGCTTAATTTATGCCATAAGGAACCTATACCTTATTCTTTATAAAGCAAAAGACGTTGACCAAACCAACACTATTCATGCAGAAACAATGAAGTTAGCCAATTATTCAAGTTCACCTACAACCTTTACTCTAATTATCAACTTAATATTGTATAAAAGCATAGATTTATGAAAGACGCCACAAATATATTTCAGATGAAAGACAAAGGATATAATGGGTGACTCTGTTGAGAAAACCAGAAAGATGAAATAAATGGACCAAAATAATTTTAAAATATAATCGAAGAAAATGTCTGAAACTAAAGAGTTGAACTTGAGGACTTAAAAAAAGATAAAGCAGATAATATACAAATATGCTTTAAAAATATTTTGTTTAGCTTCTTCCATAATAATATTCAACTTCAGAATACAATAGTGTAATATCAAAAAATTCTGAGAGAAAGGATGATGGCACAAGAAATTTATGTGTAGGCATTTTATCTTTTCAAAAACGCAATAAGAAATAGGCATTCTCTAGCAAACCTGGACACTGGTAATGTAGCAGATATGAAAATTTTACTTGATAATAAACTACATTAGACTAACAGATTAATCAAATTGAAGAATCCCAGATTGGAGACGTTGTGGTGAATAGATTTTAAATACATATAACTATAAAACTAATACTCAATAAAAGAGAGAATTAAGATTTTAAAACTGCAAATAAGCAGTATGTACCATGATGATAAAAAAATAATTAAACAATATATAGATAGAAGAGAAAGAAATATAAGTGAGATAATTTGCTCATCATTTTTGTCAAGAATTCAATACAAACTAAAATTAAAATATAATATTAAAAGAAACACATATAATAAACTCATAACCATAAAGGTTTTCATAATACTTTGTAAGCTGAGAAATTTCTTTAGATTCTTATGCCAGTTATTATAAAGAGCTATTTATCTGAAATTTAGCAGTTCCTTCAGTTTGACTTTATTTTTCTTTTTGTAGAGTAAATTTTATCTAACGGTTTATGTTAAAATCATGTATAATAGAATCTCAAGTTTTAAAATTACTTCTATCTATCTGCCTTTATATTTTTATAGAGATAAGTTTGAAATAATGTTATTCAACTGTTAACAAATGATTATATCTCAGATATATTCTTTCTGGTTTTCTTCTTTCTCCTTTGCATTTTTTGGATTACTTGGATTTTTATTTATTTTTAATTTGCTTACAATAGCTGTGTAGAATTTTAACAAATGAAAAAGTTTAGTCTTTAAAAAAAGTGCACTGTGTATTATAATATATATACATTTAGTATTTAAAACATTAACTCGTAAAACTATAAACTGAGGGGAATAATAGTACCTATCTTAGAACTGACATAAAGATTAATAGCAAAAAACTTAAAGCAGTTCTTAGCACATAGTAAGCATGCAATATACTTAGGAACTCCAACTAATCACATTTATACTCGTAGGGTTGTTATTTTTACTTAAATGAGAATTTGACAAATTATAATTTGCAAATACTACTATTACATATTTTCTCTTGGACAATGAAAATAATAACTATGTACTGAAGCATTATTATGAGGTTTTAAAGAAATTATTACTTAAATACAGATGCTAGATAGTTGTCTAGGCCAACTCTCTAATTATTTTACTCTTTTATATTACCACATTTTACCCATTTTTAATTAAATACCTGCTATGGCTAAAGCTTTGTGCTAGACACAGTGGTAAACAAGAAATTGCTTAGAGACATTCGAAGTTTTTACAAATTAAAATTTTAAATGGTAAATATTGTAACTTAAAATTTCTAATATCCTGATTGACATATTCAATAGATTTCAATGTTGATTGTGAGTTTAAATGCTTAAACTATAGTTTTATTTGCATCCTTGTATAAATTAATTCTGAAATCTTTTATCATAATTTATTGAAAGCTTCAATAAATTTTTAATATTTAATACTGATTCAAAAGGGGTTTTGACTTAAATCCTCATGTGTTCCATATATTTTCTTTCAGAAGACTATGAGGCCATTCTAAAGAAAAAGCAGTTATAAAGTCAAGAGATTCTCATCGCCCCAAAAATAATGATTTGTCGATGAAACCACTGCATATTCCCACTGCAATTTAATTACTTTTTGATAAATCTCTTAGTGTTTCTTAAATTAGTAAATTATTTTAATTAAGGCAAAACATTTCTATAGTAAAAGTGCATTATAATATACTGGCTCTGAAAAGAATAAATTACCAAATTTATAATGTCAAACACAAAAAGATTCCAATAATGAACACATCCCCTAGAGATTATCTCTATTTAATAATGAGTATAAATCATTATCTAATATAATCCTTTAAGGACCAAATTTTAAATTATCTTAAAAATAGTTAATTATTTAGATAAAAAGTTGACTATTTGAGCTAAATATTTGCAAACTCTCACATATATAGTAAGAAAATTGTTTTCAATGTTTAAGTATTAAATATTTAATAATGGTAATTTGCCAGCTTTATATTATACATGGTTCATATAAATGCTTTATTATATTACTAGCAATTTAGGAAAATTATGTTACTTTTTGTAATTATAATTCTCTTTTTGGTACTGAGTATTGAGTATGCTTATAAACATAAAATTCATAGACTAACTCTGAAGTGTTATCTCAATAAAATAACTTCACTTTTGAGAGGAACTTTATCAGAATGATAAAATTGTTTTTAGTCAAAATGTGACTCTAAGTCATTATGGGAAAGTGATATTCCCATTGGTTAGCCAAGAAATCTTGGAATTAGGTTAACCAATAAAAACTAAAATGCTGTTAGGTGAACAGAGAATCAAGAACATGCAAAGCCAACAGTAGAACATCTTGTCACACCGGTAAGTATTATACGAACTAAACCAGCAATAAGATTGCTAAAGGGAAGTCTTTATCAGCTTAAAAATTAGATGCAGCAATTACAAAAGGAAAGTGGGCAGTACAAATTGCCTTTTAAGCAACTTTACTGCCTCCCGAAGAAAATGTTTTCACTGTTGTGGTATTTTTACCAAAAGCCTAAGTCCAGACTAGCAATGGTTCATCAATCTCAAATGCCTCTAGTGGGAACACAGATAAAGACTTTCTAAACATCAAATTCAAATAACAAAATTTTCATATAAACTCGCCAACATCTTATGATTATCATATATGTAATCTTTAGAAGATAATATAAATATGCAAAAAAAATGTTCTTTGGGAATCTTGATCAGACATTATTCTACATAAGAAAACTAAAAATTCGACAAAAGATAATTGGTTAAATTAACTGTGGTAATGTTAGGTAGCTAGTCAGACATGAGTGACAAGAGAACAAAGGAATAGAGGCCCAGCCCAGAGACTATCCAAAGAACACCCCAAAGGTAGTTAAAGAATCCCTCCTGCATCCCAGGAGACAAAGTACGGGAGGGCCAAAACCTATAGCTGGTTTAATCTGGCCACAGATGGGGTACGCAGAAGGTACCACCGTTCCCTGTCCACAATCTCAGCCTCATTATACCATCATTATAATATCATGTTTATGCCTGGAAGTTCATGAATCTAATTATAACAGACTGACTTCTAAGCAAGTACATGCACACTAGGCAAAGAGTTATACAATAGCCTAGTGTCAATTAAAATGACCTCATGTGCCAATCACCTAGGAACACCCTTGTAACCACCATCGCAGCCCCAATATAATACAGATCTTCCCACTTCTGTATTGTTACAGTCCTCTTCGCCGAGAACTCGCTTCTCTGTCTTATCTTTTCACCTCCCAAATTCCAAAAGCCTGCAGCCTTCCTTAGAGCAGCCCGTCTCCTTCTAAGATGTACTTTCAATAAATCTTATTTCTTCTAAACCTCACTGACCTGTAATTCTTTACTGAATCAGCAGGGAAGAACCAAGGAAAAATGCCAACTGCACTTCTGCATTGTCACCCACCATGCCACTGGGGCGACGCCAGAGTTCAAATCTCACCCCAATAGTAACAGTGGTGGCATGATATCATGATAGCTCTTTCAAAAGACGCTAATTAATTCATATATATAAAGATGGTTATATATGGTGAAAAAAGCAAGTGTCACAATTCTATTGTATAATGGGATTATATACTCATATTCACTAATGTATACATATAAATTTATATACATATATATGCATATGTATGTGCATAGATTATATATAGATTTTGAGTATAGATACAGATGTGTATGTTTAGAATAGGATAAATAGATTGGTAGATATTATTCATATGTGGGATTGTCTTTTGTATATTGTTTTTGTCTCGGTCTAGGGTGAGACAAGATCTATAATTTTTAACTTTTCTCCCAAATTAAACCCATTTCATAAAACTTCAGATAAGTTTTTACTCAAAACATTATAGGTAAATAGAAAATAAGTTACATAAAACATAAAAATTTAATTTAATAAATTTATTTTAATAAAAAAATCAATAACCCTAGGGGACATTTCTGTTCTCTTGACAAATTCTCTTATCTGTCAATTGTTTGTGTCTTCTCTCTCTCATCCTAATTTTCAATCCTTTTCTCTCTCTCTCCTTCTCTCTCCTACTTTCCTCCCAAAACTATTTATTCTTTCCCTCACATTAATCTTTAAATCATTATTTTTAAAGCAATTTTGCTTTCTTTTAATTCTCCCATTTCCGGGAACAATGGATATGAAGAATTTATATTTCTTAAGTGGTTATCTCCCTGGGAAAAAATAATCTATATGTTCATACATGCCCAGTTTGTTCAAATACTTTACAATGAAAATAAACTTTATATATATTTTATATAAAATAAATATTTCAACCTACTGTCCTCACCCACCTGTGTTACTCATAAATTCCTATCTAGTCTCCTACCTCTAATCTTAACTTTTCCAGTATACTGGTAATAATGCAAGCCATATGATTATTTTAAAATGCAAAAGTTATACTATTGCTCATTCTTATACTCCAAAATGAACTGGTCTGATCTTAGGATAAAATTCAACTTTCTTACAGAACTTATGTTTCTTATGAACTATTGTTACCTTTTTTCCTCTTTAATTTCATCTGTCGTGACCAGAGGTCCCCAGGCATCTGTTTAGTTCTTTTAAATGCCAATTCTCTCTTGACATTTAATATACTTTTTACTAATTGTTAAAAATTTTCTTTCTCTTTTCTTCCAAATCCCTCTGCCTCTTGGCTAACTTCTATTTAATCTTTAGGATTGTACTTAAATACCCTTTGTTCTATTAATTCTTCCCTGAATTCACAAGCTCCAGTTAAGTGCTCTTCACATGTATTCCCACAGCACAGTGAATCTTTTATCACACTTACAACACAATGTTATATTTTTAACTTTTCTATATTCTTCATTAGATGCTAAAATCACCTAGAAAAGCCATTATATGCACTTTATTCAATGCTATATCCCAAATCCTTGGCATATTAGATGTCAAAATACATGTTTAAGTTACAAAGTAACAATCACTGAACCATTTGGTAAGTGAATGGAATGTCTATTCACTATTAATGGAATAAATATTTTATCAGGTTTGTTCCATCAGCCAAAAAAAAAAAGCTTGTACAAGAATAACCTTCCCACCATTAGCAAATGTAAATTTTGAGAAATACAAAAACATTCCCCCAGAGGCATACAAGAGCAACTAAGACATTCAGGATTTGAGAGACAGAAGTCCTAGAGAAAAAAATAAAATAAAATGTATTCGGCATTATTTTTTTCTTCGGGCTTTTTTTTTTTTCCCCCCTCAAATTTGCATTGCTGGGCATAGAGTTCAAACAGACAGTTGTGTTTTGGAAGACGCAAACGTTTAACTGAGTTAGGAAGTCAAAAATTGGATTTTGAGGCTCCAATGAAGCCAAAAGAAAGGTAGGAGCTAGGATCATCCCAGAGACAAGGAGACAATAAAAAATCCAATGTATTATTAGTCCAATATAGGTATTTGGAGATTCCTAAGCTGTACCTGCACCGGACAAGCATTTAAAAGACAGCTGCTATAAGGTTAAAATGAGATTTTGGAAATATTATGGTGTTAATAGAACAAAACTTGGGGTTTAAAGCCCACCAAAGAAGAAGAGTGTTTCTAAATGCTTTTAACTGAGATCCTAGAATCACTGCAATCACACTGATTGGACAAAAATTATGTTCCTGCAAGGAGAAAATTAAATTCTGTCTTGGATTCCATACTTTCAAATTTTCCTACTCACTAATGACATACACAGAGGGGTGAAAATTTGAGTTGCTCAGACCTCACATTCTCAGCTGAGGTCCAACAAGGAGACACCACCGTTTTGTTTTAGTTCTCATACTGTAAGCAAGTATCATTTTGTGATCCATTTGGTATCATTTTTTTTTCTTTTGCTCTTTTTGTTATTTCATTGTTTAAAATGACCCCAAAGCATAGTACTAAAATGCTGTCTAGTGTTTTAAGTGTAAGAAAGCCGTTTTTGTCTAATGAAGAAAATACACATGTTAAATAAGCTACATTTAGGTGTGAATTTTAGTGTGATTAGTCATTGGTGTTACTGAATCAACAATATATATTAAATAAGGTCTCTTTAAATAGAAACTCACATTTAAAAAAGTCATATATTGATTGATTGATGAGAATGTTGTGACAAGAGTCTCCCAGGAATCTAACCTTGTGTTTCCTCTAGGAGCATTGGTTCAATATTCACTAATTCCGTGACTTTATAGAACGTAACTACCAAAAATAGTGAGAATTGACTATACCATGATCCAGAGAATATAAATTATTTTACATAATACATTAAGCATTTATTTAAAAATTATAAGTTGCACCAGAAAAAGGACCAAGATTTTCAAAGTCAAAATAATAAAAAACGGAATAAAACTCTCGGATGATCCAGATATCAGTGTTATTATTAAAGAAAATATGTTATGAATTTTGACTTTGTCATGATAAAAATAATAAACACTATGGAATCCATATAACACTAAAACCTATCCACCCCCCACAGAATATCTATAGCTCTCATTGTCTTAATGACTCTTTGCTTGGCAGTTTAGATAATAGGACTTAAAATAATTATTATTAATATGTCCCTAGAATAAATAAATGCATATAAAATGTGACTAAAGGCTAGAACCCATAAACGGCAATTTAATGGAAATTCTGGAATTCAAAAATAAAAAATAATCAATAGATATTTTTAAGAGCAGACTAGACACAGTAGAAGAGAGAATTTGGGAACTGAAAAAGTGGTGAATAGAAAACATCTACATTGAAGCAAATACATGAGTGAAAAATATAGAAAAGTACGAAAGAGATATATGGGACATAATAAAAGCTTAAATATATCTTTAATTGAAGTATAAAACGATGAGAGACTATTAAGCAAAATTAATATGAAACTGTATTAATCAAAATTATAGGTATTAGTCAAATTGATAAATCAAATGTTATCACAAATATTAGAAGCTCTTTGAAATCTAAACATGATTAATACAAAAAGAATTGCATTCAAGCTCACCATGGTAAAACTACTATAAATCAAAGCCAAAGAGAAAAATTATAAGAATAATCAAAAATGAGGAGTTAAGAGTGTTATCTGACTTTTAAACAAAAACACCAAAAGCCAAAGACAATGGAATGACAGCTTGAAGGGCGGAAAGTAAATAATTGTCAACCTAGAGTCTATATTCAGTAAAAATAATAATTTTAAATGACAAAAACTTTTTCCATTAAAACGATTGAGAAATTGTGTTGACACAGTGTTATTTTTGTTTTAAGGCATTAAATGTAAATAACAGAACAAATGCTGAGTGTTGGAAAGAATATGAAATAACTGGAACTCTCATAGACTTCTGGTAAAAATATAAATTGTTTCACCTACTATGGAAACTAGGTAATACATGCTAAAGAGTAATATACAAATACCCACAGGCCAGTATTTTAATTCTAGTTGTAGATCCTAATGAAATGTATATATACATTATATGCCTTATGTATATATGTTTGTGTATGTACACGTATACACGGAAAGCCATATATAAGAATATCCATTTAAAAAATTTCATAATATGTAGAAATAATCTAAAAGTTAGAATGAATAAATTGGGGTTTATTTATACAATATAATGTAATTCATATAATGCAATGTAATGTTACTATACAGTGATATAAAGAATGATACATTCAACATGATAATTTTACAATCATAAAAATGAAAGCTAGACATAAATAAATATATATAGTATGATTTTAAAATGTGAGCAAATTGTCCCATTAGTGTCCAGTTAAAAAAACAGAAACCATCTTAGGTATTTTATATAAAGTGTATCTAATACAGAGAATTAGATACAAAAATAATGAAAAGGCTAAGAAAGAAATAAAACTATCATACTCATAGAATGGTAAATGCAGAAAGGTGGCACAACTCCTTAGACAAGAAAAATGAAAGGAAAAATAATGTAACTGTGGGTCCAGGACTGCTATGCTGAGGAATCTGCTGTAGGAACCACCACTGTGGAGGCTCTACAGGAAGCCAAAGTGCCAAGCCACCACTGTCACCACAGAAGCCTGCAGAATCCCATCAGTGCTGTTGGTGCAGCTAGAACCAAAGTCTCAAATATTCTGCCATTGAGAACGAGAGAGGACTCACTGCTGCTGTGCACTCTATGACAATGAGTGTTGAACTGCGGAGGCTGCTGGATTGGCTGGTGCCATTATATCTCATGGTACTAGAAACATGCTACCAAGCAGACAGCCAGGTGCCTACCCTTGCCCATTCTTAGCTACTGTCTCCTGAGACTCTACCAGGAGCAGATGAAAAGTGATTTTCTTTTTTTTTTTCAGTTTTCATTATCATGTCTTGTCTTCCCATTTCAAGAAATTAATCAGAAACCTACTGTCAGGGAAGTCTGTTTAATCTTACTGCTAGCTCCTTGCAACATAGTAGAGCAGACACAGTACAAAGAACCATCATTGTTTATCCACTACACCCATTCAACAAGGAGATTTAATATCACATAAAAAATGGTGGAAATGAGATTTCAGGCATTAATATTAGTAACTCAGGAAACTACTGACTACCTCTAGGTCAGGAAAAGCAAAAGCGAAAGTTGTGTTACCCAGGGCCCACATCACTGTGCTCTTGAGGTTGTTAGAGTTAATGGACGGCATGTATGGGGTTAAGAAAATGGAGGATAATGACTCACCTAACCAAGAGGATGGAGCTGGGTGCCATCCACTTAAGTATGCAATATTAGAAAAACGTAATCAACCCTTCTTTGCAAGAATATACAAACCTACATTCCCATGATGGTTCAGTGGACCAGGAACCCACAATCATAGTGGAGGTGGGCATAGACCGGCAGAAAAAGTGAAGAAAGCCAACTAACAAATAACCTGCACAAGGAAAAGTGTTTTATTTATAAAAAACATAAAATACTAAGCAGTTAACATAAATTAGATTACTAGCAAAAAAACTTGTTTTTTTTAATTCTGTTAATTTGAAACCTAGATCTATTAAAGTTCCCAGAAATACAAATATCAAGAAGCATTTAAAATCATTCCAATGACAATGTACATTTATGTACACAACAATACCAAATCCCATGCAGGTTGACAAGACCAATGTTTGCCCTAGAGATTATAAACAGAACTAACACGGAAATTTAAATATAAACACTGCAGGTCAAGAGGAAATATGAGATACTAAGTGGTTTCAGTAGTTTAACTCTAAGAGAGAAAGTAAATACATCCACATAATGATTTAAATCATGCCTTGGAAACAGGCAGCTCTATGATTTAAATATCTAAAATCAGCAGTTTTCCGTTCATTTATATTATACAAAAAGACTTATTCCTATTCACAAAAGATACTTTGAAAGTAGGAATTATTGACCTTGAATGTCTTCCGGACTACCGTACTATGATACTGAACATTATCACCATCATGAGAGGGAATGTACCATGTCAAATGTATTTTCACCAAAAGCATTTATTGAAAACCAACTCCCGTACAATGCCCCAAGTATTGGGGGAGGCAAAAAGGAAATAATGGGGAAAATAATAGATCTTCGTGCACAGTAGCTATGTCAATCCAGTAGATAACAGAGACTAATATATTTGAAAAACTCAAAGAAAGCCAGTGTAACTGGATGTTCAGAGAATAATGCTAAATGAGGCTGGGGAGATACATCATACCCAAATCATTCACATCTAAGAGAGGCATATTGAAGAGTTTTGTCTTTATCTTAAGAGTAATAGTATGATATTAAAGGATATTC
>NW_011888785.1:9808031-9814756 GCF_000151845.1 Pteropus vampyrus
AAAAATGGTGGAAATGAGATTTCAGGCATTAATATTAGTAACTCAGGAAACTACTGACTACCTCTAGGTCAGGAAAAGCAAAAGCGAAAGTTGTGTTACCCAGGGCCCACATCACTGTGCTCTTGAGGTTGTTAGAGTTAATGGACGGCATGTATGGGGTTAAGAAAATGGAGGATAATGACTCACCTAACCAAGAGGATGGAGCTGGGTGCCATCCACTTAAGTATGCAATATTAGAAAAACGTAATCAACCCTTCTTTGCAAGAATATACAAACCTACATTCCCATGATGGTTCAGTGGACCAGGAACCCACAATCATAGTGGAGGTGGGCATAGACAGGCAGAAAAAGTGAAGAAAGCCAACTAACAAATAACCTGCACAAGGAAAAGTGTTTTATTTATAAAAAACATAAAATACTAAGCAGTTAACATAAATTAGATTACTAGCAAAAAAACTTGTTTTTTTTAATTCTGTTAATTTGAAACCTAGATCTATTAAAGTTCCCAGAAATACAAATATCAAGAAGCATTTAAAATCATTCCAATGACAATGTACATTTATGTACACAACAATACCAAATCCCATGCAGGTTGACAAGACCAATGTTTGCCCTAGAGATTATAAACAGAACTAACACGGAAATTTAAATATAAACACTGCAGGTCAAGAGGAAATATGAGATACTAAGTGGTTTCAGTAGTTTAACTCTAAGAGAGAAAGTAAATACATCCACATAATGATTTAAATCATGCCTTGGAAACAGGCAGCTCTATGATTTAAATATCTAAAATCAGCAGTTTTCCGTTCATTTATATTATACAAAAAGACTTATTCCTATTCACAAAAGATACTTTGAAAGTAGGAATTATTGACCTTGAATGTCTTCCGGACTACCGTACTATGATACTGAACATTATCACCATCATGAGAGGGAATGTACCATGTCAAATGTATTTTCACCAAAAGCATTTATTGAAAACCAACTCCCGTACAATGCCCCAAGTATTGGGGGAGGCAAAAAGGAAATAATGGGGAAGATAATAGATCTTCGTGCACAGTAGCTATGTCAATCCAGTAGATAACAGAGACTAATATATTTGAAAAACTCAAAGAAAGCCAGTGTAACTGGATGTTCAGAGAATAATGCTAAATGAGGCTGGGGAGATACATCATACCCAAATCATTCACATCTAAGAGAGGCATATTGAAGAGTTTTGTCTTTATCTTAAGAGTAATAGTATGATATTAAAGGATATTCAACTGCATAGTTCCAAGATCAAATATGTATATTTTGAAGGATCATTTTAGCTGCTATGTAGAGGGTGGATTGAGTAATTTTATTGCAGCAGTTAAGTGTAGAAACACTGGTGGACCTGATGAGAAAAAATATATATACATTATGATAATGAGAAAGGATAGGGGTGGACAGATCTGAGAGATACTGAGTATGTAAAATCAATGAAATTGTTTATGGATTAGATGTGGAAAGAGGTAAAAAGGGCACTGAGCAAAAATAATGTCAAAGATTAAGGCTAGCAAAAATGAATGAACATTGATGCCAAACACTAAAGCAAAACAACTTGTATCCTCTTATATGTAGCTTCCATCTTCACCGCAACACCCAAAGGGGTTTCTGAGAGGCCCTTAATGATATATGGAATTTTCCTGGAGGGTTTATTCCTAGCCACTTTTTGTTGGCCATGTTTCCTGTTTTCATTAATAGTACCACTAACTCCCCAGACACTGCAGTCAAAACCTCAGATTCACTTCAAATCCTTTTTCTCACCTTCTCTTCTGTTAAATTGGTTGACAAGTCTTATCGATTTTTTACATCTAAAACATCTCTTATTCATCTCATACTCTTCATTTGTACACCCTCATTCTACTCCACATACTTCCATTTCTATAGAATTTACTTTCTTACAGGTCCCATCAAATCCAAATCTAAACTTTTTCCATTTCAGTTTACACATTACTTACATATTAAGTCTAGATAACTTCTTACTTTCTTGTTCAAAAATCCTCAGTTTCTCTGAGAACAAATTCTTTATACCTCACATTAACTCACATCCCAATCTTGATCATTCTAAGACTTACCAGTCCACACGCCCTATAATACAATATCATTTATGTTTTAAATATATACATACATATATATCTATCGAAAATATATGAAAAAGTTAATAATATTAATTTACGTTCATGAATTAAAAACTGTGACCTAGGAACAGAAGTGGAAGGGAGACATGTTTTGCTGTTGAATCTTTTATATTTTGTACCATCTAGCACATAATACGTCTTCAAAAATATTCAAATCACTTTTCAGAACATTAAGATGTAATGGTATCATTTTCATCTCAAGAAGCACAATACTTAAAGGCCACTATTTAACATTCAGCAACATTCAGACAGCGAAATTATACCTGGCTTTACTGGCTTGCCAGTAAAGGCAGGGTACCTTCCAAAGAATTGTGTGCCAAGCAGTCTTGGGGACCATGTAGAAAATAAGTGATCTTGGCATTTTATGGAAATATTCTACCTTAGGAAAGCTAAAGGAAACATCATTAATTTAATTTACTCCTATCTTTTAAGCTGGACCCAAGATTTGCATCTACATGTATTTAGTGTATACGCATATACAAAGTGAGTAATAGGATGAAAGATATATATCCACCTGCTTTGCAGACTGATTTCTTTTTTGTTTTCTTGGTATTTCTTTTCCTGTTTTACTTATTTATTTTTAGGTAACATCTCAGTTTCTTTTTAGAAAATCAACTATTTATTCTTTTAGTCCACGTAATCTGAGATGAATTCATCATAGCTGCCCCAGATATATAAGTTACCTAACAGGGAAACCAGGAGTCAGACAATAAACTTAACTGTGATCAATTCACAGATGGACAAACTGTGCCAAAAAAAAGTCAGCTCCTGGGCTTTTGCTGCAATGTTTAGGTAAGTAGCATTCTGTGTTATTAAGTAGAACAGAAGCCAAGAGCTGTTGTTGGTGAACTTAGCCACTCCATTCTGCCTGAAATTAAAGAAAAACTGAAGAAAGCAGAGTCAAATCCTGGAGAAAATGTGATTTCCAATGACATTGAGCACCTAGATTCAGCTATGCCTGAAGTAAATCTTCTGTATCTTCAGGAACACATGCCAATGAACACCCATTGTTAAAAATAATTTGAATTGAATTTCAAAGACTTGCAACCAAGAATATGACTAATACAGCACACTATTTTTTATCATATTTCTTACAATTGTAACTAAATAATTATTTTATTACGTTATTTTTCTAATAAAAATTATTCTTTATAATTCTTTGATTAATGTTTGTCACTCTTGCTAAGTTATAAACTCCATGCAGAAAGGGATTACATCTGCCTTGTTTACTACTCTCCCTCTGTCCCAGCAGAGGGTCAAAATTTGAATTTTGTCAAAGGTTGAATTAATTTCCAGTAAACATTAAAATACTTGAAAAATTATATGGCAAATTCTCTTTTACTGAACACTCCAAGCAATGGTGATGGTATACTGCCTTTCACATTTTTGGTTATAAATTATCTCAATACCCAATATAGAGACCAAGACCAAACAGAATGTCAAGCCTTGATTTGATTTTATGAATATGCCAACTGGTTTGAGTCTCATTTTCAGTAAGGAGGAGCAGTCTTAAAATTAATAGTCACAAATAAGCTTTTAAAATTACTATGGGAACTCATTGTTCAGAAAGAAGCTCCATTGTAAAAAGAAATATATGTTTTCATAACGTGTTTTGAAATGTCAGTAAAAAATATGCAATCTCTGGTATTGTTTTCCTTTAATGTTTAGATACACTGCTCCTTCAAAATAGATTCATAGGTTATATTTATCCATTAATGCTTGTCTATCTTCTATTTACATGGACAACTATTTTTTTGTTGTTGTTTTCAAATATCTATTCAGGTTTTCTTCAATTACATGCATATTGGGGTTTTTTTGTGTGTGTGTGTGTGTGTGTGTGTGTGTGTGTGTGTGTGTGTGAACTCTAGCAATGGAAGTAAGTTCCACGCTGCATGAGATTGCCTTTTCAGAGTTTATTTCAAATAAAGTGGGCCTGAATTTATGCCAATTGAGGGGAAGAAAGGAGAGCAGATGATTATTACATGTATTCAACACTGATACTTCAGAAAGATTGCTGTGCAATTTGTTTGCTTATTTTTTTCATTTTTAATATATAATCACAAATTCTCCATGGCTGATCTTTTTTTTTAACTCAAATGAATTTTAATAATAGAACACTTTTTATCAGATTATTCTTTATGCTATCTACCACCTGCTAAGACAAAGCTATAGAACAAAAGTTTATTATCATCAAAATATAATGCAAGTATTAGTACCACTAGATTTTTATAACTTTTATAACACATAGTTCTTTATTTAAAGTTGTAAGCAGATTTTCTTTTCTTATAAATAGATACAAATATACTACAATAAAACATCAGTCAAGAGGATTATGAATTTTAATAAAATATATCTGCAGATATTTGGCAGAATTTTATCTGCAAAATTAAAAAACAATAGCTGCACATTATCTGTATTAGTTTCCTTGGGCTGCCATAACAAATGACTATAATTTTGAATAACTTAAAATAAGACAAATTTGTTATCTCACAATTCTGGAGGTTAGAAGTCAGAAACGAAGGGGTCAGCAGACCCATGCTCCATCTAATGGTTCTAAGGGAGGACCCTTCCATGTCTCTTCCTCATGCTGTTTGCAATTCTTGGCACTTTTTGTCTTGCAGCTGCACCATTCAAATTCTTGCCTGCATTGTCACATAGCCTTCTTCCTCTGTCTGTCTCCTAACTTCTCTTTTTTCAGAAGGACACAAGTCATTATGGGTTTAGGGCCCAACCTAATCCACTATTACCTCAATCTGACTTCATTACATTTATAAAACCCCATTTACAAATAAGGTCACATTCACAGTTTTGAAGGGACATGAATTATTGGGTTACACTATTTAACCCCATACACTATCTAAAGATATATGGCTTAAGATATATGCTTTTATATAATATAGTTGAAATATTTTACCAACTATATTCTAAAAAGTAATGACTAAAGAGTATGTTGGTTGAAAACAGGAAGCACACTGTGATGGATAGGTGTGACCTCTGGAACCAAACTGCATGGATTTAAATCCTGAATCTGCCTCCAGTAGCTATGTGACCTTGGGGAAAATCACTCAGTATCTTTCAGTCTGACTTTCCTCATCTGTAAAATGGATATAGCATGAGTATTTCCTCAAAGAGTTATTATAAACATACCATGGATTAGCTATTGCTGGATCTAACTATAAATTATCTTCTGAAGACACATAAGAACTCTTTTTAAAAAAAACAGTTTTATTATGGTAAATATATTTATAATGTAAAATTTGCCATTTTAACCACTTTTAAGTGTACAGTTCAGTGTTATTAATTATATTCACAATGTTGTACAACTGTTGCTACTATTTCCAAAACTTTTACATTATCTCAAATAGAAATTTTATAACCATTAAGCAGTAACTTCTCGCTGACCCCTCTCCCCAGCCCTGGTTCCCTCTTTTCTACTTTCTGTCTCTATACATTTACCTATTTAAAATATTTTATATAAATGGAAATTTACAATCATCTTTTTGTTTCTGGCTTTTTTCAGTTAGCATAATGTCTTCAAGGTCCATTTATGGTGGGTGTATCATTATTTTTGATGCTGAATAATGTTACATTGTATGTATAATCACATTTCATTTATTTATTAATCTGTTGATGAACTCTCTAAATGTTTCCACCTTCTGTCTATTATAAGCAAACGGGGACAAATACCTGTTTAGTCCATTTTGCAATTATTTTGTGTGTATACTTAGGAGTGGAATTGCTAGATCATACAATAATTCTATGTTTAGCTTTTTGAGGACTTACAAACTATTTTACACAGTGGTTTCACCATTTTACATTCCCACCAGCAAGGTATAAGGGTTCCAGTATCTCCACATCTTTGCCAACACTTGTTATTTTCCGGTTTTTATTATAGCCATTCAAGTAGGTGTGAAGCAATATTTCATTGTGGTTCTGATTTGCATTTATCTAATAACTAGTGATGTTGAGTATTTTTTCATGTGCCTATTGGCCATTTGTATATCTTCTTTGGAGAGATGTCTATTCAAGTCCTTTGCCCATTTTTTAAATTATAAGTTGTAGGAATTCTTTTAAATATATTTGTTTATATATTCTGGATATTACGCCCTTATCAGATATATAATTAGCAAGTATTTTTCTCCCATTCTGAAGGTTAATTTTTCACTTTGTTGATAATGTCCTTTTATGCACAAAAGATTTTAATTTTGATGAAGTCCAAGTTATCCATTCTTTTCTTTTGCTGCTCATGCTTGGCATCATATCCAAGTACCCACTGCCATGTCCAAGGACATGAAAATTTACCCCTATTTGTTCTTCTAAAAGTTTAACTCTTATGTTTAGGTCATTGATCCATTTTGAGTTAATTTCCGTATATAGGATAAGGTAGAGGTCAACTCCATTCTTTTGTTTGTGAAAATCTGGTTGTCCCAGAATCATTTGTTGTTGAGACTTCTTTTCTCATTCAATGAACTTGGTACCCTTTCAAAAAACAATCAGCCACTGAGGTATGAGTTTATTTCTGGATTCAATTCTGTTCCATTGGTCCATATGTCTATACAGCCA
>NW_011888785.1:9814806-9817601 GCF_000151845.1 Pteropus vampyrus
TATTTAACCCCATACACTATCTAAAGATATATGGCTTAAGATATATGCTTTTATATAATATAGTTGAAATATTTTACCAACTATATTCTAAAAAGTAATGACTAAAGAGTATGTTGGTTGAAAACAGGAAGCACACTGTGATGGATAGGTGTGACCTCTGGAACCAAACTGCATGGATTTAAATCCTGAATCTGCCTCCAGTAGCTATGTGACCTTGGGGAAAATCACTCAGTATCTTTCAGTCTGACTTTCCTCATCTGTAAAATGGATATAGCATGAGTATTTCCTCAAAGAGTTATTATAAACATACCATGGATTAGCTATTGCTGGATCTAACTATAAATTATCTTCTGAAGACACATAAGAACTCTTTTTAAAAAAAACAGTTTTATTATGGTAAATATATTTATAATGTAAAATTTGCCATTTTAACCACTTTTAAGTGTACAGTTCAGTGTTATTAATTATATTCACAATGTTGTACAACTGTTGCTACTATTTCCAAAACTTTTACATTATCTCAAATAGAAATTTTATAACCATTAAGCAGTAACTTCTCGCTGACCCCTCTCCCCAGCCCTGGTTCCCTCTTTTCTACTTTCTGTCTCTATACATTTACCTATTTAAAATATTTTATATAAATGGAAATTTACAATCATCTTTTTGTTTCTGGCTTTTTTCAGTTAGCATAATGTCTTCAAGGTCCATTTATGGTGGGTGTATCATTATTTTTGATGCTGAATAATGTTACATTGTATGTATAATCACATTTCATTTATTTATTAATCTGTTGATGAACTCTCTAAATGTTTCCACCTTCTGTCTATTATAAGCAAACGGGGACAAATACCTGTTTAGTCCATTTTGCAATTATTTTGTGTGTATACTTAGGAGTGGAATTGCTAGATCATACAATAATTCTATGTTTAGCTTTTTGAGGACTTACAAACTATTTTACACAGTGGTTTCACCATTTTACATTCCCACCAGCAAGGTATAAGGGTTCCAGTATCTCCACATCTTTGCCAACACTTGTTATTTTCCGGTTTTTATTATAGCCATTCAAGTAGGTGTGAAGCAATATTTCATTGTGGTTCTGATTTGCATTTATCTAATAACTAGTGATGTTGAGTATTTTTTCATGTGCCTATTGGCCATTTGTATATCTTCTTTGGAGAGATGTCTATTCAAGTCCTTTGCCCATTTTTTAAATTATAAGTTGTAGGAATTCTTTTAAATATATTTGTTTATATATTCTGGATATTACGCCCTTATCAGATATATAATTAGCAAGTATTTTTCTCCCATTCTGAAGGTTAATTTTTCACTTTGTTGATAATGTCCTTTTATGCACAAAAGATTTTAATTTTGATGAAGTCCAAGTTATCCATTCTTTTCTTTTGCTGCTCATGCTTGGCATCATATCCAAGTACCCACTGCCATGTCCAAGGACATGAAAATTTACCCCTATTTGTTCTTCTAAAAGTTTAACTCTTATGTTTAGGTCATTGATCCATTTTGAGTTAATTTCCGTATATAGGATAAGGTAGAGGTCAACTCCATTCTTTTGTTTGTGAAAATCTGGTTGTCCCAGAATCATTTGTTGTTGAGACTTCTTTTCTCATTCAATGAACTTGGTACCCTTTCAAAAAACAATCAGCCACTGAGGTATGAGTTTATTTCTGGATTCAATTCTGTTCCATTGGTCCATATGTCTATACAGCCAGATATATAGTCATACATAGACATAAGACCATACGACACTGTTTTGGTTATTGTAGCTTTGTAGTAAATTTTGAAATTGGGAAGTGTAAGTCTTCTAACTTTGTTCTTTTCAAATTTTTTTTGGTTTATTGGGGCTTCTTGTAATCCCATATCAATTTGAGAGTCAGCTTTTTCATTTATATGCACACACAAAAAGCTTGTTTTTAATCTTAGATGAAACTATTCTGCTTTTCATAATTGAGTTTGATGTTACCTATAACTTTTTATCTTTATCATGTTGTGCAAATTCCCTTCTATTCCTAGTTTATTCAGTGCTTTTATCATGAAAGGGTATTAGACTGTCTTACGTGCCTTTTCTGTATCAACTGAGATGATCACGTGTTGTTTTTCCTTCATACCTGTAATGTGTTGTATTACATTAGCTGATTTTTTTAATATTGAACCACTCTTGCATTCTTGGGATAAATCCTTCTTAATTATAGTATGTAATTCTTTAATATGCATTTGAATTTGGTTTGCTATTATTTTCTTGAGGAATTTTTAAAATTTATATTTATAAGGGATATTGGTCTATAGTTTTCTTTCTTATGATGTCTTTAACTGACTTGATTTCAAGGCAATGCTGGCCTCATAGAATTAGGAAGTGTTCTCTCTCTCTCTTTTTTTTTTTTTTTTGTAGAATTCACGAGTGAAATCATCTGGTCCTGGACTATTCTCTATTGGGAGGCTTTTCATTACTAATTCAATCTTTTTACTTATTATAGCCCTGTTGAGATTTTCTTTTTCTTCTTCATCAGTTTAATTTTGTCACTTTAATTTGTTTCTTTTTAGAATTTGTCCATTTTATCTATGTCACCTAATTTGTTAACATATAATGTTCATAGAATTCTATTAAAATCCTTCTTGTTTTTAGAAGGTCAGTAGTAATATCCTCACTTTCATTTCTGATTTTAGTTATTTGTGTCTCTCAAGAATTTTCGAAAAATCATTTCATGATGTTTCAATCTCATATTCTCTCTAGCAAATATTTATGTGGTTAAAAATGTATTTTATTATTTAATGACAGAAAA
>NW_011888785.1:9818507-9844301 GCF_000151845.1 Pteropus vampyrus
AGGCAACAAGTCTCAGGAATTATATTCTGCACCTTGAGTAGAGAGAGAAGAACATATATCATCTGACCACCCCTACTTGCCAAAGTAGCTCCACCTGCTTCTTCCCAGGCAGTCTCCCTACATAAGCAGATATAAACCTATTTAAATGACCCAATTTTCACATTTATTAAACCCAGAGAACTTCCTAACAGAAATAATTTGGACTTACTATGCTAACAAATTTGTTCTAATTTTTTTTTAATCTACAAGCCCAAGAAAATACAATTAAAAATATTACTACTACTATTGTAACGATGAAAATATTTCATTTCTTTAAACTAACTTTTTCTCTTTTCTTTCTCCTTGATTCAAACTGCCTTGTCTAGTCTAGCACCATGACTCACTTGCTAGTTTTCTTTTCTTGTCCTTCTACCTTTGCACTGCAGGACTACTCCCTTAGTCATTAAGCTCTTAGGACATCAGATTCTGGTCAGTATCAGTCTTAGGAACAAAGCGTCAGGTCTGTTGACCACAGAAAAGGAATTTTGGTAAAACTAAAGATAACATCTTGGCCTCAGTTGTGTTTCAGCTCCAGACCCACAAAGTCCAAATGACCACATCCCCTCAAAACTAGACAGAAGGATGCCATGACTGACATCAGAACCTGATGCAATAATCAACTGCCCATCCTAGCCCCTACCAATCAGTAGAGCCTACAGCCTCAACTCCCTTAGCTACCATGACTAATAGTTTTCCCCTATATAACCTATCCTCTAGAGGACAACTGGGAGCCAGGTCTTTGAGTGCCAGCTCACCTTTGTCTCCAGTCTTGGTGCCATTTTCTTAAATAAACCTTTATTTTCTTTACTGCAAAATCCTCTCTGTGTCTCGTTTGGCTTTGAGGTATGCAGGCAAACAAATCCCTTTAGATCAGTAACACTATTACTACTGCCACTGCTACTGCTATTAATATATAAAAAAAAAATCTGAATGATAAACAGAAGACAAAATAATTCTTAGTTTGTGTGATATATACTGACCCGACCAAGCAACCATCTGATCTGCTAGTTTTCAATTTCGGACTAATAAGAGAATGATCCATGAACAGCACCTTCCTATAGCAAACATCAGCACTTGAATCTATCACTTCTACAAAACCCTGCAGTGGTTCCTATGAGATCTTTAAATTGATGTAAGTCCTGCCTTCTAATTGAAGACATGTTACCTTAACACAAGGTCATGTTTTCTTAATATACTTGAGTCAAAGGCCAAGAAGGAATAGGTTTAACTTTATTAACTTTTCTAGGAAAATGCAGGTTCAGAGTTTCATGGCTTACAGATGAGTCCTTATTCTTAGAGGAAGAACACAGTGCTGTTAGCTTTAGAGTCTAAATTTTTCCATTTCTCCTTGATGGAACTACATTTAATATTCAAAGAATGAGCTCTCTAATCCAAGCCTATGGAAGTTCAAATATATTCTAGGCACTGGCATCCGTAAGGCCATTTACTTACTTCAGTATTTTTTCGTCATTTATTTGCTCTGCTAATCCCATAGATTTTTTTACCTGAGAAACCCCATCATAAAGTATCAGTTGTATAAAGACCAAGACATTATCATATAGTATTTCTTGCTGGTCAGGTTGCCACATGGGTGATTGGCTGGCACCTCTGGACTTTCTAGTTGATGTGCAGTAGCTGAGCAGTTGTTCAACCAATTGCTTAATAAATAGTTTCAAGTCGTGCAAACTGAATAGCATCAGTTCAGTAAATTCATATCAATGTGCACAAAGAATGAAACCTAGGCGACTGACCTAAATGAGCCGCTATGATTTAAAGGAAAAGGAAGCATTAATATTTGAGACTCATATGTTTGTCATTGTGCTGAGCAATTTATTTTACAATTTATTTTTCGCTCAAACTCTGAAAGGTAATTATTTTTATCCCCACTTTACTCTTGAGGAATTCACACTCACAAAAGTTAAGAAATGTTTCCAAGGTCACATATTTTATATGTGGGAGAACCCAGATTCAAACTGATCTGATAACTTCAAAACAAGTGCTCCTTACCTCATACTATGTCATGCTTTTCTTAGTAGCATTAATGTTCACTGCCAATCCCAAATGGTATCACTGTAATGAAGATGCTGTCATTGATGGGGAGGTACATATCTCTATGATTCTCATTATCAACAAAAATAGCAGAAGAACTTACTTTTTAAAATACTATGAGCTAAATGTTTTACATGCACTATCTCATTCCCTTCTAATAATCCTAGGGGCAGGCCTTACTATTAATTCCATTTTACAAATAAGATATGTAAAAAGATTAAGAAATTTACTGAAGGTCTTTTCACACATGGTAATAAATCAAAGCCCGAGTTGCTAATCCACTGATGGGGTTTATGTATATTTGACTCATTTTTACGATTCTTTCACTGTTGTCTTTCATTAAATACTGTTTCTTTTTATTGTCACTTGTCATACTGTGTTATTATAGTTTCTTGACAACAAAGACAATAGAAGATGTCTTTTCAAAATGTTCAGCTGATTACTCACAAACAAGAATTTAGATATTGACCTTTATCCCTCTCAATAAAGACTATGCTAGCATGAGAATTGGTCAATATAACATTGTTCAACATTTCATTGTTTCTATGTATTCTGCATCCATATCTATACACATTTTTCTTGATATAAATCTATTGACAAGTACAATTTTAAAGAAAAAGCATTTTAGTAAATAAATACTGGAAACAAAACATTTAGTGGCTCTAAGGTCCAATAGCCAAAGTATGCTTTAAATGTTTGCTCAGAGGTTGAAGCTATATATACTTAGTAAAAAGGATAATAATTAATTATCCTATTAATTAAAATTAAAAGATGTGCTATTTGATATAATCTACCTTTTTATGTTATACTCTTTTTATATATATGCTCTTTAACGTCTATATTTAATACTAAGCATAATTTCTTATTATGGCATTCTCAATTTATTGAAAATTTCTAGAATTTAAAGCATTTGTGGTTGTTTTATCACTAGAATTATATAATAGAGAAGTAAAGTAATAAAATCTGATTTAAAATAAGAAAGAACTTTCAGAAATCAGGCAATATTGATGTCAGGATAATTCTGGAATTAAAATAAAAAGTATAAACTATAAAGGAAAAGCAAACACAAATAATAATACAAATTTGCTCTATTGTAATTTATCAATGAGTCACAATTAATCTCAGCAGTCTTTCTTTGAAACTACATTCCAATTCCAAGTATGTGTTTGATGTATTATTTTATTTTCTTGCAAAGAGATTTGTGTATGCCCTTTGCTGTCCAAATAAAAACTGTTTTCTTATTTATAAACAAAACCAATGTGAAAATTGAAGCTTACCTAAACTCACTGAGGAAAAAAAAAAAAACAATTTTAGAAGTAGCAGCTCACTTTAGACTGCAATTAGGAAATGGTAGAACTTTGTGTAGGAAGAAGGCGTGGAAGATAAGCACTTCTAAGGATCTGAGGAGAAACCCTTATTAAATTTATAATCAGGATTTCTGGGCTTTAGTCTTTAAAAGAAATCAGTTGAAAGCCCACTGTAAATTTCAATAAGGTTTATTTGATAAACATTTACCAACAATAAATGTGATACTTTATAATTGGAAGAAAGGAAAACATTATAGTCAAAGAAGACCATTTGCAAAGAAGGATAAAGATGCATGTGCTCTGGAAAGAGCCACTGTTGCAGACAAAGTGTGCCTGTAAGATTCAAAGTAAGGTGCCATAGCTCATTTGACTACAAAGGTAGTTTTATTAACCTTTCTGACATCTCCATTATACCGTGAGCGATATGAGGGGAAAGACCCTGTCTCATACATAGCTTCAAACTTAGAATAGCCTGGTACATCATAAGAGCCCAGTTAATATGTACAGAAAGGAAAAAATTAAGCAGGCTCATATCTCTTGCTAAAAAGCATAGACTTTATTCTGTGAACAATTTATAGTAAGGTTTTTTGACAAGTGAATATATTGATCTAAGTCTGCAGAAGGGAGAGAGAAGTTTGAAAACCACTGTAATGATTTTTGGTTGTTTTTTTAATGGTTGTAAAGCAATGGGAGTGGAGTGTAAATTAAAAAAAAAATAGGCAAATATTACAAAGGTAAATTTTGTGACTCTACATGGCTTTTAAGAGAATGGAGGAAGCCACAAAAATGAGAATATCTATAGATCTTTTTCCTAAGCTTTAATTTATATTTCCAACTACCCACTCTCTTAAGGCTCCCAGGTAATTCAGTCTCAGCATTATAAAATAATTTATTTTTATACTCTTTCTCCATGTTCCTGCCCATGTAAATAGTCAACTTGTTTTGTTTCCCATGCTTGCCTCATAACCAACACCATTGCCTCTGAGCTAGTATGAAATAGCTAAAAGAAGGGAAACTCCATATCATCTAATACTGAGACTTAATTTTTAACTGTAGTCTCTCCCCTTTACTCCTTGTTGACATTCTAGTTAAGGTTTAACTCAGCATCCACAGCCTCTGAGAAAACAAAACAAAACAAAACAAAACAAAACAAAACAAAACACAGTAATCTCTTAAGTCTGCAATTCAGGACTGGTCATTTAAAATACAAAAGGATAACCAATATGTTTGTGTAAGCCTTTGTTTTGCAGGACCTTGGCAGGGACCATTAACCAAGAAAACCACATCTTGTGACCATTTTGAAACTGATGACTACGTGGCAGACATTATAGGACCAGGAATCACAACCTCATTCCTCAACCCCTTCTTACTTTTTGATGGCCTGTATAATTTTGTCTCAAAAAGTTTTCAGGCAGGATGGTTTTTTTTTCCCTTTCACGTTCTCTTATGCACAAATCTCCCTCCCTCCGACTCTAATACACTCTATCTGCTCAAATTTATTCTGGGTTCAGTGTTGAGACTCAAGAACCTGATTTTTTGAGTTCTGTAAAACACCCACAGTCTCCCCAACTAGGTCTCTCACTTGATCTCATGTAACAGAATCCAGCAGACAGAATGCAAAGTTCTTTTTTCATGAAGTGGTAAAGAAATAGCTTGTAAAAAGGTTTTTGAGTGATAGCTGTAGTTTAAAAAATGTAAGAAAGGGAAGCAAAATATAGACATTTGCAAAAAAGCAAACAAAAAAATTATACCCTTGGATCTTAATCTCATCGTATTAGTTCCTAGGGCTTTCATAGCAAAGTACCACAAACTAGGTAACTTAAACAACAAATTTTCCCACTGTTTTGGAGGCTAGAAGTGTACGATCAGTATATAAACAGTGCTGCTTTCTTCTGAGGCCTCTTTCTTTAGCTTGTAGATGACTATCTCATCCCTGTATCTTCATACAGTCTTTCCTCTGTGTGTGTCTGTGTCCTAATCTCTTCTTAAAATAACAGGAGGTACACTGAAATAGGGCCCACCCATATGACCTCATTTTACCTTAATTATCTCTTCATAAAAGCACTGTCTCCAAATGCAGTCACATCCTGAAATATTCGAGATTAGGATTTCAACATATGAATTTGGGGGAAACATAATTTGCATTTTTAAATAATTATTTTAAAAAAACTAAAATATGACCTTTTGACCTCAACACACAGGTTTCAGAGATTTTATGAACTCCCTGAAATGACAGGCCAAATTTTCTATATTTGGAAATTTGTGCATATTTGAGTGAGAGGCTTTATCTTTCATAAGCTTTATGAAAAAAAAAAAACCTGTAATTAAATTTTTTTTAAAGTTTAGAACACTAAGCTAGGAGAACACATAAATGATATTTATATAATATTGAAGCAGGTAAAGTCTCCCTAAGCTTAACAGCAAAAGCACACACCCTAAAGGAAAATATGGATGGATTTGACTTCATAAATATTAAACAATTTTTATGGAGAAAGAAACTAACAAAGTTAAAAGTAAAAACCTGGGGGAAAAATTTAATAGATAGGGAGGTAGCATATGAAGAAGTTAAACACATGGGTTTAAAATTTTATATACACACACACACAATCTTTAACACTTTCCTATTACTAGCCATGTGACTTTCGACATTGTACAAATTTCTCATTCTTTCAACTCTCAAATGAAGATTGCAATACATTTAATTGGATTGTCAAGAAAATTATATAGAATATTTATAAAATGTGCAATGACTGGCACATAATATGAATCAATAAACATTGGTTAAGAAGGCGAAGATTTAATATTTGTATTAATATACATAATTTGTTTTTAAAACAAAGGTTTTTTAAAAGAGCGATATGAAAAAAACACCTCACGGAAAAATTAGCATCAAACATAAATAGAAAATCCAGTACAGTAGTGCAAATGGTGAAAAACATCAGAGACAATATTCAGCTTCGCACTCAGAATAACAAACAGGCCAGTACTATGACTTAGAGATGATTCTAAATTGAACCTAGTTTATATATTATTAGTGAATAATGTCTAGCATAAATATAAATATAGTCTATAGCCATGCCACACTGAACAAACCCGATCCCGTCTGATCTTGGAAGCTAAGCAGGGTCGGGCCTGGTTAGTACTTGGATAGGAGACCACCTAGGAAGACCAGGTACTGTAGCCGTAAAAAATTAAAAAATAAGGGATTGTAAACTGACAAGGTCCTTGCGTCGGTGAGGCCAACCAAGGGTTGCCTCGCCTAAAAAATATGTATATGTGTATGTGTATATATATGTATATATATTTTTATATATACACGCATATATATAAAATAAATTATTCTTACTTTAATAATATAGGTAATAAATTTAAGCTACATTAATGTTTTAGAAGTTAAGAAAAATAGAATAAAACAAGAATACACAAGATTAAAAAAATAATTTTAAATAAAATAAATACATGAAGTAAATGATAAGACAGATTTAAAATGAACTCTTTAAAAATGCACAAATGAAGAAAGCAGAGTGGCTTATAACTCCAAGTTGTCATAAGCTAAATAACACAGAGACTCAAGATGGTAATAGTAAAACATGTCACGAAGAGGGAGAAATCTGTGTGATAAGCAAAGGAAGAATCAGCTGGAGTCAATTACCCATATAATTAGAATGAGGTAGTTTCACATTTTGGAAAGTCCTGTTCTTAGGTGGAGAATCTCTCTTTCCTCACCCTCACTCACCTTTTCCCATGATTTATTCTCTTTTTAGCTCATATTGTCATCATAGGTTCTATGGCTCTATAATTAAAACAGGGTCAGCTGTGTCACTTGCAGATGGTACAGACAGCCCAGTCTCTCTCCAGGCTCGTCTTCTATGACAGCACCTTCCTTCATATGTTTAAAAATTGTTCTCTTGGTTCATTGTGAGAAGGAAATTAGATGCCATTTGTGAATGCACTTTAAAAGTACAAAGCAAAAGAATATTTTAACATTATAAATATCTATTCTGACTGGGTGATTCAGAAAACATCTGAGCATTGGGGTTTGAAAGGGTATGTTTAATGACTCGAAATCCTATGACTATCACTAATGTTTAACCTCATTTGTTCCCCAGCAATGTATTATCGTCACTCCTCTTGCATGTATCTGGAGAACTCTGATGCCAACATTCCACAAAGGGAGTAGTAGTTCAAGGATCTCTGAAATCCCAGCTGATAAAAAAGGATAATGAGACCACAAAAATTCTAATATGCCTATTCGAGAAGACTGAGTATAAATTGATCAAGCATCAATGTCTCTGATGTCTTTTGTCTAACTGATAAGAAGGAAAAATAAATTACCTTAGAGTAGGAATAGGAAATGAAAGAAAAGGAAAGGGAAGCAAAATATAGACCCACATCACAATAGCAAGAAGGCTATGATCCAAGCCTCTGATGCAGGAGCACAGTAATTGAGAGTCAGGAATAGGCCATCAAAGAAGGCATCTCACTTACACTGCCTAAGCCGGCCTCCTAATTTCCAAACTAGCTTCCACTCCGCTACGTCATGCCACTTCCCATTAGTCTCTGTGTTTGTTAGTCTAAATATTTTACAAAGTGGATCATCTCATCCAGTATTTTATAAAACAGATTTTTGTCATAAGATTAGATCACAGTAAGCAGACAGGGGTAATGTGAAGCTTCAAGTAACAGACAGTGCTCATTCTAAATTATTCATAGAAAATATGCCTCTAGACTAAAAAAAATATCCCACATGAAATGAACACACATCAGCACACATCTGCCCTATTTTTTATTTCCCACTTTGGCTTGACACCTTACATACACGAAGTCTCTCTGAGATTATTGTGGTTTGTTGATTGCCAAATGCTGTTATTACATCATTAAAATGAAAACTGCATTAGCCATGCTTTTGATGTGCCCTGCATAAAGTGGAGATGGCAGGATATGTTCGGGAATATATGTAGCATACCTCTGGCTGAGACAAGATCCAAATTTCTTCTACATTCTGAGTTGTATTACTTGAAGTGTTAATTTTCATGAGCTTTTTTTTTAACCAACCAAATTAATTTTCTCAAACACGAAAGTGCAATTGATAAACTTCATAATATAAAACTCCCTTCATTATTTTTCCAAGTTTAATTTTGGCCTATTTACAGCCCATTTAGATAAAGCTAATTAAAGAGCCCATTCTTTGTGTGTGTGTGTGTGCACTAGACTGTTCACTAGCATGTAAATGAGGAATATCTCAGCTAGGTAAGCAATTATGCATACTGAATATGTATTTGTGTCTATACATATATAAATGCATATATACCTTGTTGCCACTTTATACAAAAATATTCCTGAATTTACTTTTAGGTGGGCCCAAGAAGACATTTTGCTTTTAATTTCTCTTTGAAGTTACAAATTGTCTAGCCCCAGAATGCTGCTTACCATTACTGGTTGTGGCCTTAGGGACAGTTACTTTATTACCTTTCTGAACCGTACTTCAAAAGAATTAATTAATTGATGCTCTTAGCAGCCTCATCCTGACAAAAACATATGATACTCAAATGTTAAACATGGAATCTCAGATGAAACTGTCAGGAAAAAGCTGAAAGTGGTTATTAATATGGCTTTTGATAAATATCTGCTCAGCCTCACACTGTGCCTCGTCTGTTTTCATCTTGGAAAGTAGTTAATCTGATTGATGAAGATCCTGGTTCAGATTGTCTCCCATGCTGAGTTTAATAATCACACTTTTAAAAAAAAAAATTATTTTCAAGTGGAGATATCCATGCTTTTTCATTCTACTGTTTTTAGGAGCACAAGTTTTAAGTGGGGTCCCTGGAATTTCCAAACATGGTAGAAGTCTCTTACTGTCACAAATCTCATAAGAACAAGAGATGGAACTGGTTTTCAGGCCCTAGCTCTTTGCAAAATGAGGTTTAATGGGGATGCTGTCAAATACTAATGCTTACCCTCCAAGCACAGTAGAGCAAGCCCATCAGGACAAATCAGGCAGCCAGCACAGATAGCCTACAAGCTTTGGCTCATTATCATTATCTACCGTCTCCCATGAGCCATGACATTTTTTCATCATAATTCAAATTCACTTCTAGATTAAGCACAGTCACAACAATGGCTGACACAATAGAAAATAGGCTTTGCTTCATGGCCTTCATGCTCTAGCTGGTAGAGCCACTTAAATTCTCTCTACCTACCTTAATTGTTAAGTGTTAGCACACATCACTCTCCCTATTTTAGTGAAAAAGAAATTCAATGTAGGGAGATAGTTCAAAAATTATTCTGATTGGAAGCAGTCAAAGATTAGTTTTGAAGTAATCTCTTAATATCATAGTAATTGACCATTATGGCATTTAAGAAATGAATAAAAACTTATTTTTGTCCAGTCAACCCTATTTGGATAACATGAATGTGATCAAATTATGAATCAGTGCCCTCGTGAGAGGGAAAACTTGGTGCTCAGATGCCCATTCTTTTGATAAAAAGCCTACAATCATGCAGGCAACTATGTTTCTGCATTCATTTCATTATCAGAAATCAAACAGAGCAACTGATGTTTGTCATTTTATTTGTAGATGTAGACTTCAACATCTTTATGAACCATCTAGATATATAACTGAGACCTTCGAACCCTGGAAGCTATGTGCTTTTAGTCAACAGTTCCTTTTCTGTATCAGTTAATAATGGATTATTGGATAAGAGTCTTAGTTCATTATCTTTAATTATTTTCTAAATGCCCTTGTAAATGCAGTGAGTGTGTTTTCTTAAACTTTATATATATATATGTATACACATACTTGTACAAAGTTTCCAATACAATGTACGTCTTAAAGAAATCAGTAATATTTTACATTAAGCAATATTAAATGGATAGGGTAAACATACTCTGATCCAAAACTGGTCTCTTCAATGAATTGTTTACTCATAAGGATTTTAACTTGTTTCACATTTCATAAAGTTAATTCTGTAAATTTAGCACATTTTCTACAATGAATAACCTAAAAATAGTCAAGTTACCCTTCATAAAATTTTTTCTATCCTAAGAAGATATTCTGAGTATCTATTGGAAAAAGGCTCTGCTTATATACCCGTTTCCATGGAAAAATACAATATAACTTCACCTTGAAATATCTACTAGTATTTATTCAGATATGGCTACCATTTAGGGAACGATAAAGCCATTACTATAAAACAGTCACTTCGTGAGTTACTAATTACAAATAGAATATCACTTAGCTTTAGAGAAGCAGTAAGATTGGCAGGAAGATCTCAGAACCAAAAGACTAAGTTTCTTGTCTGGATTACTATATAACACTGGGAATATAAATTTACCTACTTAGTGCCTGTAAAAAGAAACTAAATATTATCTTTGGTCTCCAAGTTTCAGCATTCTATGATTATAAAAATACTTTTTTAAATGATCTATTTTACTTTTGTATTTGGTGATAAAATTTTTGATAAAAATTAAGAACAGCATTACCAGAGCAAGGATCCTGACCTGTATCTTGAAGATGAGGAAATATGTTGACAAGGGACTGAATAGCTACAGAAACATATTTTGACTGAGGGAAAATGCAAAGGCATAGAGACAAAGAGTAGGTGGTTCATAAAGGAAAAGTTAGAGTATAAGTTCCCTGCCGAAACATTGTGGTAGGTAGATTTCAAAGATGGACTTCGATTATTCCCACTTTAAGTACTAATGCTTTTTTGTAATTCCCTTCTCTTGAGTGTGGGCAGGGTTTATTGGCTCATGTCTAACTAGTAGACTACATAAAAGTGATGAGATATAACTTCCACAATCAGCTTATAAAAGATTCTAACTTTGGTCTTACTAGCTGTCAGTTTCTCTCTCTCTCTCTCTCTCTCTCTCTCTCTCTCTCTCTCTCTCTCTCTCTCCACACACACACACCCTGTCTCCCCTCCCCCGACCAACCACCAGCAAGGAAATCAGCCCACCAGGAACTAAATCCTGTCAGCCACCACGTGAAAATGAGACTGCAGACCACCTCGCTGACACACTGATTACACACTTGTGAGAGACTTTGAAGCAGAGAACCCAGTTAAAACTATGCCTAGGTTCCTAGCCCATATATTTGTGAGATAATAAATGTGTATTGTGCTAAGCCTCTAAATTTTGGGGTAAGTTGTTGCACAGCAATAGAAAACTGATACAAATGTAAAATTCATTAAAACAGAAAGTTTGCTGCACTTAAAACAGAACTTAAGTGCTTCACACACCTAGAAAATGCTCAATATATATTTTTAATGGAAATAAGGAAGGAAGAAAGGGAGAATCCGTAAGAAATTTATCATGAATAAGAAAACACATAGAAATTAACAGATATTTTTTACTCATCATCTTCCAAAATATTCATTCTTAACTTTAGGTTAAAAATGTAAATGACCTCATTTCTGACCTTTGGGTCTATATGCCACATAGACATATAAAGTACTTAAGAGATCTGCATGAAAATGGTGTCCTGGGGACATCCCAAATTCAATCAAAAAGAGAATGAAGGAAAGTGTCCATATTAACTTAAAAGTTAAGTTGGTAAATTGTTCTCAACTGGAAGATAGGTTCTGTGGGGCGCAGGTGAAAGACTTAGGGATGGGGGAAGGCATTAATAGGGTAGCTTTTTGACTGGGAAAACAAGAATAGCTGAACAGGAAAGGTGAAAATTTTAATGGAGGATAAAAATTACAACTTTGAGGCACGAAGATTAATTGGCCTTGGGGCTTTGCAGTTCTAACTTCTCTGAACGGTCATCCTAGTCATGCCAGTCATTCATCCAGACATGCTCTCTTAATAAGTAGAAACAATGAACATACTACTTGCTTTATTTCAAGATAAAGATTTGGCTTAAATAGCTTGAGACAAATATGGTTAAAGGCTTGTCCTCATCTAATGTCATTAGATCAAGAGATTCTAAGTTACCAATATTGATGATTTTTTTTTGAATGGATCTTTTTATTGAGCCTTCCAAGTAATGAAAAAAACCTACCTAATATTCCCAAAATAGTGTTTCAGAAGGGAATACAATTACTTATGTGTCTTTAATTAAAGATTAGCCCTTCCTCTCTGATGCAACCAATGACGCTGTGCAGACACACGTGAATTAGTGAAAAAGAAAAGTCATAACCCCAACACAGCTAGACCAGACCCAGTGTATAGTTTCTATTGAAGACAAATTTTCCTCACATATGAGTTACAGCATTGAAAAATTGATATATAGAAGAGTTATTTATTTGAGTGTGAATATGCATGTGAATATTTAGTAGCAGGGTATCTTCGATGTCTATATTCAAATGGATTCACCAAAGTCTCTCTCTAATCTACTACAGCAAATATGTTTATTCCCAATTTTATCACTTGTGAACATAAAACGAGGGATTTCCTGGAAGAGCACCTAACTTGAATAAAGAAACCATTAGATATTTTTTAACAAACTTTTGTTATTTTAGAATAGTTATTGATTTATAAAATTATTTCAAAGATAGTACAGAGTTTCTGACTCCCTACATCCAGTTATCCCTATTATTATCATCTCACATTAGTATGATACATCTGTTATAGTTAGTGAACTAACACTGATACATTACTATTGACTAAGGTTCACATAGTACTCCTATTTTCTCAGTTTTTATCTAATATTATTTTTCTGTTTCAAGATACCATCATGTTACATTTAATTGTCATTTCTTTTAGGCTCTTCTTAGTTGATAGTGTTTCACAGATTCTTTGTTTTGTTCTGTTTTGATGACCCTGATAGTTTTGAGGAGCAGTGGTCTGGTATTTTGTAGAATGTCCTCCAGTATACCTGATACTTTATTTCCTAATTAGGCTGGGGTCATTTGTTTTGGGGAGGAAGACTACAGAGGTAAAATGTCATTCTCATCACATCGTATCAAAGGTTCATACAATCAATATGGCTTTCCACTGTTAATATTAACCTCGGTCACCTGGTTAGAGATAGTATTAGGTATCTCAACTATAAAGTTACTCTTTTTAAGTCCAATCTACACTGTACTCTGTGGAAGGAAGTCACAATGCACATTTCATACTAAAAGAGTGGGTAGTTAGTTATGCTTCATCTCCTAGAAGACTAAGTATCTACATAAATTATTTGGAATTTTTCTGCATTCGAGATTTGTCTATTCTTCCCATTTAATTATTTATTCAATCTTTTATTTATGTCAGTACAAACTCATGGATATTTATTTTATAATTTGATTCATAAATTAATTATACTTTATTTTGTTGCTCAAATTATTTTGGCTTTGGCCACTGGAAGCTCTTTCAATTTATTCCTGGATCCTTTTGACATAACTCTGTCATTGTGGATCTTGATTTTTTTTATGGACATATGGGCACTTCTTTACTTTCTGGTACTACAAGATGTTCCAGTCTCACCTAGTATATTTCCTAAATCATTCCTGGAATCAATATTTCTTCAAAGAAACCTAGATCCATTTTTGGAGACTGGTATTAGAAATTAATTTCTAGGTACTCAGAACGATTGGTAATTTTGGTTTCATTAGAAACCTCAATTTCAAGAAACAAATGGTTATTTTGTATGTCTCAAATAATACCACCTTAAAATAAATTAGGAATGAAAAGCAGTGTGAAATCCTAGGAAATATCTGTCTTATATTTTAATGATGTAAAAACCCACAAAACCCATATAAATGTTTCTCCCTGAGCAAAGTACTTAAACACAGAAATACTATATCCACTCTGAAACAATATGCTTCTTCAGGTATTGTTTCATTTTAGCATTTGACTGTTCCCTTAACTGATATGTTTAAATATTATTCCATATATAAATTCTAAGTTAGTGGAAGAGGTGAGAGGAGTAGGTAAGGCAGGACAAACATTAATGACTATCAGAGCAATTAAAAATTGAAGTAAAGAATCTTGATAATATCTTTTAAAATTAAAATCAGTAAATTTAGTTGCATAATAAAAATTGTTTTACCAAACAAACAAACAAACAAACAAGATAATCATTTGAAAAGCTTTGCTTTAAAAGTATTTCACAGATAAACATATGATTCCATTATCTCATTGGATTATGTTAAATATTGAAAATATAAAATGCACATCAGTGGCATCAAATTCCTTAGTTTATCCAAAACAGGAAACTCTTTTCTAAAAGCCCAGTCAGTTAAACCAAGTGCTATTAATTCAAGAATGGACCATCTGCAATGGCATGGCTAGACCTAGAGATTATTATACTGAGTGAAATAAGTCAGACAGAGAAAGATAAATACCATATGATTTCACTTATATGCAGAATAGAAGGAACAAAAAGAACAAGCTAATCAAAAACAGACTCACAAATACAGAGGACAATCTGGTGACAGCCAGAGGGGAGAGGGGTTTGGGGCCTGGGAGAATAGGGTGAAGGGTTAAAGAAGTACAAATTAGTAGTTGATAGATGGTCACGAGGATGGGGAACACAGCATAGTGAATGCAGTTAGCATTAATATATTGGCTAGGTGGAAAACCAGAGGAGAGAAGGAGCAATTAGGGGGATCGTTTTATAAACTCTATAAATGTCTAACCAATGTATTGTATACTTGAAACTAAAAAAAAAAAAAAAAAAAAAAAACAGAATACTTCACTCTCAGCCAGAGGAAAGGTGATTATTCATTCTGGTTTTTGTTCATTTTTCACGACAAAAGTACAGATGAAGATAAACAGAGAAATGCAAATAGGATCAGTGTCAAATGTTTATTAGGAATGATTTATAGTATGTTTTACTAATTCCTAACTAAATAAATTGGTAAGGCAGAATAAGAACCTAAGAGGATATTACTCTGAGGAAGATAAAATAAAATTTCTTATATTTCATTTGAACTAAAAATGTATCTTAAAATAGTAGTATAAATTTCAGTTCAAAATATGTTTCTTAAAATAGTATAAATTTCAGTTTAAAATATTCTTGTTTTGTGAAGATTCTTTGACTATGTCAAGTGTTTACAGTATATAAAAATATGTGGTATACCTTGTATTTACTGATTTTATATAACAATATATTGAATTATAATTGTGTTTTACGTGTCTATTCCTTCAATTAGATTTATTTAATCTGCTTTCAACAATATTTATGGAGAAGCAACTCTATGATAGGCAGTTTACCGTAAGGGCTAAGAATGCAGGCTCTGTAATTAAAGTACTACTGAATCCTGAATCCACTACTTACTAAGTATGTAGTAACTTGGGCAAGTTGATTCACCTTGCAGAGTCTTAATTTCCTCTTCTGCAAAAAGGGAATAGCACACTCCTCACAGGATTGATATACATATATATCATATATATATATATATATATATGTATGTATACACACACACACACACACAGAGATACATATATATACAAATTTTGATAAATTTATATCAGGACATTTCATATATACATAGGTGTTATTATCATTACAGTTCTAGATAAGAAAATGCCCCGTATATTGGGAGATTCAATGCTAACACTGCAATTACTGTCTTTAGTGAGTTTTCTTTCTAATGAATAGCAGACAAGTAAAGAGCAATTTTAATATACTATTATGATAAGATACACAAAATGCTATGATCATATGTAAATGGACATTTCACATAGGATTTAGCAAGTTAGAGAAAGCTAAACCTCATTTCTTTCCTGTTAATAGACAATTGGGCTAACTGATGTTAAAGGTTCTTTTCAGCTCTCTTTGTATGTGGCCCAATACCAAAGACAAAAGTCCAGTCCAGCCACGGTTGTTGAGGTTTTAGTTCTATCCTTTATGAATAATAAACGTTACCAAACCTATACAGTTGTGAAGGCCTGCAAACTAAAACTTTCTTTGATTTTATTTTTATGGAATCTCTTATACATTTAAGATGAGAAGTTCCACTTGTGCACTTTATAAAATCTATCTGGTTATAAGTTAATGCTTGGGATAGCTGATTTCTCAATCTACTCATCGTGTCCTATCAGAGCCTGTTTCATGATCTCGCATAATTACTTTAAACCAAATGTAGTTAGACAAGAATACAGTTTGCTGAAATAAATCTCCAAAATTACGCTAAAATACCTTTGTAATTTAGTAAATTTAAAATAAATCTATCTAGATAAGTATATTCAGATTGTCTATTTCCTTTTGTGTGACTTTTGGCAGATTTTCTTTCAAAGAACTGATCCATTTCATCTAGGTTATCAAATTGGTAGTCAGATTTGTTCATAAATATTGCTAATACTTTGTCAATGATTTTTGCATCCATATTTATGAGATATCTTGGTCTGTAGTTTTCTTGTAATGTATTTGTCTGAGTTTGGTAATTAGGGAAATGCTGGCCTCAGAATTAGTTAGGAAATAATCCCACTGCTTCTATCTTCTGGAAGAGATTGTAGAGAAATGGTATAATTTCTTCCATATATGTGTGGCAGAATACATCAGTGAACTCATCTGGGCCTAGAGCTTTCTGTTCTGGAAGGTTTTTAATTATTGATATAATTTCTCTAATAGATGTTTATTTAAATTATCTATTTCTTGTGTGTATTTCGACAGATTGTCTTTCAAGGAGTTGGTTCATTTCATCTAGTTTATCAAATTTGTGATCATGGAGTTGTTCATAATATTCCATTATTATTCTTTTAATGTCCATAGGATCTGTAATAATGTCCCCATTCATTTCTGATATTAGTAATTTGTTTTCTTTTTTTTAGTCTGGCTAGAGGCTCATCAATTTTACTGATCTTTTAAAAAAATTAGCTTCTGGTTTTGTTGATTTTCTCTATTGATTTCCTGTTTTCAACCATTGATTACTGCTCTAATTTTTATTATTTTTTTTTCCTTTTGTTTACTCTGGATTTAATTTACTGTTCTTTTTCTAGTTTCTTAAGGTGGAAATTTAGATTATTGATTTTATATCTTTCTTTTTTCCTAATTCAATGTTATAAATTTCCCTCTAAGTTATTTTGCTGTATAGATTTTGATAAGTTGTGTTTAATCTTCATTCGGTATCAATATTTTAAAATTATCTTGGGATTTATTCTTTGAACCATGTGTTATTTAGCAGTATGTTGTTAATCTCCATATAGTTTGGTATTTTTTAGCTATCTTTCTGTTACTGGTTTCTAGATTAATTCTATTATGCTCTGACAGCAGACATTGTATAATTTCTATTCTCTTAAATTTGTTAAGGTATTTTATGGCCCAGAATGTCATTTATCTTGGTGAAAGTGTCATGTGAGCTTGAGAAGAATGTATATGCTGTTGTTGTTGGGTGAAGTATCAGTTGATTAATAGTGCTGATGAGTTCAACTACGTCCCCTCTGATTTTCTGCCTGATGAATCTATTTCTAATGGAGATGTGTAATAGTGGACTTATCTATTTTTCCTTGTAATTCTATCAGTTTTTGCCTCATATATTTTGGTCCTCTTTTGTTAGAATCGTACACATTAATGATTGTTATGCCTTGAAATCCTTTATCATTATGTTATGCCCCTTTATACCCTGCTAACTTTCCTTGTTCTGAACACACTTTGAAATTTAGATAGCTATTCATGCTTTCTTTTGATTAGTGTTAACATGGCATATATTTCTCTATCCATTTAATTTTAATCTATATGTGTATTATATTTAAATTTGTTTCTTGTGGACATGATATAGTTGGATCTTATTTTTGACTCAATCCAACATTCACTGTCCTTTAATTGGTGTAGACCACTGATATTTTGCTGTATTAATCTGATTGGATTAATATCTACCATATTTGTAACTGCCTTTAGGTGTTGCCCTTGTTCTTCATTCTTTTTTGTCTTCTGCTTCTTATATGCCTTTTCTGTTATAGTATTTAAATGAGCATTTCAAATGATTTCATTCTCCCTCTTTGCTTATCATCAATATACTTCTTCTTTGATTATTCTATCGGTTGTCCTATAATTTGAAATATGCATTAATAATTAATCCAAGTTCACTTTCAAATAGTTTATATTGACATATCCGCAGTTCAGAGATTCTTTAGTCAAACACATTCAGTCTACTATCAGCTCATTAAAGGCACTTTTCATTTTTGTTATAGTGTTTGTCATCTCTAACATTTCTTTTTGATTTATTATTAGAATTTTCATCTTTCTGCTTATATTGCCTATCTTTTTTTGCATGCTGTCTACTTTATCCATTATGCTTCCTAGCATATTAATCATAGTTTTTTAAATTCACATTCTGATAATTCTTACATTCCTGTGTTATCTGAATCTGCTTCTAACACTTCCTTTGTCTCTTCAAACTATGGTTTTGGCCCCGTAGTATGCCTTCTATTTTTTTCTTTTTTTGACAGTCAGACATGATAGGTAAAAGGAACTGAGGTAAATAAGACTTTAGTAATGTGGTGGTAAGTATGAGGGGAGGGGAAGTATTCTATAATCCTATAATTAAGTCTCCGTCTTTTAGTGAGCCGTGCTTCTAAATTGTGAACTTCACAAGAGCTTCTCAGATTTTCCCTGTCCTCTTGTGGGACAGTACGGCTATAGTGGGCTAAAGCCGGTTATAACCCTTCCCCCGCATGGAAGGGAAAAGTGAGAAGGAGTTGAGTATTTCCCTTCCATCAGGTCAGTTAGGCTCTGATAATCCTCAGTTGTTTAGACTCTTAGTTTCTCTTGGGAAAGGCTTTGTTAAGAAGGACAGAATGACCCAGCATTATTTCAAAGTGGTTCCTTTTCCCCTCCTCCTGCTAGAAGCATGAGGGGATTTTTCTCTGACATTCATCAGGAGAATCTAGTATAGCTCTTGGAGGTAAAACCCACAGAAGTGTAGCCAACATCTCCCCACCCCAACCCACGGTTGGCTCCCCCTTTGGTTTTGACCTCTCTAAGTTGTCCACACTGAGTCCCAACAACTTGTCAATTACTGTTCAGACATTTCTATTCTGGTACTGTTTCTTGTCGAGATTTCTGTTTGAAAGTTTTGCTCCAGTAAGCTATACCTCTGTGTGTTCCCCTGTCTGTCTCTCCAATACAGAGGCAGTGGTTTGCCCTGCGACCTCAATTCTCTCCATGATCTAAGAAGAGTTGTTGATTTGTTCAGCAGTTTGCCTGTTAGAACAGAGTCATGGCTTCTATGTTCTTTACATGCTAAACCAAAAACCAGAAGGCTATCCTTATAGGTTTGTTAGTCTCTTTAAGATAGAACACAACTGAATTTTTAAATTCTATCTAGAATCATTATTTTTTAATTGCAAGTTTTTTGTGATTATTTTTATTTATTTATTTATTTTTAATTAAATTTTTTTTGGGGGGTGACATTGATTGACAAAACCCAGTAAGTTTCAAGTGTACAATTCAACCGTTAGTCATATATATATTGCATTGTGTTCACCACCCATAGTTAGATTTCTTTCTGTCTCCACATATTTGACCCCACTGATACATTTAGATTTTATTCCTATCATGTTCTGTACTCTTTTTCTTGCTCTTTCTTCACTTCTTATTTTCTCTTATATTAATTTATTTTGATGTACTCATTCTTTTTATTCGATGTTTCCCTCTTCATTTTGAATTTACACATGCGATTTCTATTCCTTTATTGATTTTGGCAGGATTTTTAAAAGACTTTTATTGTTCATTATCTATATGCTCCTCTCAAACAGCACAAAGAGACAAATCATTATATTACTACCTCCTTCCTAACTTATGAGACAATGTTTTTCAGCATTTTAATTATATCTTTTCTATATAACACTACAAATGTTACACTTTATCTGCAGTTTATCTACAACACACATTCTATTTGCATCCATTGTTGCTTCTCAGAACTTCCAAATTAGATCAAAATCCTTCTCCATCAAATATATTCTAGAAGAAGAATTTTTGGTGTAAGTTCTATTAGTGTTGTGTTCTTTACTTCTATTTGTCTCAGATTGTCTTGATTTTAAGCCCTGATTCTCAAAAGATACCTTTGCTTGTTGTATAATTTAGGTTACATAATTTGGGTTAAGGTCTATTTTTCATCAGCATAAAATATAATTCCACTTACTTCTGCTGTGAGCTACTAGTTGTCAGCTTAACTATAAATAAACTTTTTTTTTCTTGTTTAAATTCCTTTCTGACTTGTAAGAACTTCACTTTATCTTTGGTGTTCTGTCTCTCTGTGGTACGTTTCAATTTGAGTATCATTTTATTTATCTTATGTAGGACATTTAAATCTGGTGGGTCTTCTGAATCTGTGTTCTGGTGCCTTGTAGTCAATTTTTACTTTGAATATTGTCTCTCATATGTTTTATCTATTCTTTGTGGAATAGACTTATGTTAGACATGTATATTCTAAATTAAGTGTCTTTTAACTGCTCCTTCATATTTTCCATCTCTTTGTCTTTCTGTGCTGCTGTTCTGTGATTCCTTCCTTTGAATTTCCCAAGATTAGTAATTCTCTCCTCACCTGTGTCATTTTGCTGTTTAACCTATCCATGTAATTTTTAATTTTCCTTTTTATATCCGTCATTTATAATCACATTTTTCTCTTTAAAATATTAAATTTATAATTGCAACATTTAAATAATATATAGATTTTAGTTGTCAACTGTTTTTGGCACCTCTAGCTGTAAAGCCCTAGGTTCCTCGAGTATTTTTGAGTTCTTAGCACTGATTTTATTTTCTTATACTTTACTGAGTTTTGTATTGAAAATGCATTTCTTCAGAAATGATATGCTTTTGCTTGTCAGGCTTCTGGAAGTACAACAAACTCAGAATCATTTTAAAAAGGATTTTGGATTATAGTTTTTTGTTTGTTTTTCTTTTTATAAGATAGGCACAAATCTAGAGTGAGATCCTGAATTTGCTTTCAAATACTTGAGGCAGAGTTTCACCTCTATCTAGCACCATATTTATATAGACATGCTTTCTTCACTTTCAATTTTGGGAGTAAAGTTATTTTTCATTCCTTCTTATGTTGAGATTGTATCTACCTGGGGTTTCAGCTTTTTTTTCTAGTGTCTCCAGTTAGATTTCCTATTTGGACAGGTTCTGGGATTGATCCCTGTGTATCTCTTGGCTATCAAAATAAGACTCATTATCACCAGAGTTAAGAAGGGGTCCACAGGTTCAAAACTGGCTTGAGTACATGCCTTCCTTTCTGGATTTCAACAATCATGTTGTCTTTGCCTTCTGAGTATCCCTCATCTTCTCCAGTTAGCAATTTATTGAATTTGTTTCAAAACTTTTTTTTTTTTTTAGTATTTTCTTGTTTATGTTATTATGATCATTGTTTTCAGAAATTTTCTTATTCAGGGTATCAAGTACCCTGAACTGCAGAAACAGAAGTTCTCATTATTTCCTCAATCTCTATCAGGATTTGATACACACATATCCATTAAAACCACCTTTTCCAGAGAACCAAGATTCTCATATTGTCTAATGTAAGGCTATTCAATTCTAGTATTTGATACTCATCAGCATATGACACTGTTACACTACATTCTTTTTGAAGCACTTTTTTCATTGTTTTCCAGGCATCATGCTCCCCTGGTTATTTTTTTTCCACACACATTGCTCCTTCTCAGACATATCTTTCACTCTCCATCCTTTATTCTTTAGAGCATATATCACAAGTTAAAATTGTAATAGTATTTTCTTATTTATTATAGCTCCATTGCAATAGGCTCTTAACCATATTGTTAATTTCTATATTCCTAGAACGTAAAATAATGACTTACACATAAAAATATCATACCAGTATGAAAAGCAACAGAACTAGTATTTAAGAACGGTGTGTGAATGCTAAGGTTAGACTAACTGGGCTCAAATCCTCATCCTGCTGTGTACTATGAGCAAGTTACCAAATCTTCCCATACCTTACTGTAAAGTGTTACTCAATTGTAAAATGGAGATAATAGTAGGATCAAATTTAGGGTTAAATTGAGTCAATAAAGGTAAAAGTGCTTAGAGTACTTCTTGGCATAAAATTAACACTTAATCATATTAATACAATATTATAATAGTGGGTAGCAAAAAAATGTTGAATTATTTATGAAATAAATAAATGAATAATTTAGGAACTAAGTGTTTTTATGATAGATGAGTTGGTATTAGATCTATTTTCTTTTTCTCTATAAGAATATACTCTATAAAAAGAAGATATATTAATAAAAGGGTTAACCATGGATTTGCTTACTCCAGGATTAGAAGCTGAAATTTTATAAATATTTTAAATAAAATGCAATGCTAAAGCACATTTTTACCATTGATTCTGTTATATTTGATCAGTTAGATTAGTTTTGATATTATATGTCAACATCAATTGTCAGAAATAAGTGGGGTGAAGAGCACGGTAACATTTCTGTCTTTTATTTTTATTCAAAAATAAGAAAATAGATATTAATAAATGATCTTCCTATTTAAAGAGGTTGAAAGTATTTTAAATTTGACGCTCACTCTATTAGTCAACTTCAGGTACATTTTGCTGCAGTAACAAACATCCGCATTCTCAGTGAATTTACCTTAAAAGAATAAAAAATTCTTTCTCACTCATGTCACAAACTCATTATGGGTTGGTTGCAACTCAGCTTCTTTCCTCTTTATGTTAGGACTTAAGCAGTCTGAAATAAAGGTGAGCCCCAATCTAAAGTATTGCCAGTTTTATGAAAGAACAAAAGACACTATGACAGAACTATACAATGACTCATAAAGTATGTACTTAGTATGTACTTAGAAGTGGCACAAACCCTCTTTACTCAAATTCTATTGGGCCAGATAAATCATACATATATCAAGTATGGTGTGAGTAGAGAAGGAAGTCATAATCATCTTGTAAGAGGGGCAATGCAAGTCACATGTCCAAACATAACATTAAAAGTGTGGGAATCTCTAAATATAGGTAGAGCAAAATTATATTTAAAAATCTCCTGTACCACTTTAAAAGGAAAGGTGTACATGTGTGTGAAAGAAGATTTCCATAGACGATAAAAAAAAAGTAGCCTTCATTATGATTAATTCATCAATTTAGCCAGTCTTAATGATAATGTATATTAAAAAATAAATTATTTGGCTACAGTGATTACCAATAATTTTGAAACTGGCAAAAATAAACAATCTGTATATGCCACAGTATGTCATTTATTTGAAATAGACTGAAGTTATGGCTCTTTGATCACTAAATTTAGACATTTAATGACTCACCTTCTTCTAAAATTTTTTATATAAATAATAAACATTTGTCTCCTAGTGTTTAATTAGCCGATTCATGAATAATTAGCTATACCAGGAACTGAGGTACAAGAAAAACTGACTCAGTCTCCTTTGTATTCCTAAGCAAGATATCCAGAGACAAAGATGCAATAATTTTTGTAATTTCATGGAAATTTTCAGGGGAAAGTGTCAATTTCACGGTGACATCAAGAGAAATGTGATGATTTCATGCAGATTTTAATTCCCTGTTCCTAAACCATCCACAAACACAACTCACATGAGTGAAAAAACAGACAGCTTCCCATGAAATTTTTAGTATTCTAATTATAAGAATGAATAAACAGGTGAAGTGGAGAATTTTGAAAGTTAGAGGAGTTGATCCTAAAAAATTAAGGACATGATTATGATTATATATTTTCTTGAAGGAAACTTCAAAAATATAAATTTAGATTAAAAATTATTTCAAATCAAATACGATTCCCTATTGGAAAATTCTTAATTTAATTTTGATACAAAGTTAACAATTTTCCCATAAGTAAGATAAATTGTCTCTGAAAACTCAGCTTAAAAAAAATCTAATATATGTTTATTATGGAGGTAATTCCCCCTAAAAAAAGATATTTAGTTAATTTTAAAATGTGTTTTCAATATAATATTATATCATAGTGTGACGACTCATGTATCTGGGTGCAAGTGGATATTATTATGTATGCCCTTCATTAATGCATCAGGACATAACCAGCCGGACCTTTAATTTCAGTCTTTGTCCCACATAAAAATGATAAACCTTTTACTAAATCTATTTAAGACACATACAGTTCTTATAACAGCTACTAAAATGAACACACAAAAAAGTAATGCAATGAAAACTTAAGGGTCAGTCAACTTCCTACATAAAAATTTTTTTCAAGTCTCTAATTTAATCCACCTCTAGAACCTATTGTCTTTTGACTGTAGTTCAGCTCATTAGAAGGCCTCTTAAGAGTTTTAATATTTGAGGAGGAGAAGGAAATAAAAGATTTAAGGGAAGACTATGCATATACAAGAGAAAACAGCTACTAGTGTTGTTGAAATCTCTAACCAGGCTGCAGCAACTCAGCCTTTCTTGCTCATCTTCCTGTATTGCATATCATGTGCAGTTATTCACACGGCAACAGATCTTCGGTAAATATTAAATTATGAAACAGTGAATTGTATCTATGAATATAATATGAGACTGGTGTCCTGATGATGAACCACACAAAAAGCAATACAAAAAAAGGACTGAAAATGACTTAAGTAGGGTAACTTTTAAAGCCAACTAAGATTGTGAGAAAGCTAAGATGACTATATGAAAATATGCTAAAACTGTTAAAAGTCTATCTTTTTTCTAGAAACATAACTCACTCCGGGTATAGGGATAAGCTGTGTATAATTATATTTATGTCTTAACCATGTTTACATGAGTAAAGTTGTATACTTATACCTATACATCCATACAAATTCATGAATTAGGTAAAAATCAAACCTCAACTACTTTCAGACTTCTATGATGAAATAGATGCATACTAATGAAAATTCCTAGTGACAAAGACTGCTTTGGTTTCCTTTATTAGTAGTAATGTAAACTACAGCAACTATTCTCCATGTAATTGTCTTCTATCATTTTTTTTTTTTAAGTTGGCAAGGCACATTACTTTCTCTGTCATCCCAATTAGTTAGTACTTAAAAATACCATATTAACCATGTACCCTTGATTATCAAGGAAAATGTTTCCAGAACATAGCAAGCAAAGGATAAAGTGGCACAAACAGAGTTTGGGAAGGTAGGTAGGTAGTCAGGGCCCGATTATGCACAGCCTCTCAGCTGGCGTATATTCTAGCAGCAGTGGGAAGTTTAATAACACTGTTTTTATAATCAGTATTGGGACGTGCTCTAATTTACATTTATAATATGTCCCTCTGATGTATGTGGAGGCTGGTTGGGGAGTGGGATGGGTAGAAGCAGGAAAACAAATGAAAAAACTGCAGCATGTAGAGGGCTTTGAATGCCAGGCTTAGGAAACTGGAGTGATGAGATGATAAAGATTTACTAGCAGTAGAGGAATGGAACCAATTCTGTATTTCCTACAGAGAGCTCTGAGAAATCATATGTTGGAAAGCTATTGTAATAGGCAAATGTGTATGTGTTTGGGTGTATGGAAACAATGTGGCCTGAAGGAGAGAACTGACAGCAGGAATGAAAAATAGAACACTTAT
>NW_011888785.1:9844351-9845907 GCF_000151845.1 Pteropus vampyrus
AACCTCAACTACTTTCAGACTTCTATGATGAAATAGATGCATACTAATGAAAATTCCTAGTGACAAAGACTGCTTTGGTTTCCTTTATTAGTAGTAATGTAAACTACAGCAACTATTCTCCATGTAATTGTCTTCTATCATTTTTTTTTTTTAAGTTGGCAAGGCACATTACTTTCTCTGTCATCCCAATTAGTTAGTACTTAAAAATACCATATTAACCATGTACCCTTGATTATCAAGGAAAATGTTTCCAGAACATAGCAAGCAAAGGATAAAGTGGCACAAACAGAGTTTGGGAAGGTAGGTAGGTAGTCAGGGCCCGATTATGCACAGCCTCTCAGCTGGCGTATATTCTAGCAGCAGTGGGAAGTTTAATAACACTGTTTTTATAATCAGTATTGGGACGTGCTCTAATTTACATTTATAATATGTCCCTCTGATGTATGTGGAGGCTGGTTGGGGAGTGGGATGGGTAGAAGCAGGAAAACAAATGAAAAAACTGCAGCATGTAGAGGGCTTTGAATGCCAGGCTTAGGAAACTGGAGTGATGAGATGATAAAGATTTACTAGCAGTAGAGGAATGGAACCAATTCTGTATTTCCTACAGAGAGCTCTGAGAAATCATCTGTTGGAAAGCTATTGTAATAGGCAAATGTGTATGTGTTTGGGTGTATGGAAACAATGTGGCCTGAAGGAGAGAACTGACAGCAGGAATGAAAAATAGAACACTTATATGAGAGAAGATAGAAAAAATGGCCCATTTTGGTAACTTAGCGATGGAGGTTAGGATGGGTGATAAATAAAGTCATTGCCAATATTTTATACTAGCTAACTGAAAGGGACAACAATTTGAGAACCATAAGATGTTAAACAGAACTTGGTGGGGTTGGGGACAACACAGTTAAAATTTGAAGACGTTATAATGAGAGAATATAAACATATATTTTAACTGTTTAACTGTTAAAACATATATTCTGAATAAACTTTTAAAAATTGTCTTTAGAAAAGAGGTCTAGATTTGAGAGCCATTAGAATAGCTGGTCATAAGACAGACAAATTCACTCAAGTGTAAAATAAAACATAAGAGAGTTGATGACGGAACCCTGAAGATCACTTATATTTAAGTAATGGGTCAAAACTGAAAACATGCTTTCTGAATAGCCTATGATAATATCTTATGTAATCAAGTAAATAATGTATCATTTGATTCAGTGCTAATTAACGTTACAAGATTCTGAATAGCAATAAGAACATTTAGGCCCTTCGGTATCTTAATAAAATCTGACAATCAATATATATTCTTAATCATTTCTAAATGTCTCTTTTACCAGTGGCCTCATCAATAATGGAGATTATACTTTAATATTTTGGCTAGTGCTTTCAATGACATTGGATGACATCTGTTGCTGATACCAAATTAAAAAAAACATGACAGTATAAATACAAATCTGGTAAATGCATTTATATGACCAGTGTGGAAACAGATATTATAAAATAGTAACTAATGATCACTACTAAACCCAAAAAATAATGGTAGGTTCAGTGAAAGTATTTCC
>NW_011888785.1:9847132-9849634 GCF_000151845.1 Pteropus vampyrus
CAATGACATTGGATGACATCTGTTGCTGATACCAAATTAAAAAAAACACGACAGTATAAATACAAATCTGGTAAATGCACTTATATGACCAGTGTGGAAACAGATATTATAAAATAGTAACTAATGATCACTACTAAACCCAAAAAATAATGGTAGGTTCAGTGAAAGTATTTCCTGTAGTCATCCTAAATTATTTCCATATCTTTTTTTTATTTTCTGTGTACTGCCATTACAATAACAAACTAGAAAATGAATAGGGATATTTTTATTTCATAATTTTTAATTATATAAAAAATTTTTTAAGGTTTTTCTAAGGTTGGCATTGTGATCTTGTAAATGGATATAAGTTTAAAAAAAAAAAAAACACCCTTGAACAATAAATGAGTGAGAAGACAACTTGAAACTGTCACTGTTGGGGCTGATCTAAGTTCGGGGTTGACACAACCGTAGAGGGGAGGAAGAAGGACAATGATGGCACAGACGTGTAGTTAGCAGTTTCCCTTGGTTCTTCCTCAAATGGCAGTGAAGAATCCCAGGTCATTAAGATTTAATAGTTTTAATAAAGTATATTTTAGAAAGACAAAGAATTCCCCAAGGAAGCACATGGAAAAAGACAAAGTATGCCCCAAGGAGGCACATGGTCCCAACGCTGACAGCTGCAACTGAGTGCGGAAATAACAAACACAAAAACAACAAAAGGACAAAAAGAAGGCCCAAAAAGGCAAAAAGGGTCCACAAGTGGGAATGTCTACCTAATATTTGGGCCGTAATTTGGGCCGCATTCCTAGGTGATTGGCAAGTGAGGTCATTTTGATTGACACCTGGCCACTATATAACTTTGCCTAGTGCACAGGTGCTTACCCAGAATTCTACTACCATTGGGGTGTTCTTTGGGCAGTCTCTAGGCTGGGCTCCTAGTCCTTTGTTTCCCCTATCTCTCGTGTCTGACCAGCTACCTAACAAAACCAGGACAAAGGAATTATGATAAAAATTATTTCAGCACTTTCAAGGTAAAATTTGGACCTCTGATTCCAGACAAAGGTCCAAATTGATAAAGCTGATTGCAGGGGTCAGAAAACGTGTCACTCGATAATACTGTATATTACTTTAAAGCAATATTTGATATAATACAATCCTCATGAAGGTATCAATCAGTTATTGCTTTGTTCACCACTGTGCCTGGCACTGAATAGCTTTTGTATTATTTATTAAATCAAAATATGAATGAATACATAAATGCATACAATGCAATAATTTTGTCAGAACACTATTGCAATTCATGCTAAGATGTTCCTATCAAAAATAAAAAATAAAAAAGGCAACAGAGAACCTAAGAAATTAATTCCAGTTGAAGCTATTAATTTACATTCTTTTACACACATGTATATCAATGTCTCCAAACCCGAAGTTATGTCTCATATTTTATAAATTTCTAGAGGAAATGATACTGACTTGTTTGTTGCTCAAATTAATTTTACCTTTAAAATAGAACTAAATTGGTAACTAACATCTTTTCTTTAAATGGATTGGGTATAATATGTTGTTGACAAAAGATATACTTGATTAGACTGTCTACTTATCTGATAGTGCTGGCAATTCCTATCAGCCCATATAGTTGAAATAGCCAATTATGAAACTGAGGAAGACAAAATGAAGGCTAATATTTCAGAGTTCTGTTGCAATGTGAAATAAATGAATAGTTATCCTAGTGTTTGAATTCTGTTTGAAATGTTACATGTGGCATTTTCCAACAAAAGATGCAATTAACGTCATGGCTGGCACTGTCATATTGCATCGGAAACACTTCACTGGATGTCTGTCAAAATTAGAGCAGCTGTCACAATTTAACTAAAAAAAAAAAAAAAAAACTATTTTAAAGAATTTCCTGTATACTGATGTTAAGTCAAACCAGTAATTATTCAGATAACAGCCAGAAATGCTGACTAGAAAATTAATATATTTTCGCCCCCCAAAAATAGTTTGCTTTACCCTTCCTTGAGATTTTTTTTTAAAGATGCGACTTTGAAAAAGGAGCAGCTCACAAAGTTGGTAACACTATTATGATATTAACTTGCCGTTCTATGGAACAGAAGGCATTTTTTTTCTTCCCCACTAAAGGCCACCTCAGATGCCTGCTATAAAATTGTTGCATTTTATTCCTTATAACTTTTCTATTCTTAAGACAATATGTTACCCCTTTCAGTACCAAGATTATTGGGTTTCTACAAAGACATTTATTTCAGTGATTGAGAAGAGGAAGCATGGATAACTCACAAAGCAAGCAAGTGACCTTGCAAATAAAGACAAAATAAAGATTGAACATATATATTTGTGAAATACAAGTACATGTTTTCTTTTTTCTTTCACTATTCTTCAAATAAAAAGTTTTGAACATGAAATTTAAAAGCAAATAAATTTATAGCTCTTCTTAAAGCTCTCAGTTGGAATAACAATTCCTGGAACGTGGTTGGCATTTTATAGGTCTCTGTCTGTAAGACAGTT
>NW_011888785.1:9849684-9858057 GCF_000151845.1 Pteropus vampyrus
CAGGTGCTTACCCAGAATTCTACTACCATTGGGGTGTTCTTTGGGCAGTCTCTAGGCTGGGCTCCTAGTCCTTTGTTTCCCCTATCTCTCGTGTCTGACCAGCTACCTAACAAAACCAGGACAAAGGAATTATGATAAAAATTATTTCAGCACTTTCAAGGTAAAATTTGGACCTCTGATTCCAGACAAAGGTCCAAATTGATAAAGCTGATTGCAGGGGTCAGAAAACGTGTCACTCGATAATACTGTATATTACTTTAAAGCAATATTTGATATAATACAATCCTCATGAAGGTATCAATCAGTTATTGCTTTGTTCACCACTGTGCCTGGCACTGAATAGCTTTTGTATTATTTATTAAATCAAAATATGAATGAATACATAAATGCATACAATGCAATAATTTTGTCAGAACACTATTGCAATTCATGCTAAGATGTTCCTATCAAAAATAAAAAATAAAAAAGGCAACAGAGAACCTAAGAAATTAATTCCAGTTGAAGCTATTAATTTACATTCTTTTACACACATGTATATCAATGTCTCCAAACCCGAAGTTATGTCTCATATTTTATAAATTTCTAGAGGAAATGATACTGACTTGTTTGTTGCTCAAATTAATTTTACCTTTAAAATAGAACTAAATTGGTAACTAACATCTTTTCTTTAAATGGATTGGGTATAATATGTTGTTGACAAAAGATATACTTGATTAGACTGTCTACTTATCTGATAGTGCTGGCAATTCCTATCAGCCCATATAGTTGAAATAGCCAATTATGAAACTGAGGAAGACAAAATGAAGGCTAATATTTCAGAGTTCTGTTGCAATGTGAAATAAATGAATAGTTATCCTAGTGTTTGAATTCTGTTTGAAATGTTACATGTGGCATTTTCCAACAAAAGATGCAATTAACGTCATGGCTGGCACTGTCATATTGCATCGGAAACACTTCACTGGATGTCTGTCAAAATTAGAGCAGCTGTCACAATTTAACTAAAAAAAAAAAAAAAAAACTATTTTAAAGAATTTCCTGTATACTGATGTTAAGTCAAACCAGTAATTATTCAGATAACAGCCAGAAATGCTGACTAGAAAATTAATATATTTTCGCCCCCCAAAAATAGTTTGCTTTACCCTTCCTTGAGATTTTTTTTTAAAGATGCGACTTTGAAAAAGGAGCAGCTCACAAAGTTGGTAACACTATTATGATATTAACTTGCCGTTCTATGGAACAGAAGGCATTTTTTTTCTTCCCCACTAAAGGCCACCTCAGATGCCTGCTATAAAATTGTTGCATTTTATTCCTTATAACTTTTCTATTCTTAAGACAATATGTTACCCCTTTCAGTACCAAGATTATTGGGTTTCTACAAAGACATTTATTTCAGTGATTGAGAAGAGGAAGCATGGATAACTCACAAAGCAAGCAAGTGACCTTGCAAATAAAGACAAAATAAAGATTGAACATATATATTTGTGAAATACAAGTACATGTTTTCTTTTTTCTTTCACTATTCTTCAAATAAAAAGTTTTGAACATGAAATTTAAAAGCAAATAAATTTATAGCTCTTCTTAAAGCTCTCAGTTGGAATAACAATTCCTGGAACGTGGTTGGCATTTTATAGGTCTCTGTCTGTAAGACAGTTTAAAGATAAATTGTAAATAGACCTGGACCAGAACTTTTGAAATGACCTTCAGATGGTCATTTTACCTTCCTAATTTCATATTCCTTTGCTTGAGAAATTGTTTTCCCACCCCACTCTTCTTTAATTTAAGCTCTAGAAAACAAAATATCATACAGATAATAATAATACACTAGCCCCAAGAGATATTGTGAAAATTGATCATAAGGTGAAATAAATATGGGAACCATATTTATTTTACCCCTTTTCCAGAGACTTAAACAGTTTTCATTTGAAGTATCTGTCAAAGATTCATTTATTTCTTAATTTGATGAGAGCAAGACCATGAACTATACTTTATAGATTAGAAATAAATCATCTTGGTATTTGGAAGAATAGCTCTCCTTAGAAAAATGTCTTGAGCATGAGTAGCCCAATTATCTAGGAAAGGAGTTCAGAAGACCTTTGTGTTTTCAGAATTTAAAAGTTAATTTACCAACTGCTTGAGTAAACTCAAAGATTGTGTTAAATGAGCAGGCAAGACAGTGTTTCTGGGAATGTTAGGTAGCAGATGCCCTAACTGGGGCTGATTTAGCACTCTCAGGTTCAGCTTTTACCAAAATGAGTGATTTTGTATATTAACTGAAAGAGCTAAGGCTGAGAATTCAACTTCATGATCCCTAGTGTGAAGCTCCGTTAACTAGGTTGGCACTGAAGAAGGGAGGCCATCCTCTCTTAATGACCATCACAGACTCAGCAATGATCTGAACCTACAGAAAGTCACTATAGCAGGGCACAGGCTTCATTTCTCAGGCCAGTTTCCAAATGTCACTTTGGTTGGCAGTAAAAGAAAATGACAGTAATAAACCAATCATATGTCAATTGGCTTCAAAGAGCCTAGATAACCCCATTTGAACTTCGTAATTAATTTGGTTCTTTTACAATATAAAATATATATGCAAGTTTAAAGAGGAGAGTTATTGATTTCCCTGTTAATAATACAAGTGAGAATACAAGTGAAAAATAAGAGAATTGTCACCAATTTTGTATCTTGAGTTTTTATCTGGATATAAAGGCATATGATGGTATGTGGAATATGGGAAGAATTTGACCAAACAAAGGAAAAAAAAATATTTTAGAATGAGAAACTGTACTCTGTGTTTTATTTGGAATTTCTTTAAAAAAAAAAAAAAGGTGGGGGGAGCTATAGAATTCAACAGAGGAAACTTTTCAACAAATGGTGATGGAGCAATTCAATATCCATAGTCAAAAAAAAAAAAAAGAACCTCAGTCTAGGACTCCCATATTGTATAAACATAACTCAAAATGGATCACAGACCTAAATGTAAAATGTAAAACTATACAACTTTAAGAAGAAAAAAAAAAAAAAAAAAAAAAAAAAAACTCTTTTAGGTTTAGAGTTAGGCAAAGAGCTCTTAGTCCTGATACTGAAGGCATGATCCATAAAAAAAAATTTTTGATAAATTAGACATCGATATTATCAACTTTTGCTTTGTTAAAGGCTTTGCTAAGAGGATGAAAACAGCTGCTAGAGACTGGCAGAACATATTTCAAATTACATATTCAACAAAGATAAGGATATAGAATATATAACTCCCCAAACTCAACAATGAAAAAAAATCCAATTAGAAAATGAGAAAATCAGTGGTAAATGTGAAAAGGTAGAGCTCTTCTGAAAAACAGTTTGATGGTTTCTTTAAAAACTAAACATGCAATCCATATCACTCCTGCGCATTTATTTCAGAGGAAAGAAAAATTACATTCCCACACGCGTGCACACACACACACACGTACATAAATGTTTATAGAAGCTTATTTGTAATAGTTAATAACTAGAATTAACACAGATGTCCTTCAGCAGGTGAATGATTAAATAAACTATGGTATATCCATATCTGAGAATATTATTCAGCAATAGACAAGAACTATTAATACCCACAATTTGGATAACTCAGAAAATTATGAAATGAAAAAAAAAGCCAATCCCCAAATGTTTCATGTTATATATTATAGATTAAACGTTTTTCTCCAAAATCCATATATTGAAGCCCTAACCCCCAATGTGATGGTGTTCTCATACAGTGAGAAACAGTAAAAGAATATAAGGACATAAGAATAGGAAACTTATAATGGGAATAGTGCCCTTATAAGAAGAAACACCAGAGAGCTTGCTTTCATTCTCTCTCCACAATGTGAGAACACATTTAGAAGATGGTCCCTATCAGGAAGGGAGCCCTCACAAGGACCCAAATTGACCAACACCTTGATCTTGGACTTCTCAGCCTCCGGAATGGTGAGAAAATATTTTTCTGTTGTTTAAGCCACCCAATTCATTGTATTTTGTTATGGGAAAATGAGCAGTCCAAAATGCTGTATGATTCCATTTATATAACATTCTTGAAATGATACATTTATGGAAATGAACTGATTAGTGATTGCCAGGGGTTAAGGATTGGATTGGGGTAAGAGAAAAGTGGGTGTGTCTAAAATGACAACATGAGGGATTGTTCTGGTAAGAAAATGTTTTGTATCTTCACTCTCAATGTCAATATACTGGTTTTGCAAAATGTTGTTACTGGAGTAAACAGAGTAAAGGGTATATAGGATCTCTCTATATTATGTCTTACTTGTACATGTCAATTGACAATATTTCAAAATAAAAAAGAGCAGAGAGAGAGAGAGAAAAAAAAAACAGGTTCTAGTATTTCCAGCAAGAATCAAAAGATGTAGATGAATCAAGACAAAATTTTCTGTTTCATACAGTAATCATAGGAGACAGAGTTCTCCTTTTTATATTGGCTGAATAGAGTAGGGTTTGAAAAGGATTTGGTTTGGAAAAAATTTCCTCAAGCAAAGAATATTCTTTATTTTCAAAATGGATTGCTTTTTAGAATAACCCATCAAAATATCTAAAATAGATATCTGCCCTCATCAATTCCCAAGAATTTTATTATTGTTGTGATTTTTCTCTTTACTTAAGTATTATGTATAACAACATTTTCTTCATGAATTTGTTAGTCAAAGTAGCAATGAGAAAGAAGTTCCTATGTCAGACAATTTTTTTGTCAAAGACAAAAACTTGCAAAATATTGGGTATTATGAAAAATGAAAAAAAAAGATTCTATACTTTAGAATTGAAAATGAATAGAAAACTTACTCTTACAAAATAAATAATCAGATTGAAAATTATATGGTTTATTTTGCAGGTGTTATCACTTGTCAAAAGGTAGAAAGAGGAAAAAGCAGCTGAACTCTTCACCATTCTGTTTACTATTTTATCCTTTTACCAAGTAAATTTCCATTAAATCTGGGTGTTATGGGCTGATTTCACAGCAGGAACATCCTGAAACAGACCTTAGAAAGGAAAGAATTGTCTTTTTAAAGTGTAAAGGAATCCATGCATTTATTGATTTTCTTGTCTTTCCCTTCAAATTCTTTGAAATATGATCAAAAAAATGTCTCCATTTTATATACCACAATTTTCTTTTAATAGCGTTTTCTCCACAAGAAAGTAAGAGCTCTGCCTTCCTAACTAAAGAGGAAAATGCTGTCTCAGAGGAAATGTAACAACCAAGCTAAACCCAACCCTAAACCACCACTAAACGTGAACATTTGAAAGGTCAGAGGAAGGCTGTCTGGTGGCCCAACTCTCTCTGCCTTCGCTACCCTGCAGAGTACAGATCTAGATGGCATGGTTTATGTTTTTTACTCATCTCCTATGCATTGCCCACTTACTCACATTTCCTTTTATATTTTCTATTTTGCTTCTCTTCTTTTTCACTTTCCATTCCTGATATATCCACAGTATTACCTCTTAGTCGCAGCAGCCAGATAAAACAACCTGCTGAGAATTCATGGAATGTTTAGGTTCTTAAAATATATGTGTCTTAACTAGTTTCTGATCATTGAATCCTACCGACAAAATTCTTGCCAGAAGATGTCAACCAATGTAATGTGGAGAAACTTCCAGGTATAGGAAATTTGCTCTCTCACAAAAGCTTCTTTGAAATTATTTTTAGACAGCTCTGACAGGTAGAAAAAGTTTTTTTAATGTAGGTGAAAATATGTGCCTAACGCTTCTAATTATAGTCTTTGGGGGTTATTCTAGATAAGTTAGTACCTCTCTTATTTGTCAGCCTGCATAATACCTGTAGACAGTAAAGATATCCACCCTGATTTTTTTCTTTAACATGTCAACCCTAAGTCTTCTTGTCTCACGTCATTCTAAAATGGCTTTTAAGTTATTTTAAGTCCTTTTTCATCCTGATTTTTACCTGTTAGGTAAGCAAACATTATACTTTACTCTTTTCAAAGAATCTTATCCTTTGGTAACTATAGTATGACAGTTACGGATTCAAATCTTGGCCATTCACTTACTCCTTTGCAAGTAGCTTATCCTCTCTCTCGCTGCCTCCATTTCTTCACTTGTGAAATACTGATGATGAAAGTACATATCTCATAAAGTTTTGTATGGATTAAATATATTCGCACACGCAAAACTTTAAACAATGTCTATCTAATAGTGCTTATTAAGTGCTAGCTACTATTATTATCCCTAATAATTTCTTAGAAGATGTAAGTGAGACAGTGCGATTGCCACACTCATTCTTTGCTAATCTTTAACATAGTCTAAGTTCTGATAATTTAATTAACTTTCCTAAAAAAGCAAATGGAGAGAGAATTTGGAAGGATCATCATTGGTTCCAAATAGAAGACATAGAGTGACATTATTTTTCTAAGGAGATGAAAATATCTGAATTATCAGAGGTGGAGAAAAATACATAGAAAATTATCTTTTTGGGGTCATATTTATCTTGGCAATAAGCTTATATATAATCATGGCATTCTTTCGAACTGGAACTATAGAAATGACTTTGTAGTGGGCCTATTTTGCTGTCTATCCCTAAATCCCCTGAAATTACACATTTCGGTCCTTGGTAAAAGCTGCTTTTATTGAAGCAAGTCTCTGCCTTCTGGTCTATAGTGAATCTTTCTTTTAAAATATATGCTCAATATGTGTGCTCAATATATGTATATATAATTCTCATATGCAGTTCCATCTATTCAGAAAATACGTGATAATGTCAAGTGTGGTGTTATTGCAGGTTCTATACAATGTGACTCAAAAACAGCATAGACCCTATCTTTTTGACAATTTTGCCTAGGTGAAACTTAAACTCAATTCCTTTCTGGTTCAATGGTAGAGGAAAATCTCCCCAGACCTTGGCAGTTGCGACGATAGTGTAAGTTACTAAATCCCCAACTGAATACAGGTCCTGACTCTTCCGCTATTACCTAACCATACCTTCTTAAAAGGTTTTCAGTTGAATTACAGAGTAAGCAGCACTCTGCACAGAGAATTGTACTTAACAGCAAGGAGAGATGAGAAGAGTTCCATCACAACCAGATCTCTACCTTCTGCAATAGAGAGAGGTAGAGTATATTCATGACTAACTTTAAAATGCAAAACAGAACAGGGAGTTTTCCATCATCTCACTCCCAGTTCCCATAGGGGTTCCTGACAGCCTTTCTCTGCACTGCAGAATACCCTAAAGAGGAGGAGAGAAGCCCCGTTGGTGAGATCATCATCCCACAAATCACTGTTATTTACAGATGAGGTAAATCTGTCCTTCACCACCACCCCACTAGCTATTTCTCCCAGCTTCACTTCCTCAGACACAGTATTATTAAGAATGACATCTTGGCACAGAAAATGCCAATTCTCTAGTGCTATAATGACATTTCTGGAAGTACTAAGAAAATGCTCTATGAAATGGTGTGTGTGTGTGCGTTTTGTTGTTTGTTTTTTGTTTTGTTTTGGTTTGGTTTGGTTCGGGTTTTTTTGGGCCAAGTTAGTGACTACAGAATAAAAAAGATAGACTCAAAAAAATTACGTTTTATTATATGAAAAGAAATTGTGATCACTAAGAACCTGAAACTGAATTTGGTAACACCTTCTATTTACTTGTCAGGAAACTAGAATAATATAGGAAAGAAGCCACAATATTTCTTTTTATTCTCTACTCTGTAAAAGAAAAGAACTCTGGCTATGAACAAGCTCCAATTATGCAGTATTTAAGGAACACAAAATACTAACCACATATAACGTAGATACATAAATATTAGGATCACATCATAACATCATAATTAGTAAAAGGCAAATTTATATCCATATCTATGTGTGATAATATGCATATTATGCTTTACCTAAATTTAGCAGTCATCAGTAAATTAATTTGTTAAGCACTTGGCTACAAATTTTAGGACATTGTCTTACTTTAAATTTAAGTAAGCAAACCTGGCCTCCGCATTTTGGAAACTGATACTTTTAAGTACGACTTATATGAAAGAATTACTGACTATAGTTAGTGTTCTCTGTAAAAAAAATATACACACACACACACACACACACATACATATATATAAGTTATGGAATATACTAGAATATACTCATCCTTCATCTCCCTGATACTTCATGATCCTTCTGCAATAACACTGGCTTTAATGACTTAGATTTAATTTGATTAATGTTAAATTTTAAAATCTAATGAAATTTTATCAGTTTAAATAAATCATAATTCTTAACTATTAATGAGGATTCAAAAGTTAAATAAATCATAAAAGATAAATATTAATGATGATTGAAAATGTTGAAAATGCATAATCTATTGAATTCCTTAATACAATGACTATACTTTCTCATAAAACAATACCAAAATCCATG
>NW_011888785.1:9858107-9876172 GCF_000151845.1 Pteropus vampyrus
ACACACACACATACATATATATAAGTTATGGAATATACTAGAATATACTCATCCTTCATCTCCCTGATACTTCATGATCCTTCTGCAATAACACTGGCTTTAATGACTTAGATTTAATTTGATTAATGTTAAATTTTAAAATCTAATGAAATTTTATCAGTTTAAATAAATCATAATTCTTAACTATTAATGAGGATTCAAAAGTTAAATAAATCATAAAAGATAAATATTAATGATGATTGAAAATGTTGAAAATGCATAATCTATTGAATTCCTTAATACAATGACTATACTTTCTCATAAAACAATACCAAAATCCATGACCTACATGACACTCTGCACCTTAGCCATGCTCCGCTTTCCTCGTCATCAACAATGAACTAGCAGTATCCACATGGATTTTACATATTTTATTTCGAGTGGAGAATTACAAAGAAACAGTAGAATTTCTATTTAACTACATTCTCAGAACCTTATACATATCAAATAAAACCTCTTTATACATGATATTTTTCTGTGACAGCAATGAGAGTTGAACTTACTTGCATGAGAAGAAATGAGAGTGAGGCACTGACTTAAAAGAAGTATATTATGAAAATATTATTTATATATGAGAAAAAATGAACTTTACACATTGAGACAAATGATAATTTTTCTTAATGCGAAAGCAATAAAACTACTCTTGTTGAATTCATAAAAATTTAAATCTCCCATATCTTTGACCACTCCTACACCTCACAGAATTGATATATCTACCATATTTTAATTACCCTGAGAATACTCACTGATGGCACTTGCAGCTGCAGCGTTTACCCTGAGATAACACATGGATTACAGTCCTAACCTTACCCCCAAAGTTTGCCATGAGATATCTCGCTTTTATTATAATTTTCACATTGCTTTTATTATAATTTTCACATTGCTCTAGTATTGATCATCTTTGAAAACAAATGACAATCTATTTATAGCATTCTGCTTTTAAAAGTAGTTTGATAGCTGAAAATGCCAAATCCTAGACCATGTAGCATTCCTCCACGTGATGGTAAATGAACACTGGCAGTGAGCTGCGCTTTTTTTCTTCTCTAAATGGGAAAAGGGTTAATGAATTTCCTATAATGAATACCAATCATTGTTTATTCATTTTATATTATTTTAGTGTTTCTTATTATTAGCAATGCTGTAATCAACATTACTGAACACAGATCTTGGCACACAGTAGCTTCTAAACATTGAATCCCTGGAATTGGAATTGCTGAGTCAATGAGGTTTTCACATTAAAATAGCTTGATAAATATAAACCAAGCTTAAAATTTCACAGATTTACATTGCCACAAACAGTATAGGAGAATTTGTCTTTTTTAATTGACTAAAAACTGTTTATCAAAAGTTTTCTCTTTTTTTGCCAGGCTAGTTAATAATAAAAATAATTATTTCATTATTATACGTCTGAGTAGCTTCTTATATACTTAACCATTTTTGTATTTATTTTTCTGTGAATTGTCTTATGTTCTTTGTCCAACCTTTTTTATATTTTATTTTTAATTAAAATCATTGAGAAGTGAAAAATATAACAATGCTGCTCCCAGTTAAAAAAAATGATGATGATGACATCTCTCAATATTTTCTTATTTTTAAGAAATAAAAACAATAATGATATGGTTGAAGCTCTTCACCTTCTCCTTCAAGTTTCCGTCCCCTTTTTCTCCCTTCCCAGACATAAATGCACTGACACGCCTTTGAGTGTATATTTTCTATCTATATATTTCTACTTATATACTGTATAGTGTTTTATTTTTAATTTACATGAATATTTTCATACTGTAATTATGTCCAATAACTCGGTGTTTTATTTGATATTATAAATCATCAATGTTGAGACTGTAGATCTAGTTCATGTATTTTAACTGTTATATATTTTATCATATAAGTACATCTCATTTTATTCATCTTTTTTTCTGAAATAACAATCGTTATTCTCTTTGTCTCTTTAAAAATAAATAAACATTTTAATACATATTTGCTTAAAAAGTATGTGAGAGATTCTCTAAGGCAGTGCTTCTCAAATGTTAATGTTAATAAAAGTCACGAGGAGATCTTACTAAACTCTAGGTTCTGATTCAAGTTCAGGGGTTGACCTTAAAGGCTGCATTTCTAACAAAGGTGGTGGTGGTGATGGTGGTCCAACCACCTCACTTTCAATGTCAAAAGTAGCATATAACTAGAAAAAGGATTGCTAGTTCCAGCATGTGCACATTTTCAGGTTTGAGAATTAAAGATAACGAATATAAAATATCTGGCACATTTGTAGGTACTTAAAACATTAGTTATATAGTTTCATTACTTTTTAATTCACTATGTTCCTTTTTATAATTATAATATCAATGTTGTGAGGTTTTAACATAAAAACTACTGCAACAATGTAATTCTTGTCATTTATTAAAATTATGTCTTTCAGTGACCAGCACAATTTATAGATCTATGACTGTTAAAAGCATAGAATTTCACATAATAAAACATGCCTTCCTGGGAACATTTTGCTCCCAGGGAACAATTTGTTATTTTCTTAATAAAACCAAGGTTGTGTGTGTGCGCGTGACACTTAACATGACTTATTTTTCCTCTGTAAAAAAGATTTTGGAGAAGAATTTTTAAAATTTACTTTTTGTCATTTCAAATAGAACTTATCTAATTAGCTGAATTACACAGATATATTTCACTCCCTGCATTTGGAATTATTTTCTCCCTATTCCACTAATCACCAGTAATTTAAACTTTTTCCAAAGGTGGTATTTTCTATTTTTTCAACCCCCATTAGGCAACATCTCACAAAGAAATCTTTGATACAATTTTTGTAATTAATAATTTGATAAATGGAACAGTCTGACAGGTGCACACACACACACACACACACATACACACGCTCATACTCTTTGTGATTTTTGTATGAAATTGTTCACTCCGTGCTAAAAATATATGTGCATTATTCCAATAAACGATATAGAAGAATTAAAGTAAAAGATTATTTTTGTTGTTTTGCATTATTTTGTGGCTTTTTTGTTGCCTTTTTTTTTTTTTACAGAGACTGTTAAAAGACTGTATAAGATGTTTTAACGTTTTTCATTCACCTTGATCATCATTTCCTCCCCAAAATATTACCAAGTGTTCTGCAGAAACTGCTTGGGTCCTCATTAATAAATCATACTGTCTGATAATATTTTGTGAGTTTTTAGAATTAAAATACTTCAGAAACTCATCTAACTAGTTCTACTGCAAAGCCATTCTATAGTATTTCCTCTCCAATACTGCCTCTGCCAGCTCCTTTTTCTTAAAAGCATCATGTATCAGAATAACAAATAACCTGCTAATATATCTTATTGCTTTATACCTTAATAAAGGTAGTGAGTTAAATTATTTTAATTTTAGATAGATAATATACATACATGACACAAAATCAGAAAGATTTTAAAAGTGTAGACATTAAAATAAATAATATAATTGGTCTTCCTCCTTCCCCAGCCCCCTAGGCAACCTTTCCTTTTCCTGGAGGCAACTACTGTTATGCATTTCCTGCTTCTCCATCCAGAAATATTCTATTTATTTATAAACATATGTATGTGTGTGCATACATAGATGCTTTCACACATACATGCCTATTTATTTATTTCTGTGCATTGATTAAATATACTATGCCATATAATACCCAAGAATTAGTGGATTAAAATAATCATTTTTTTTTTTTTTACTTATGATTCTGTAGTTTGGCAATTTGGGCTGGGCTGGCATCACCTGGGGGTTTTCTCTGCTGATGTCTCTAGGGCTCTGGCAGCCCAGCTGGGCCTTTGTTTCTACATGGTCTCTCATCCCAGGAGAGCCAAGCCTGGCTTCTTCATATGGTGGTTCCAGGACAGCAAGAAGGCAAGAGCAGAAGATACAAAGCCTTCTGAACATGAGACTTGGAACTCTTACAAAGTCAATTCAGTTACATTCTGTTGGGCAAAGCTAGTCAGCCACAAAGGCAGCTCAAATTGAAGAAGTGGGTAATGGGCCCACCTTTTCATGGGAGAAGCTGCAAAATTCTATAGATATGTTTTCATAAATGTATATGTGTATAAACATAAATATATATTAACACAAATGTCATACAACTGTTGCACGCCTTGCTTTTTTTTACATAACAGTAATACTTGGTACTCTTCAGTCATCCATTAGTGGTCATTTACATTGTTTCCAGTCTTTATTATTATTATCAATGCTCTAATTAGTCTTTTATGTTTATTACACATCCACATGTGTGAGCTTATCTGTAGAAGAAATACTTAGCATTGATTTAATAACTGTGTGCATTTTAAATTTTGGCATATGTTCATAAATTGCTTTTTGTTATGGGTTGAATTGTATTATCCCTGCCCCCAAATTCAGTACTCCCAGTACTTCAAGATGTGACCTTACTTGGTAATACCATCACTACAGATGTAATTAGTTGAGATGAAGTCATACTAAAGTAGGATGAGCTCCTATTCTAATATGATTAGGACTCTCATAAAAGGGGGAACACCATGTGAAGACTGGACTTATGCTGCCACAATTGACTGGCAATGCCTAGGAATTACCATAAGCGGAGGAAAGGCCCGCGACAGGCCCTTCTCTGACAACTTCAAAGAGAATATGGCCTTGCTAATACCTTGATGGTGGACTTTGGCCTCCAGAATTGTGAGACATTAATTTCTGTTGTTCAGAGCCACCAGATTTTTACTACTTTGTTATAGCACTTGTAGAAAACTAACATGCTCTTCATGGACAGCATAGATTTGTAGGTTCACCAGCAACATGTCAGAATGCGCCCCTTTCTCCACTTGCTTCAGATTTTTATTTCTGCCAATTTGATAGGTAAAAAAATCATGACTTTCTATCATATTTTCCCTATTCTTTTAAGATTGAGTGCCTTTTTCATAATTTAATAGCCATTTGTAGATTTTTTGCAGGATATTAGCAATTTGGCATAATCTAGGCCTTAGAAATGAAATTTCAACATTATGTTTCCTCTAAACATCGTAATTCTTAGTGACTTAGTGGCTCTGTAGAATGTTTTAAAAAGTGCTTAAGTACATGATATCAACTCTTTTTTTTTCTTTTCAGGCTATAGTCTCACTTGAAAATATTGAACTTTATCTCCTACCTCAATCTACCCATTTCATTATACTCTTGCTCCAGAGTAGTTTTTCATTTCTATAAATATTACCTACGCTTTCTCCAAGAGGTCAGAAATAGTTGAGGTGCATGTGAGAGAGACAGAGACAGAGAACCCAGGGAAATGTGTAACTGGAAGTTGGTGGAGCTACCTGATCATTATAATTGTACAACAACTGCCTGTGCAGGGAGAAAATGCTTTTAAAGAAAGAAACCTGTGTTCTGAAGTCCAATCCCCACTAATTAGCAAAGATGTGGCAGGTGCTACTGCAATTTGAAGGCAGCTATCCCCGAGGAAACGGCTATACCTTGGAAGGAGATAGCAGCAAAACATCTATAAAATGCAGGGCCTTTGTCCCATTGGTATGAGAATCTAAAAGCGTTTCTATGGGCTTTAGTGGTACCCATGCTGGGCACCAATTCACTCTTTATACATAATGTGAAATAATAATCCCATCTTCTCATTGCATGGGCTTGTGTTTAAGACTTTTATGAAACATGGAAAATTGTTCAGTTGAATTAGATTTAAAGTCTAATGAAAGAAAATAGACGGATTATAGTCCAAGTAGGGAGACACTGAATTTTTAACCCATTTCCCATTTGCCCTGAGAATATTCGCCAGTGGTACTTGCAGATACAGTGTTCACCCTGAAATAACTCACAGATTACAGTCTTAACCTTACTCCCAAAGTTTGCCATGAGACATCTCACTTTTATTATTATTTTCACATCGCTCTAGTATCACACTAGTCTTTGGAAACAAATGACATCATTCTATGTATAGCATTCTGTTTTTTGTGGTATTTCCATTGACAAAATACAGTAAAAGTGCACAAATAAAGTAATTTAAACTGATACTATTTCCTAAATAACCGAGGACCAAATTTATTGACACTATGAATTTAAAGCATATATAATATCTTTTTCTGGGTATCAATCTTAAAAATCATGTAGTATCACTCCTACTGCATTGTATTCATCAAGGTAGTCTCAAAGCCCCATGCAGGTTCTAAGGGAAGGAAAACAGACTCTATTTTGTGGTTTGACAAAGTTCTAGAAAAATGAATATGTAGGACCAGAAATATCACCAATTTTAAAAAATACATTCTCTCTCATATCTCAAGTTAACAAGTAATTTTACCCTATGCCATGTGCTGCCCTCTTTACAATTCCAGCTCATACGTATTGGGCCTCACGGAAGTAAAAGTAAACGCAAACCACTGCATTAAATTGGGCTCTATCGCAAGTATGTATTTTCTTGAAATAATACACAGGGGGACTAGATAGAATGGAGTTCATGCATCTAATGTGTGAGCTCACTATTTTCTTGTGTTCCAGATTAAATATCTACAGTATTGTCACAAATCCATTTTTTAAAGTACATTCATTTTAGCAAGCACAAGTGACTAACTCAATCTGGATTATTATAAAGAAGGTAGAGCTCAGAAAGTTTTCCAGGGTTAGTTGAAGAACAGCTAGACAGAACGGCAGATTTCACTCTAGCTTCTAGCTTTTGTTTATGTCTGATTCAGCTAAAATTCAGATTTGTATTTCCTTCTGCTTCCAAAGCATGAATAGTAGGTAGTGGAGAAGATCGATTAAGAAGTTCAAATGAAAAATAAGAAACCTGTTTCAGGACTGCTTTGGGAGGGCTTTGAAGTTCATGGCTTGGGGGGAGTCATGAAACTACAGATTTAAGCTATTTATAATGAAAGGAATGGCTTTCGTTTCACCAGTTAAGCTAAATTCTTTCTTGCCTTTAGAAATAACTTTTCTCCAGAAAGTGTCATGGTGTAAAAACTTTTTTTTTTTAATTTGCTATTATTTGCAGTCTCTCCTGGAGTTAAAAATGAGGGATTTTTAATACATTAGGAATCTGTAAAAAGTTATATAATTAATATTATGTCAGGAAGTTAACTCTTTTCAGATAGATAGATAGATATTTAGATAGATATGAATATATATTAAATGGTATAAATAGCATCTACTTCGCTTCAAAATAATGTATACAACCCATATGCATAAGAGAATAATAAATAGTTACAAGGTATATCTCTAGTAGTATAGCAGACAAAGCCCTGGATTTATAAATTAGAGACCAGAATTTGATTCCTGAGTATACTCTGGAGTTGCTCTGTGACCTTCAGCAAATTACTGAATTTAATTAATCTCCCCATCTGCAAAATGAAGATGTTAATTGCCTTATTTCTTGTACTATTTTATTATGAGGAGAAAATGGCATGTTATATTGAAATTGCTTTGAAAAGTACAAATAATGGTATGATTGCATGGTTATATGGCTCATTCTGTACTTGATATCTTCCTTATCCCAATCTGTCTATATTTGCACCTCAATAAAGAGCATTATCATTCACTTGGTCACCCAGTCCAGAAACCTGGGTTCTTGCTAGGCCCTTCCTTTCCTAGGGGCTCTCTATCCTGAATGCCTGTTTGCAGGCCCTCCCACTGTCCTTGTCTGATGCTGACTAAATCAATTCAAATTTCATATTTCATAAACTCCTTCTGTACAAGTTAATTATGAAGCCTGTCCTCTGAGAAACATTTTATGACATTCCAGTCATATTAGATAAGTGGAAATTTTGGTGAATTTTAAATCATTTCCCTGAAATCTCTTTTGTATCATGCTCATTGATGTAGGGGGAGAACTAAGCTGATAACAAAACTGATATGTTAAGTGTGAGAGGCAAAGATAATTAACCTCTTATTGTTAACAACTTATCACCTTAGTAAAGAAAATCTTAAAAATCAAATTAATATAATTATGTAGTCTATATTCTCCCACTATAGTACAATGAAAGCAACATTAATTTCAGAACATGAACAAAAAGCCAACTACTGATATTTTAAAAGGCTGTCCTAAATAAAAATAATTCAAAGGTAAAACCGAGAATATAAAATCACATAGAAATAATTAAAATTTAGAATCTATATTTTTCAGTAGTAATGAACAAAAAAATCTGAATTATAAGTATGTTCATTCTAACAATCAATCATAAATTTTAATACCAAAAATCAAGATAAAATGAAAATAGTTAAGATATAAACCATTTGTAAAATTAGAAACTGTGAAAAGAAAATAATCGTGAATTGTTTTAAAAATCATAAGTTATATTAAGTGTTACTGTACTCTAAAGTCCCGATGAAATCAATGTTATTCATATAAAAATTTAACAGAAAATTAACCTAGGCAAAGTATACCTGAAAAGAGCAAGAACTTACAAAATGATTGTAAACGTTATCCTAAAAATGCCCAGGAATTTTTAAAAAGGAACAGATTGTTTTCATATTTCATAAACTCCTTCTGAAAAAAATAATACAGGCCTATTCTGTAGCATTAATATAGGTCAGATTACCTTATTTGATACCTTTATACACAAAAACCTTTTGTCTAGATAAAAAGCAGCTTAATAGCAAACCTACGCTTACCATTTGAATATCTGACTTTCAATTTGGGGGACTGTCCACATGTGGCCTTGCTCTCCTTGCCAACAGTCATGTAAACAACTTCTTCCCTCATTCCCATCTGTCCTGGAGTATGGCTGCCTGTCTGAGTCTTTAGGTATCTTTGGGCTTCAAAATGTAAATTCAACATCTGCAAATATGACTATTATTTAATCCCCACCATTCCATAATAGTTTCCAAACTTTAAAATACCCAGCCATTTTGAGTTATATAATAGATAGTTACAAACTTACATTGGTGTTTGCTTTGTTTATTTATTCATTCATTTACTTCCTTATTATTTTTAGGCATTATAGAGCCCCATTTTAATATTTTTTATAAAGAATAAAAGGGTGAAGGGTTAAAGAAGTACGAATTAGTAGTTAATAGATGGTTATGGAGATGGGAAGTGCAGCATAGGGAATGCGGTTAGCATTAATGTAATGGCTAGGTGTAGAGTCGGGAGAGAAAGAGCAATTAGGGGGATCATTTCATAAACTATATAAATGTCTACCCAATGTACTGTATACTTGAAATTAATAATAAAATAAAATTTAAAAAAATAAAGTGTCAGAAAAGTCCCTGGGTGGCAGATATCTAACAGCATGTATATGGGAATTAGTTTTGAACTTTTAGAGTCTAACAAGCCAAAAGGCACACTTCTTTCTTTTTATAAAGCCGAGCATCATCTTAGTAAAAATCCTCATACCAAGATTCCACAGAAATCTGAAATTCTATTTTTTCGAAATGAGCAAATAATTCTCAGATCATTTTAGATTCCCAGATAATTGCCTAACATAAGGCTTGTGTTAGCATCATTGAACATCAAAACAAAATAAGCCAATTTTAACAAGGGTCGACTCAACATATACTTATTAATTAGTGAATGAACTTGAAATAGGACTCTAAGACTATACGTTTTTTGTTGTCCTGACTGACGTATGCATTTCTTTATCAATTATATGTAGTAAAGCAGACATGAGAACATGAGGCACCCAGGCAAAGTGAGGCAACTGTGCATGAAAACTTATGAGCTTAATTCCAGTTGAAATCAACAAGTAGAGCTCAGATGGCCATAGAGAAGTTTACATATGATGAAAGCACCGCTATATAAACTTGGCTCTTAAATACTAAACTTTTCTCTTTATAGCACCAAATTACTCAGTAAAGAAGGTCAAAGAGGAGCTGAAGGTAAGAATAATGGGGTTAATATTTCAGAGACAAGAGGCCATGCATATTTATCAAGTTTTCACATTGATTTTTAAAACAAATAAATAGTGGTAAATTCTCTACAATCCTGAATAGTCACTACTTTATATTATCTTATGAGGGCATTCAAAAAAATTGCTTCCTGGAAACAATTTAGTTACGGCAGCTCATTGGTACAAATTCCTTTGTCGTGAACTTACAAATCATCAAAACTCAAATCCTAAATATAAGTAGGTTCTTACACCAGAATTTCTTTATATATGGTATAATCAAAAGCAGTATAATATCATCTCTTGGAAATATATCAGTAGAAAGCAATAAAGCAGATAGAAACTCAGATAGCTATATATTATTGATAAATTTAAAGTATGTGCTAAGCTGAAATTCCAATAGAATGTGGTAGTCATAATGCACAGCATTGATTTTTATCCACAGAAATTGAGAATTAACTTACATATACCATAGGATCTCACAAATGCTTGGAAGCTTAAAACGGAATATAAGATCTGAATTAACTATGACACGTTTCTCAGAACTCGAACACCTAAACCTTTGTCCTTCAAACTACTTCATTATTATGTCACAAGTGTTCCCTTCACCTTATACTAAGATCTCTTTTCTTTGAAATCCAGATGCTGATACTAAAGGATTATTTTGTTTGATTATGTCAATTGTGATCATAGCCTAAATCCCATCTCCTCTCTCATCTTCAGGCACTACTGGATTATAAACTGAAGAAATTGACATTCTATCTCTGTTAACCTTTAGAGATGCTCAAGGAACTATTCTTTGTTTGTGAAGCCATCTAATTGCTAATCTATAATCCTTTTAATATGCTCTGCTTTTTGGATTGATCTATTGCCAGCTGACCTAACACTGCCCATAGCTATATTAATCCTATTATTCACATCCTATTACAGAGTATCAGTAAAACTATTTAATGAATCCTGAAAAGCCTGCTTGCCAGACACCAATATTAAGGATGATTACACATGTATTCACTCTCTTATTCTTAATTATAAGCTTCTGGTGTATTAATTGTATTCAGTGGGGTTCAGAGCTTTTCTTCTCTACAGCTATCTGGAGCAAACACTAGGTTTTGGGGAAATATCAGTTTTTCTAAATGTCATTACCATACATCTTGTTTTGATTTTTCTTAATGGTAAATAAATTCACAGGATAAAATGTTGTAACATATTTAGAGATTAAATTCTGTTATACGGTAAATAAAGTGTATGGTGTATAGTAGAATTAAGTAGGATTTATCAAGAGTAGATAAAATATTCTAGAGAAAGGTCTGCATTTTGAGCTCCTGATATATTCACAGTACCATTAATCCCCTAATAGGATGGATAAATCTGTCTTGAATGATAAGTCTACTTGTTAAGGGAAGTACATTCTCTATTGAATTAATCATCCCATATGAAAGTGGAAAGTATCACCAGCCTGGAAAACTATGATACCTTATCATCAATTTTAGTCCGATGAGTAGCTAAAGAGAATCATTTTGGGGGGGAAAAAAAAAGTGAAATGTATTGGTAATGATACTTCTTTTATTAAAAAAAAAAAATTTGAACAAGTACATTTCTAAAACAAAAACAATATTGTTGATGATGTTATTGTATTTCATGAATGGACAACTAGTTGCAGTTTTATGGTAAATAAAGGTTCCGGGGACCGAAGCTTGTGGTTGGGTGAGGAATTTGGAATCTGCAGAATGGAATCCAGTGTCTATAAAGTAAGAGTTGAGCCAATACTAAGAAGCTATGGATCTTGGAAGTACTTAGAATCTTGGGAGACAATAAAATATACACATACACAATGTTATTGCAACCTCCTTCTAGAGAATCCATCATGCAAAAAAAGTTCTAGAATGTAAAGCCATCATTACCCTCTAATATATATTGTCTCTTTGCTAAATCATCGTGATGTCATGGGTTATATTTAAAGACCGGGGTCTTATGCAAAAATTTACATTGGTCTCTTTTCTAGCCCTTGATTGACGGAAATACCACCTCTAGTTTCCTGCTGAGTGTGTATGAGAAAAGTAGGATGCCAATAAAATATAGGACATTAGGTTAAGTTAAATGGATATTTTTAAGAATAAGTATGTCTCAAATATTACATGAGACAGACTTATACAAAACAAAGCAGCCACCTTATATCTGAAAATCAAACATAACTTGGTATTATGTGTTTTTATTTGCTAAATATGGCAATTCCAGAAAGGAGCCTGAAAGTTTGGAGAAAAAAAAATAAAAGAAACATTTTATACCTCCACTGCAGATATTTCTTTAACTATGGCTTTTTCTGTATTGGTCCACAACAAGAAAGATTATTCCAGATGTGGCTATGTGGATAATAATATTAAAATTATCCATCTCAGTGTTTTACCATTTTGGTGGACACTAGCTTTTTCTTTTCCTGACTTTATTTTTTAATTTTCTTTGATGCAGTATTATTTAACTTAGCCTTTTGGAACATGTTTTTAAAGGAAGGATATATATAAAAGTAAAGTAATATTGAATTAAATGAGACCTTTCTCTGTACAGGTACAATTTTCAAAACAGCAAGAGAGAGAGATTTTACACAGTAAAGTAGAAGCATTTAGAATTGAAACTCAAACCAACTAAAATAAATTCGTACTTCAATTGTGACCTTCATAGCCCCCTAAATGCATTTTAAACAGTAGGTTGCTTTTCTTTTTTATAGCGTAGAGCTGCAGGTAATCTTAAAGGAGAACAGCAAATGTTATGCACTGAGCCAGTTATGCAGGAAACATGCCAGGTCCACATTTCCCCACCTGCCAGTCCTACTTCTTTCCTGTTGTGTTTATCTTAGAACTGGGGCTAGAGTTTGATCAGCAGTGCAAAGTTAAGGTGAAGTCGGCAAATAAATGTTTGCATATTTCTACTTTCATACACGTGGTCTATAATTACTCAAAGTCTCTAACTTGCAGAAAGAGAAGCGAGATATAAATTGGTTAGAAATACTAAGTTCTATATGAGTCTTTTAAACGTAATATAGGAGTTTCACAAGCCTCTCTCTCATGGCACTACTGTTTATTTTATTTTGGCAGTTTTGTCAATCCTAGCTCTTTGGAAGTCCTTAATACAATGAAATAACTTAAGTCCTGACATCCAAATATATGATCTCTTTTTTCTCTCACTCACAGCTACTTTTAGACATTTTTTACTTTCTTCATTAATTTATTTCAAATCATTCCCAACACTCCAATAGTAATTATTATTTTTCCAAAGTGCATGATTTTTATAATTTTGTTATAAGCCTTATTAGCAACTTTATTAGACATATTATTAAATTCGATAAAGTTCAGAGCATTCTACAATCTACTCAAAAATGTTTAAAATCTAAATAACATTTTTCAAAGCTATTGATTGAGAAAATTTAGAAACAAAGATCAAATATATGCTTGATAATGAAATCAATGTACATACTGCAAAGTGTTTCAAAATACTTTCTAAAAAATAAAATAAAAATAATAATTTAGGTAATTTGCTGAAGAACAATTAATTATCTCCTTTTAGACCAGTATTCAAAAGAAAATTAACTGGACCAAAAATATCATTATATGGTCAAAAATAATACGTATTTAGAATTTCAGGAATAAAATATCTACCCATTGCTTTTTCGTTTTTATTTTTAAAACTTTTTTTTTTGATTGATGAAAATTTACTTAAGTTCAAATACACAGATCTTAATTATGGAACTTTCTGAGTTTTGATGTGTGTATACAGTACAAAATGACCTAATCAAAATATCATTTCCATTACTGCAGAAAATTCTTGTGTGCTCTTTTCTAATTAATCCCCAATCGCAAATAGATAACCACTATTCTAATTCTATTAAACATAAATAAATCTTGCCTATTTAAACTTCATATAAATGGACTCATTCCATTTACATGGCTTCTCTTACTCAACACAAAGTTTCTAATATTCACTCATGTGGTTTTATCATTCATTATATGATAATAAAAAATATTACTTCTCTATTCTCTAGTTGTTGGATACTTGATGTGTTTGCAGTTTGAGATCAATAAATAACACTTCTATGGACATATGTATACAAATCTTTTGTGGATGTATGTTTTTGTTGCTTTTCAGTATATAATTTGACTCCACAGGATAGATGTATGTTCGAATTTACAAGAAACAGCCAAACAGTATTTTATCTAGTCCATGGATTGGCAAATATCTTCTTAAAAGGTCACATATCTAATATTTTAGATTTTTTTAAAAGTCATAAATTGCAAATACTCAATTCTTCTATAACAGCACAAAAGTAGCCACAAGTAATATGTAAGTTAATGGATGTAATAATGTTTTAATAAAATTTTATTTATCAAAACAGGTGGCCAGGACATGGATCACAGTTTGCCAACTTCTGATCTAGTCCAACAATCTCTGCCTTCTAATTAAAGTGTTTAGTTCATTGACATTTCATGTAATTATAAAGTGGTTATGTTATTTTCTTCTACTTTCAGAACACCTGGGTTTTGCTTCTTTGTTTCTTTTGTTTCTTTTGATCCTGCTTTCTTTTGGGTTAGCTGAGTATTTTTTAAATTGCTTTATTAGTTTTTTCTTCATACCTCTTTGTGTTATGTAGAGCTAAGGGTAAATGTACCTTTTCAAGTTATCATAGCCACCTAGAACTATTATTATATTTCACGCAAAATATAAAAACTTTGAAGCAATGAAATTTTATTTACATCACCTAAATCCATTCCTTGTGCTTCTGAGTCGTATATTTTAATTATACATACATTATAAACATAAAAAGTCATCATTTTCAAATAGTCAGTTATCTTTTAAAGAGAGAAGGAAAAACAAAAAGAAAGCCTCTCATATTTACTCATATATTTACTAATTATAGTGCCCTTATACCTTTCTGTATCTAAATTTTTATCAGGTGTCATTTCCTTTCAACCTAAAGAACATTTTTCAGTACTTCTTATATTGCAGGACTGCTGATGAAAAACTTTCTTGGCTTATTTTTCTCTGAAATATTTTTTATTTTACCTTCAGTTTTAAAGATTATTTTTGCCGAATATTTGTATTTTTCATCCTTGCTCTTTGCTATTATCCTTAGATCTAAATCTTAATATTTTCAACAAAATTTGGAAATTTTCAACCATTATTTCCTCTAAAAACCTTGTGCCTAATTTCCTCCCTCTACATCTTTCTGGGATTCTATTTACATATATTTTATGTGGTTTTAGATTATCTCATAGTTTACTGGAATACTGTTATTTTTTTTTTAATTTTCTTCTTTTATCTTTACATTCTCCAAATCGGATTATTTAATCAACATGACTTCATATTCACTGACCCATTATTCTGTAATCTTAAATTCATTGTTAAGCCTAGCTATTGAACTTTCTATTTCAAAAATAGTAATATTAGTTTTAGCATTTCCATGTTTTAGTTTTTATTTCTTTGATATGACCTATATATTTACTCATCATGACTATCCTTTAAGTTTTTATGGGCTTTATAATTCTTACATGCTAATTCCAACATTTGAGTTATCCTGTTATCTGATTCTACTGTCTACTTTTTCCCTTGACATTTGGTCATTCTTTTCCATGTCTTTGCATGAGGCATTAGTTTGTTTCAAGTTATTTATTGTATACTAGACTATAGATAAAACATTATAGGGACTGGGGATTTTTATATTCTAAAGTGTATGGATTTTCCTTCTGGCAATGAGTTTAATTAATGACTCAATTAAAATTCAATCTTGCTTTTATATTTTTTTAGAAAGCATTTGTTTTGATTTTGGTCTTATTCTGATGCAAAACTTTTAGTCCTAAAATTTAGTCACTAAGCATAAACTGTAACCATTCTTGGGTTTCAATACAAAACCCAAAGTATTTATTACCAAATGCCTCATATATAAAAGTCAAACTGAAGATTCTGCAGTAGGAAGATGGTTAAATTCATGCTCAACTTTCAGAGTTCAGCTTTGTTTTCCATGGACTTTTGAAGTCCCCTCTGGATATATGTAAAATTAGAGAATATTGTAGATGTTTGGACTCCTCCCTCTGTGAATCTTTTCCTTTCCTAATTTTCTCTCTTAATGGATAGCTTTCTATGCAGCCCTGACCTTTATACTCTGATACCACAGGCTTTCTTCTTGAGCTCTAATTTCCCCATGCGCACAATATTGGGAATGCTCTCTGGTGGAAAGCTATATAAACAAGTATCTCACTCAGTGAATATTTTCTTACTTCAAGGGTTACATGCCCTCTAGTTTCTGCTTGCTTTAGTTACTTTTCAATGCCTTCAAATTGATATTTTAATATTTTTATCAGAGATTATAATTGTTATCTCTAAGAGGGATAGTCTGATAAAAAGCTACTTTTCCATATCTAGAACCAAAACTCCAAATAAACTGTTTTTTGAACAAATTAAATTTAGCATTTAACTCTCTTGTCTGTATCAATTATTATGACAGGTTAAAAAGTTGCAGAAATAAATCAGATATGATATGTTATTTGGTGAAGAAAACACAAATTTGCTTTGTAAAATGTAAATTTATAATCAATGAGATATAGATAGATAAATACTGATGATAGATAACTCATTTTCAAATAAACATATTATCTCAAGACATTGACTAAAATTTAATAATATTCTTTAACCACGAGCATTTGCTTTTATAAAATATGGGTAACAGAAACATATAAGATATATAGTCATTATTTAGATTAATCTTATTGTAGCTTTTATAAAACATATGTGTTGGGTATAACACAAAGGATAGAATCTAATAAGAAAGCAAACTACCTACTCAATTTTGTTGCATAATACTGAAAATTATATAAACTGTAACATTTTTAAGGTATTTTAGTAAGACATTTGAAAATTTCTATGATAACATGCCTATTAATTCATATATATAGTCACATACATTTATATTCATATATGTTCAATGAGAAATTTTATGTATCTATAAGCCAGAGACTATACTATAATTATTATAAAAGATGACAAGTCCAATAGAGGACCACATACAATGTTATGATAATACAGAAGTGTGTTTGATCAAATATGCTTTGGTAAGGTTGCTAATAAGCAGATTACTGAAGCCTTCTCAAAGATAACATTAATGCCAAGTAAGCAATCCTGTGAGCAATCCTTTAGAGTTTGTGATAATGATCTGGAAATAGTTTCCTTGGCTTTCCAATGATGTGTGAAATTCTCCTGTTGTACCACTTAGGAAAAGTTGAGATTAATTTAACCAAAGATGGGTTCTTTGCAGTATTGCCAGTAAATAGACACACCTACAGTGTGTCTGATGTCATCTCAGAAGGCAGAAGACAATAGAGCTAAATAGGTCTTACTTTTTTTTAAATTACTCACAGTGAAAGAAATAACATCAGTATCAACTATAATTTTTGTGTGTGCTGCAATTAATTTTGGTGTGTGGTCAGTAGACTAAAATTCCTTGGCTTTCTCTGAAGAAACATATCAAGAAGAAAAAGGGATAATGGTTCTAATTTTTGTGACATTTAAAAAGATACGTGACATCTAAATTAGCTGATAAAAAGTTATTCTAAAATAAAGGTGAACAAAATTATGTTTAAATTTTAGTATTCATATGTATAAAACAATATCATTTATGTTTTATGCATACTTTATAGCAAGCATATTTAATCACTTCCTATCAGCAATGTAACGAACATGGTATATTTATATCTACAATGCAGTCCTATTTTTAATTATTAAAGATGCGTTAGGGTTAGGGAAATAAAAATAAATAAATACAAATTTAAAAAGATACACATGCTAGCTGTTTTTCTACTTTAAAACACCTATTTACTCATGACTATGTTTTATTTGATAATGAGCCTGGCCAGAAACAAAGAGAGAAAAAAATAGTTTTATTCTGGAAAAAATGTCACACATTACAATAATACACAGCATTGAGAAAGTAGAGTTCTCTCTATATTTATTTGTATTGGGTGGATAGAGGAAGAAAAGGATATGTTTAAGCATAATAAAATATTAGCTTAATTTAATGGGTGGGATATTTTAAAATTATATTTAATAAACATTTTTTCTGACACTTAAATATTGCTTTGAGTTTAACATAAATGACATTGTTTTCTTCCTAACATCTTAACAAATAATCATCCATTGATTAATTCAACAAATATTAGCTGATTTTTTTTTTTTTTT
>NW_011888785.1:9877262-9879629 GCF_000151845.1 Pteropus vampyrus
ATTTATTTCATAGATATGTAGGTGTATAGAGATATGTAGACACGGAAATATAGAATAAGTATGGGAAATATATTGATATCCATAAGTGTCTATATATTTATTACTAAAATATATAAATTCCTGTATGTGTGTGTATATATTACTCAACAGCTTAGAGATAGTATTATTAGTTACTGAATCTATTACCTCTTCATATTCACTTTTCTTTATCCTGCTTGTGATACTAGCATATTTGTCCCAAGCCGCTGGTACCAGACAATGCTTCCCTAATAGAAGGATCTGAAGGGTTACCAAGGGAAGAGTGACTTCTCCTAGGACTATGCTTCTCTCAGCAGGCTTCTTCAGTCAGGCAATCAGGATCATGCAGCACCTCCCTATGGGCAGCTTTCCCTGGAACCCCAGAGGCTGGCTTCTCACGGCACCATTCCCACAACACAGCTTCCCAGAGAGTTCCATGGTGAAGTTCTCAGTCACTCGTTCACCACCCAGTTGTCCAGACACACCCTCTTCAATAAAATCTGGTCCTCGTCCCCAGGGAAACAAGTTCTTTTCCATATTTATTTCTCTCTTGAGTGTTCTGTCTTAGCCTTGGAGAATAGTGGCTATTCCTTATATTTGTATTCCTGTATCCTTTAGACTTCCTTTAGATTGCCCTTAGTAGGCAATATTTTGTTGTGCATAATAATTATTTATACTAAACTTTCCCTGTTTGAATCACTATGTAGTTCTGTATCCTGATTTGATTTTGACTAATAAAATGATGTTTAAACCCATGAATCTGAAATAAATAGAGGGCTGCTGCGTGAAAAGGGGTCCAACATTTAGGGGTTGAACAGAAAAGGAAAACTATGCAACGGAGTCTGAGAAAAAGGTGACATAGGAGAAAAACCAAAAGGAGAAATATAGGAGAAAGACCAAAAGGAGATGGAAATCCAAGTATTTGAAAGGCAAAGGAATGATCAGTTTTTTCAAATGCAATTGATAAGTCAAGTAAGATCAGAACTGAGAATTAACCATTCCATTACACAGTGTGAGTCACTGTGACATTCACAGTAATAATTCCCATGACTGCTTTAATAGAAAGGTAGGTATGTACAGATTTAAGATAGAACAGGAAGAAAAGAATTAAAGGTCACCAATATAAATTGTTAGAGGATTTTTTTCAATAAAGGGAAGTATTATAACAGAGTATCAGGTAAAAGAAAAATCACAATCTAAAGAAGGGTCTTGCAATTGTTATTGTTTATAACATGAGAAATAACAGCATGTTTCATTACTGTGAATAATCATTTCCATGGAAAAATTAATGATGCAGGAGAAAGGCAAGAATTATTGCTTCCCCAAATAATTTGAAAAAAAAAAAAAGGTTTAAATCATTTGTAATAGTGATCCAACAAGCATTTAGAATTAGAATTCAAGGTTCAAGCCAAACCCGGGACTGCTACAAGAAAATCTTTGATGAATCAGATATTCTGATGTGAAAGTGATCAATACTAATATATATATACATGATTATAAGATCATATATTAAATAACTTTCTACTTAAAACAGTACTTCAGTTTTTAGTTATAAACACAAAATTATTTCAAAATAATTTATGTTTATGACTGCTATAAACATAAATTGTCAACATTTAAAAATCATTAACTTTAAAGTCATATAACTACATAGATTATGTGCTCACGAATGTAAAATATAAGCATAATTAAGGTGTGTGCATTCATATACACATATATGAGTAATGAGTGATAAAATCATAATATTTACATTTAATGTAGCCTGTGTTTCCTTAACTTTAATCACACTATACTTATTACATGTGAATTATCTCAAGGAAAGAGCCACAGACAGTTCAAGTGGTATAAGCCTTAAGAAAACTACTTTAATATGTATGCTGCTTTGCTATATTTTCTAACAGTTGATACTATGAGAATAGTTAATTTTTTTTCTGACTAGGGCACTTCTTTTCATTTCATACAAAGCTGTAATTATCAAATATGGGGTTCTGGGAGTTCCCTCACCCCAGTCCAGCTACATGGTACATCCACTTCTCCAAAGAGTATTATTTTGTGTATTCTGAACAAAGGATCGGAGAGTTCTGATTGATCCAACCACAATCAGTATTGAGCTCCTACTGAGTTCTTCTGTGTTGCTCAGTACTGATATTTTCAAAACCACCATTGTGTGAGGAAATAGCCAGTAGTACTTAAAATCAACATGAATATTGTTCTATCAAGTCATGTGGATCTTCTAAAAAGGGTCTCTTTTTCTTTCCTGTCTAACATATACTACCAATTAAACCATGGGACACTGACAGAAAATAATAATGACACTGGTTTCCCCAAGTCAACAGATGTTCTGCACCC
>NW_011888785.1:9879679-9887208 GCF_000151845.1 Pteropus vampyrus
TATGTGCTCACGAATGTAAAATATAAGCATAATTAAGGTGTGTGCATTCATATACACATATATGAGTAATGAGTGATAAAATCATAATATTTACATTTAATGTAGCCTGTGTTTCCTTAACTTTAATCACACTATACTTATTACATGTGAATTATCTCAAGGAAAGAGCCACAGACAGTTCAAGTGGTATAAGCCTTAAGAAAACTACTTTAATATGTATGCTGCTTTGCTATATTTTCTAACAGTTGATACTATGAGAATAGTTAATTTTTTTTCTGACTAGGGCACTTCTTTTCATTTCATACAAAGCTGTAATTATCAAATATGGGGTTCTGGGAGTTCCCTCACCCCAGTCCAGCTACATGGTACATCCACTTCTCCAAAGAGTATTATTTTGTGTATTCTGAACAAAGGATCGGAGAGTTCTGATTGATCCAACCACAATCAGTATTGAGCTCCTACTGAGTTCTTCTGTGTTGCTCAGTACTGATATTTTCAAAACCACCATTGTGTGAGGAAATAGCCAGTAGTACTTAAAATCAACATGAATATTGTTCTATCAAGTCATGTGGATCTTCTAAAAAGGGTCTCTTTTTCTTTCCTGTCTAACATATACTACCAATTAAACCATGGGACACTGACAGAAAATAATAATGACACTGGTTTCCCCAAGTCAACAGATGTTCTGCACCCGCAGAGAATATTAAACTTTTGTCTTGCTCTTCCTTTCTGGATGATGTAAAATCTTAGATCCATCTTTTATATCCTTTGTGAAATATGGTAATGCTTTATTTATTGGCAATCTGACTAATATGATTAATATGCTACAATAAGTACTGCATATACTGACAAAGTTTCTAGGCAAGAGTAGTAGCTGATCATTCACATTTGGCTACATTTTTGTTTTGATCAGTCAATTTTTACATTAATTACAGGGTATTTATACTGATTTATATAAGCCGGTATCAATAGTGCTCAAAGCTCCCCTTTGAATTTCTGACATCTTCCTCAGCCGTGAGTGAAATAAAATTATCCATCTGAAAAGCCTGGCTGCTTGGACACCAAAATGTATCTCTCTAAATATTAGTCCCCCTTCAGGTTCAAGGAAGCACTAACTGCATAAATATGTATGAATTGTAAATGATCTTTAATTGTCTGTGTTTGATTGTGTTGATACTTATTTTTGAGCCCCCAAATCATGTATTATACATAATGTATAATACCTCGAAATAATAATGTTTTGAAGATGTTTACTATGCAGCACCTTTTATCTTCTTAAAAATCATGAAAGGCCTCATATAGAATTCAATAATACAATAACCCATCTACCATGCAATTTTTCAGATTCCTATAAGCTGCTATATCATTTTCATATTCAATTTTTTTATAAAAATAAACCATCTCAGATACATGGATGGCTGGTTAGTGTGAGTTACACTAAACAGCCTCTGAAATATATTATTATATAACTTTTAGATTAAAAGATGTTTGTAAATGTTTATGACTATCTGATATGGGAATTGATCGATCTAACAAGCTTAAACTGCATTATGTTCCACAAAACAGTTATAACCTTGAGGCAAAGCCATCAAATAGAAATAGCAACATTAATCAAAAAAGGGCTCTCCACAATAATTGGAGCTTTAATAAGAATAAGTGTATTGAAGCAAAACAGTTGGTTAACACTATATACTCTGCCAAATAAATTTACATTTGCTGTAATAGAGAGGATCTTTCTCAAATGATGAATTCTAATCTCTTCTGGGAACTAAGTTTTACCATCAAATCAGCCTTGCTTTTGGGCTGAATATTTCAAATCAACAAGTATTTATGTGCTGAATGATGTGCTAAAATTCAAGTTTTTGTTTTGTTTTTGTTTTTTATTCTTTAGGTGATAAAATGATCGGAACAATGCAGTTCTTACTTTTAACAGGGTAAAGTAAATCAGTCATGTTTTCTGAATTTGTTACCAAATGGCCAAAATTTGTAACTGTTGATTAGCTGCTGTGAAAAGACCATTTTTTATTGGAAAGATATGAGGGTGAAATTATTAAATACATGTAGATCAGATAAAAACATGGCCCATCTGTCCTATTGTTTCATTAACAAGTTCAAGGTAGATAGGTATGTTTATCTATATAGAGAATGAGAGAAATTAGCCATTGAACTACAACCTTATACTCATTTTAAACTAATGCTAGTGGACTTTATAATAGTATTTCAAGGCTTCCAAATGATTCATGGAAAAAAAATACAAAAATCTTTCTAGATTTCTAGTGTTTTCTGGATATACCTACTCAAAAAATATCTCAGAAAAATTCAGTTCCAAGCCTCACTGCAGTGTCCTTTGATGTCCATTACTTTCCCATTTCTGAGCACTTTTTCCTGTTGTCTCTTCCATATAGTAATCTTACATCATTTTTCCAATTACCAGATATGCTCGTTCTATTCCTCATTTTGTATTGCAAGATTTACTTATGTTGAGAGAGATTTTTTAGTTAGCACAGTGAGGCACTGAGGCACTGATCTATACATTTGGTATTAAGACTGCCTTTCTTTTCTCAATGTGAGCACACGCACATATTTTATACATGAGTGTATCTGCATGTCATTTTCTGGGATAAAGAACAAACACAGGTTAATGTCCAAGTATATGAAAGAGCAAGAAAAGTCCATCATTGTTTTCTTTTATTAATGACTATATTGTGAAGCATAATTTTCTAATAATCTAAATGCTATCCTATTATGTTAGAGAAGTGTCATGCTCTGAAATATTGACCAAAATTGGTCCTTTCCACCAAATGTAAGCCTGTTATTATTCACATATTCATATAAATTGCAAGCTGATTATTTCTTACTGAGAGGCATTTATGACAGTACTCTAACGAGGAGATCTAAATTAGAACAGAGATTTTTTTCATGACAATAGAAATGCAAATATGATTCTAATTAATATTTTAATAGCTCTTCTCTATTTATAGATATTGACTCGAGTCTAGCTTGGACTAATACATATACAATATTTTTACATTCCCTTTTACAATAAATAGTAAGATTCCTGAGGGTAGGAACAAAGTCTAATTTATATTCTACAACTTTTCCATAAAAAAAATTCAATAAAGATGTGATTATATTAATATGATTGTGATACTGCTTAAATCTCAGACTTTCTCATCAGGTTGAGAGGAATAGGCTAGAAAAATACTTTTCTTTGACTTTTCAGGCACAAGGTCCATCAAGTAACTATTTAATTAATTGTGAATCCGCAGTCATTAATTCACTTAGATTAGCCACTTACACAATGTCAGAAAATTGAGTTTCAGATGGTGTACACAGAATTCATTGTCTTATTCTACTTGTCTGTGTGTGAGAAATTATTAAAATAAAATTTACAATAAAATTTTAAAATAAAACAAGAAATGTTTTTCTTCTGTTATAGAGAAATAAATCTGCCATAAAAAAAATCTCTTGACAGAATTTTGATTTTTTAAACATTTTAGTAAATATTTATAGACTAGGATTACTATCAGATTTCCATTCTATCAAATATTTCCACAGAAGAAAAGGATATACCAGCATCTTCCTTGAAAATATGTAGACATAATAAGTTTTACTACAGCTGAGAGAATACAATTAGAATACCTGTTGTCTTGGTAATTCCTAAATAGAAATCTGATAGGAGCTCCAAGGGATATTAAGGAAACCTGTGCCATGTTACCAGCTACCAGAGGAGGAAGCAAGAATAAAAATGTTGCAAAGGAAAAAAATTGTTTCTGACACACAGTTACCAAAGCAAAAAAGAAAAAAAAAAAATCTTAGAATTTAATTTTGTTATTTAAATATAATAATTCAACGAATGGTAAGTGTTTCTAAGTCAAAAGCAATTAGAAATAATGACAAAGCAAAATAAACTCTTTGAGCATGACAAGCAACTTAACTAGGAAGAGAAATCCTCTTCTGTTTGGAGGAATTCTAATTTTCTCATATAAATAGTCACTATCTATGCTGATGAAGAATTCAATTTCAAGCACAAGAGGAATAAAACATCATTCTTAATAATGGATTTCAATCTGGGATGGAAGACAAAAATAAGTGCATGTATTAAAATGTTAATTTTAGTGTTCACATAATATCATAATATGTTTTTAATGTACTTTGACAAACTGGAAACAACCAACATTAACAAAAAATAACAAATGTGGTTAGTCTATGCATCAAGTTGTTAACTTACAAGCAGTGATTATTGCACTTCTTGTTATGCATTTATAATGAAATAGCAGAAAAATAAATTAATCTAAAAAACAGTAACGAGTGGCAATGTCATTGAATTTATCAACACTCCAGAACCTAAAAGAAACAAATGAGAAGCAACAAAAAAAATTCATTTTATATACTGTACTCTATTACTAGTACAAAACGGTTCAATTGAATGCATGGAAGTTTCCAGAGTCCTGGGAAAACGTATTCTATTTAAGCTGTCAACAGCAAAGTCCATCAGCTTAATGGAATCAATGTTCAGGTTTCCGCGTAGATTGAATGGCATTGATAACTACATTCACAGGAATGGTCAATGTAAAATATGATTTTCTTAATAGAAAAGAGCAAAATACTGATAATTAAATAAACTTTTAATAATGAAAATGTCACAGATATAGAAGGGGTGTGAGTCATTTATACTTGACTTGAAGTAAAAGGTGAAAAATGGTAAGCTCGTTTATAAACTTTCCTTTGCCTGTTTTGGAAGCCTTTTATAAATTTGATGTAACTTGTAAACAGAGTGACTTTACTCTGTCCTTAAATATTACAGAGATTGAATGAATGATGGAGTCATGATGAAATGATGAGTCAGCATGGTGAACCCAGTCTTTAAAAGTATATCTCACTAATTGAGTTTCATTTCCAGCTGTGACATGGGTATTATTTAGTAATAGTTACTGAAGCACTACATTTTATTTTCATTTGTTTATTTTTTCAGCCAACCAAGATTAACTACTTGTTTACTAAATGCCAGGCAACAAAGGCTCTATGTATTAAAAAAAAAAAAAAAAACTATTCAAGTTAATTCCTTCTTTGGAGAGTTCAGTCATTTAAAGCTGGTGTTGAATTGCGGTTATGAGTATTTGGGGGATGAGCAGAGATATGGTCATTGTTTCTTAACAATTTTCGAAATGATTGTTTTTAAAATATTCTCCGAATATTGATATAGCAACATGATTCATCTGTCATTATTATTCATGTATGCTTGTTAGTGCTTAGATGTTTAGACTTTTCTTAACTGAATTTATTTTGTAAAGAAGAGATGTGTATTACAATAGGTAAATTCTAAATACCAGCACAATCCTCTTCATGGAGGCACTTTTAATTCATCTGGCCACAAAAATAATGTTTTAAATAAATCTAACAGAGAAACTTCAGATTTCCAGAGCTGTGAGGTATTACGCAATTTTCTATAACTTAAAAGAAGCCCTTTTTGGCTGATTTATGTTATCAGCCTTCTCCTGAAAGAAAAGAGAAATAATCCTGCTCCTCTGTTTACTGACTGCATGACTTTTAGTTAGTTTCTTAATGTCTCAATTTCCTAAATTAAGGTAGAATCCTCTCTTCACAGAAAATTAGAGAACTAAAGTGAAAACAGCTGACCCATAGATGGTACTAAATATATGGTAGGGTTTTTTCCTTCACATTTTTACAATTGGCCCAATTTGTAATGCTTCGAAAACCTTCACATTCCCTAGAGATGAGTAGCAAAAGGAAAGACTATCTGCTCTAGTCTGGAGTGGCCCTCTTGGAATTGCTGCATTCTCTACATATAGTTAGTAAATGGAGTGTGACTTAAGGCTCAGACAGAGGCCACAGGGAGAAGCCACTGGAGTATAATTCTGATGGTTTTAGATGCTACATCTGAAAAAGCTCCATGCACTTAATAGAGTCCCACCCCTCCCTTACCAGCCATATTTCAGAGAAGGAAAATTTATCAACTTCTTGCCACTTCCTTTCTAGCTTCTCTATCCATATTTTCCCTCAATCCATTTAGGAATAGCTTGTTCTCCTAATGAAAAAGGCCAGTCCTTCAACCTGGACTCCCATTCCCACCTTTTACATTTTTCTTTCTCTAGTGGACTTTGTCCAAGACAGTTAAACCATTCTAAAATCGTACCATCTCTCATCTCTCAAACGAAACATTCATCAGCTCCCGTGGTCCCATTCCAACTACTTTCCAATATATTTCCATTTCAAATTTACATTCCAACTACCTGAATATATTGCCTGTTTTCTAAACCTATTCCACTATGGCTTTTTCCTTCTCACTAGTATACATAACTGTTTTAAGAAAGATCACCAATAACCTTTATTTTACTAAACTTAATAGAGGTTTTCCTGTCCTCATTCTTCTCTTTCATTATCCATGAAACATAATTATCTCTTAACTCCTTGAAACACTCCTCTCTGGCTTCCATAACACCAAAATGTCAATCCTTTTACATCTCTGATTTTTCTCACGTTTTATACTAAGATCCATCTCCTTTACCTTATCTTTCAGTGTCCGAATTAGTTAATACAAGGCTCTGCAACTCCTTCTCATCTTCACACCTTCTCTCTAAATAATACCAGTCATAACATAGACTTAAACACCATACACTTCAATATCACATTTTTGATAATGACCCCTTAACTTACATCTCTATCTCAAATATCCATTCTGACCTACATAATTATATAGTCAATCACTTTCTGTTGTGAATGTTCTCTGTCCCGTATTCCTTGGTCTTGATAGAATGTGTTCACATTTTAGTTGGTCCTGTCCTAAGGCACAAATTATAGCTTTCTTTTCCCCTTACCTCTACACAATCATAGATATATCTTTGTAAGTAACACTTTATCACAATCATAAATAACCTGGAATGCATTTCTCTGCTCAAATCTGAATACAGACCTGAGGACACTCTGTGGTCGGCCTGAACTCTTAGGCCTCAGCAATACCAGAGCCCTGGGATCCTATTTGCTCATACTTGTGGTTCTTCTGGGACTATGTGCATGTACCCTCTTTGTAGGAGTCAGCCCTTGTGGTGATCATTACCAGGACAGCATTGAGATTCTTCCTAGTTTAGAGCATGTTTTCTTCATCAGTGGGAGTGAGAAAACACAGGTTTAGAGAAGAACTGGTTCCTATCTACTATACACTCTGAAGGTCCTAAACTATCCGGGAGCAAAAGCTGAGTTAATCTCATGACTGTTTGATGTATATTTTAACACTGTTCCTTTTTCCTATTTCTACCCAAAGTAGTTGCATAAGAATATTAATAAAGAGACATGAAGATATCAAACTTTCTCAGATAGTAACCTAAACATTTAAAATTAAGTCATGTTTCAAGTGCAAGTTAATTCTAAGTTAGCTTATGCTTTTTATCCCTAGAGTAGTATAAGTAAGTGTGCAATTGATTTTAATTTAATATTCATGGTATATTATAGCTGCCAGAGAACATAAGAATTTTTTTAAAGAGAGAAAGCACAGCCTGGACCTAAAGTTA
>NW_011888785.1:9888098-9911624 GCF_000151845.1 Pteropus vampyrus
CTTATAGAAAGGGTTTTGACACTTAAAATGACTGCTTCTGCAATCAGGTCTAATGTTTTTATATCAATTTGCAAATGGGCTAGGACTTTGATGCCAACTCTATTTCATTTTACTTTTTAACCTAAAAATTTAGAGAGAAAATAAGAATGCATATGACAGAGATTTCCCTTTGATCCTCACACTGACAACGTTTTTCCTCAATAATAAGTTGTTGATATCATCGAAAAACAAGTATGAAGAACATAAGAAACACAGAAGAATAAGTTTATAATGACATATTTTGCTCCTATAAGTTTTAGGCCAAAGATCTCAAGCATGTTTTATAAATGCTTTACTACCCCATAAAATTTTAGAGATTGAAAGGATTCAAAGGGATATAGGAAGACAGAAAAATCTTAGGCCATACTTCAGTGGCTTGGCTGGATAAACAAATCATAGTTGAGGAGGAGTTTTTCAGGTATATCATGGATGACCTCTCAGCAGTCTCTCAGAATAGGACACATCCAAACTAGCAAAAATGCCACTTGCATCAAAAGCCTTATCTGACCTCTCTAAACAAGATAAAGCACATTTTCCTTTTTCCCTTGGTTTATTAGAACATAAAAATCTCTCACCTTCCTATGAAAATTTCTTAAATATTTCTTTCCTCCACTAAAGTCTGCCTCCAAACTTTTCTGGCAGGCAGAACTTTTTATATTTTTACATTGAATGGTTATTGAATAGCTAGAGTTTTCATTATATACAATTGTTATACATGACTGTCCTTGAAGCCTATGGAGATATATATAGGTCATTTTCCCTCTCTGTGTTACGTACCCTTAGATTTTTTAAAAATTTTCTGAGGCTTTGTTTGTAAGCTTTTTCCTCTCCTATCTCTGTTGTCACATTACATTTACCTGTAGCAACACGTGTTATTCTTATGTCTAGTTTAACACGCACATGAAAACCACACAGGTGCCCTTTGGATGTAAATAAGACTGGGTAGTCACTTTCTATGCACCTGGCTAGCTATGACTCTTGGGGCTTCTCAGTGGCCTTCCTTACTGGCCATTTTTGACGTGGTTTAGATTGTATTCATTCAACCTTTCATTATTATTTATTATGTTTAGATTTATTTCCCAGGTGAGGAAGCCGAGATGCAGAAAGAGCTAAATAACTTGCCTAGGCCTATATAACTACTACTAGCCAAGTAGAGCCCAGACTCAGCTTTATCTGACTTCTACCTAGTATTCTCATCACTATTCAATGGATAAAGGTCATCTTCCTGCCTTACTATTTATCAGCCATTTTACTTAAACATTTTTAAAAAGCTATTTATAACCCTTTAAAATACTTTATATTAGAACTTAGAGACATGCATATGAATAATATGCTTGTCCTAACACTAAGGAATACAATTCCCCAATTGTCAAAAGAAGCATACCTACACATACACTCATAAATCCAAAGGGAAATGAATACCAAGAAAGATATCTGCTAAAATACATCAAAAAATATTGTTAAATACTTCAAGAATTTACAAATTAGAACCAAATAGTAAAACCTGACACAGAATCTTACTAAAGACTCTGTCATCTGTTAGAAGGCCACTAAGTATGAATCATTTGTTCAATGAATAATTGTGAATTCAGGTACTAGTGTAAGCACTGGTGGATACAACAGAGAAAAAGTACTGGAGCAATAGTAGCTCTTGTTCCAATTCTTGAGTAAGCCAAGGTCTTTCCTACCACTAAGTCTTCACACATGCTTTTGCTCTCTACTTAGAATGTTCTGCCATTCTTGTGGTTGCTCAAACCCCAACCACAAAATCCATTTTATCTGGATAGCTCCTATTTATCTCTCGATTCTCAACATAAATGTCTCATCCTCTCTCAAAGTATGTTTTTTTCTCATCATAATTACGTTTATTTGTTTAAAATATCTCTTTCCACTGATATGTTAAACCCTAAAGTGTGAGAGTCTAAATTGATTTGTTCAGCGATTTATACCCAGCACCTACCATAGTGCCTGACACAAGTAGCCGCCATGGTTTGATTCTTGTTTCTTTTCTTACTACATGTTGAACCAGCTTCCTCAAGACTTCTGGTTCCCTTTATCCTCAAGATCAATCATAAAGGAGCAAAACAAGGGAAACACCAAATTAAAAAGACTTGTAAAAAACCCATGGGTTGATGGGACAGGTTTGTGCTAGTATGACTTTGACTTGGGGCAAGAGGAAGCCAGGACAGTTGCAAAGTCTAAATTGAAAAGCACAGTGAGAGTTCTAGTATTTTTCAACCCTTCAATTTCCTTGAAACAAAGAGTGCTTGTCTTCTAATAGAGACTCCAACCTTTGCCCAAGCATTTTTGTTAATAAATTAGTACTGTGCAAATGTCTTTTGTCTTTGAGGAACTGTGAAAAAAATAAAGATATATTTTTTGGAAGCAAAGGGAAATGGACGGCTACTATTTACTAAGCATATTTTCTGTGTCAAATTACAAAGTGTTATATTGTCTTTATCCTGTTCAATCCTTTCTTATTCCTCCCCTTAAGAGTAGTAGTAATTACCGTTTTAGAAATGAATAAACTGGGGCTCAGAAATTAACTTATGTATCCATAATCACTGTGTTAGATATAAACCTATTTATGTATAATTCTAAGACATGCTTTTTCTAAATTTCTGTTAAGGTACTCAAAGTCATAGTCCAATGTGGTGTTCTAAAAATCAAGTATTATAAGTAAATATTCCATAAGCAAGTAAAATTTTTGTCATAGATTGGTTTGGGATTTTATATTTGACACTATTCATGAAAATTCTGTTGTCAATAGACATCACTGGCCAGATCCCTTAAACAATAAATGCAGATAACAGAGCTACATAGTCATATAATTTAGACCTAAAAACCCACTCTGGCTTGAATTATGTTGGAAAGTAATTATTATTCTATATCTAGGAAACAGAGATCTATTTCAATCACCTTGTGTTTTTTAATGGATTCTAGCTCTTTGTTATATATTTTTAATATTACCTAGCAAATGCAACACTGTAGACTCCACTCAAAACATGGCTAGGATCTATTCCTAACCATCTGAATTATAGTTTTAACAGAAATGCAAACAAAATATGCATGAAAGTTAAGAGAAACCAACATTACCCAAAGAAGCAAAGCTCTTAGTTTACCAGGGATAACTTTGTTTATATATTTTTCTTGCCTTGAAATAGCATTAAATATTTTATTTTTATTTTTTATTGTTTTATTTTTTAGACAAGACAACACTTGGTTGACCTCACAGATTGCAAGGACCTTGTCAGCTTACGATCCCTTATTTTTTTTATTTTTTACGTCTATAGTACCTGGTCTTCCTAGGTGGTCTCCCATCCAAGTACAAACCAGGCCCAACTCTGCTTAGCTTCTGAGATCAGACGGGATTGGGCTTGTTCAGGGTAGCATGGCTGTAGACAGGATTAAATATTTGTAAAATGACTAAATATAGGTAAATTTAAAAAAAAAAGGTTGCAGGATTTGAATTTAATGATTTATTAGGTGACATTTGCAAAGTCGGAATTTCTTGAAAAAAATTTATAAGTGATAATGCTAATTTAATACTGTATGAACTGCACATATTCATTTGCTAGAAATTCAGATGTCCTTTTTTTGTTTCTTCCTTCTGAAATCTTTCATTTTCTCAGAATGCCTTTCTATATATATACTACATTGTGTTGAAGAAATTAATTCATGGTGATTTGATCTGGTCATTTAGCACATGAGCAATTGTCCATGTTGTTGTCCTGTCATTTCAGATATCTAGATTGGACTACTAAGAAATCAAATTTTCATTTCAGAATGAAAATAAAAGGAGGAAGTTGGTGTTTCCTATTACACCCTCCTAAAGTACTTAGCCACTTAGCCATTTTTAGAAGAAACATCCATTAATAATTATTTAGGCTACCATTCAGTTCTATTCACTACCACCATTTTAAGCGATAAATCACTGACCCTGACTCAAAATCCTCAATTAATTTCAATAAAAATTCTGAGTATGTGCTTAATACTAGGATCAAAGGGAGTGGATTCTGTTCTCATTTCACAGCATCTTCTTCTGCTACCCCAGCAATCATTTCCCCAAGAGACAACCACTAAACAGAATGAAATAATTGTTGTGAAAGGTTGCTTTGCATCAACTTCATTTTTAACTACTAATCAGAGGAACCTAATTAGATGTGCTATTTTCTTATTCCTCAATTTTTGAAAGTAGAGCCTTAAAAAGAATTCTTTTTTACTTTTCCAATTATCAAGTCTGGTTTTAGTGCAGATATAAAATTTGAGTGTTGATTTTCCCGACATCTAAAACTAAAATTTAAGGTGAAAAGAAAAAAAAGAAAACTATTAGAAACTTAGTTATTTGTAATAAAATTTTGTTATCTCTACTTACTAGATTGCTTTAGAACTAAAGCTTTGAAACCTGTCACAGGTTTTAGAAATAAAATTGCTTGAGTAGCTGAGGAGAACTGTATTAAAATGCAAATTTCCAGCTGTTAATATTTCTTCAAAAACCAATAATCCCTGAAGGCCACCAATATGTCATAATACTTAATGGAAAAATATCCCTTAGGCAGAATGGCCTTTCTAAGTTGACTTTTGATTAAACTTAAAATATTATATGGTAAAAAAATTAAAATGAAAAAAAAAGAAACATAAATATAGGACTCAACTAAAATGTCATCTGGTATGCAACTAAATGGGAGGGGGAGATACATAATACCACTAATTTATGAGTAATAAATACACCCTAAAGATTAATCAAGTAATAATTGGTAATATAAAATATATACCTCTTCCAAAACAACCTAATGCTTATTTATGTTGACTTATGTGTATGCAAGGACATTCCATTTTGGAACTGATAAGAGAATTATTTTTGGCAACATACACTCATTAGACAAAATGATGAAAACTAGACATAAGAATTAAATATCTATATTTTTAAAATAAGATTTCTATAGGTATTAGAATGCAGAAAATTGAGTTTTGTGAAGGTTTGTTGCTGTAATACTATGGGATTTGCAAGAAATGAGACCGAATTTTTTTCTAATATTTTTATAAAAAAATGAAAGTTCAGAGAAGTTAGAGGAATTGCATATTACACATCTATATATCTCCTACTTAGATTCTACAAATGATATTTTTATACTTGCTTTGTTACATACCTAAGCATCTGTTTATTATAATGAGGGATTCTTACTCCAGACAGATTGGTCCTGAGTTGGTAAGGGTCTAGCCAATTTGCTAGTTAACTAACCAAGTAGTTAAAAATTGAAAGACTCACACTGACATGAAATTTTCTAAAATTCACATTTGAAGTAGTTATATTAGAAAAATATAAGGTAATTCCATGAAATCTGTGATCCAAATGTTCTGTGACTCTATTTAAAAATAATAGCCCAAATAATGTGGACAAATAGAATCATTCTTTAAAAACACCTTTGAATTTCTCCAACTCTAGATCAGGGATTTTCTTTTAGTTTTTTAATGTTTTTGTTGAGAAATTAAGTCATCCAATTCACTGATCTTCAATTCAACAAAGATAAATAGCTCTAAAATTTGTACTGTCATCCAAAGTGCTTTCTGTCATATCAACTGCTATTGTTTCGCTCCAAAGTGTTATTCACCTATTAACTAGTAGCAACAAGGTGAACCGGTTATAAACGGGAGTATGTGTGCTTGTTTGTGTATATTGATCAATGAAAACTCACATCTCCACTATGTGCTAGACAACCTCACAGGTGCAGCTGAATTTAAGTGGTCCCAGATTGTAAATAAATGGCAAGTTAGTATGTAACAAGTCATGTTTTAGATCTGAAAAATTCTAATTAAATAAGGCACGAATAGTGTTTACAAGTTTTTATAAAAATTCTATAAAGAACTAAAACTTTTTATTTCACTTAATATTAAAGTTTGTCAACTTAATAAGCGTTATTCTGACACTCCAAATTTACTTAATGCTAAATAGAATGATCTTTAAAACCTGGCACTTCTAACTATCCCTTCTTCTACCTATTTTTTTAAACAAAGTTAGAGTTGTATATGCCTTACAATAAGAGAATGACAAATGAAATGAGAAAAATAAATCAGAAACCATACCACTTTTAATATTTATATGTCTAATAATGGGTCCTTAAAAATAAACTAGAATTAATATTAGAAAGACTTTTAATTTACCAGGATCACTTGGAGAAAATAAATAGTAAATAAAATAATTTGCTTTAGAATAATCCCCAGTTTCTAAGCTGAAAAGCCTTGTGAATATTAGATCTATGCTTTCTCATGACTTTTCAACATGAAAACACTGTTAATTTTTAAATAAATCAAAATACAAATAAGTGCTTTGTAGGAAATCAAAGCATAAAAATCACTGCATACTATATATATGTAAGTAAAATGTAATTAATTAACAAAGTCCAATGAGTTACTTTCAGTGCCCCAAACTAATGTGGATAGTTCCATGGAGTTGAGAGAATTATAACAGTTGTTTAAAAATTTCATATCTCTGACCGTAAACTCATCACCATTTTTAGTAAATTTGATTGAGTTATCTAACGCTAGTCTTCTTCCCAGTCTACTATTAAATATGTTGCTGACACAACCTTCCCATTTCTGATTTATTTCAAAAAATGGAAAGAACCTTTAAAACAATTCCTGAAAACAAGTTCACTTTTCATGGGTTTGGAGTAGACATTACATCTTATAGTCTAGGATCCTCAGAAAATCAGATTATTGCAAAGCTACAAGAAATGCATTTTAAATATAAAGACAAAGATAGGTTAAAAGTAAATGATGAAATAAGGTATAATATGCAAAGAGTAACCGTAAGAAAATCAGTATATCTAAATTAGTGTCAGACGAAGTAGATTCCAAGACAAAGAATATTAAAGGAGAGTAAGAGGGACATTATATAATGTTAAAAGGAAATATCAACAAGAAAGCAAACATTCTAAACATGTATACATTTCATAACAAAGCATAAAAATGAGTAAAGCAAAAACTAAAAGAACATACCACTAAACAGTTGTTTAAAAACCTAATTGCAATAAACTCTTTTTTTTTTTTCAGTGAACATGAACCCTCCTCCCAAATAGATGATAGGCCAACCCATAAATAGATCTTAAAAAATGTCAAATAATTGATTTCTTATAAAATTTATTCTCTGATCATAGTGTAATTAAAGTAGATATCAATAAATATTAGACACCTGATAAAATTTAACAATAAACTTAACATTAAAAGATAGTCTTTTCATAAAGCACAACATACCAAGACCAATTCATGAAAAAAAAACAGAAAACGTAACAGCTCGATAGTTATTAAAGATATTCAATTTGTAATTTTCAAAAGTCCCCAAAAGGAGAAACTTAGTAACTTTACAGTGGATAAATCTGGAAAACATGACCTGAACCAACTGACCAAGGTTAGCAATGAGGCATACTGATATCGTTAATCTCCTGATATGTGAGAAGCTAATTCACTTCTGTGACAGCCTTCCCTCAAACTCAGAACACATGTCTAATCATTAAATAACAGATGACAAACCAAAATTGAGGGGCATTCACTAAAACAACTGACCAGTACTTCCTGCAAGTGTCAAGGTTATTAAAAACAAAGAAAGACTGAGATTGTGTCACAGATTGGAAGAGGCCAAGGACACATGAAGCTCAGTGCAACATGGTATCCAAAATTGAATCCATGAAAAGAAATAGGGCACTGCTGAATAAACTGAAGAAATCTGAAAAAACCTTACAATTTAATTGAAAGTCTGTTACTAATGTTAATTTCTTAGATTCGATAATGGTACTCTAAATATATAATATGTTATAAAAGGAAAGCTGGGTTAAAGGTATACAAGAACTCTGTTTTATCTTTGTAATTCTTCTATAAATCTAAACTTATTTCAAAATTAAAAGTTTTTAAAATTATTTCTCTCCCTCTCCTTCCCTCCACCTTTCCTCTCCCCCTCCTCTCCCCACCCCTACCCCACCCAGGTCCAAAAGGTTTTACTAGTGAGTTCTATTAAACATTAAAGGAAGAATTAATATTAATTTATATGAACTTTTGAGAAAATAGAGTATGAAAGAAAAATTACTAAATCTTACTTGAAATTAGAATACAATACCAAAACCTAACAAAGAGTTTACAAGAAAAACACAGACTGATAGCCCTCATAACCACACATGTAAAACTGCTCAACAAAAAAAAAGTTAGCAATGCATATAAAACTGTTAATATATCAAAACCCAGTACATTCGTTCCCAGGTTGCAAGTTTAGAATAACATTTGAAACTGATTAGCAGAATAAGAGGTGAGAATAACATTTAACAACATTTAAAACTAATTCAATGACAGAAACTTTCAGAAAACTAGCAATACAATGAAACTTCAACTTTATTTACAAAGGCAACTATAAAAAAACTACAGCTAAAACTACACTTGGTGGTGAAATACTGCAAGCTTTCTTGATAAGATCAATAGTGTGGTAAAATATCCACTCTTTCATTATTTCTATTCGATATTGTACTAGAAGTTCTAGCCAGTGCCCTAAGTAAAAAAAAAGGAGGGGGAGAGAGGCAGGAGGATGGGAGTGGGAGAAGGGGAAGAAGGAAAGAAAGGAAGGAAGAAAGATATAAGTCTCTCTACATATGTCTCATTTTCTTTTTCATCTATTCCTTTTTTCCTTCCTTCTCTTACGTGTATAATAGATATTCTCTAGTGTACAATTTTAATTCCTATTTTTGTTCTGGGGGTTTTGCATATTTACAGGGTCTTCAGCAGTATCCTGAATGTTTTTTGAATATGTTGAGGATATTATCTGCTTCTTAGTCCCCAAAATAAATAGGAAAACTAGAAAAGTGCAGTAGCACACAAAGCTGAAGTAGTATATATTTTTTAGGAAGAAATTTGTGAAGAATATTAAGTGCAATCAGGGTTGTCAGTTTATTTATGATTGTAGGGTGAATTTATGATATCTAGATTCTCCTAGCTTTGTCATTCAGTTACTCCTCCTGCCATTTAATAATTTTTAATTATATCATGACATACACATTAGAAATTGACAACAGGCCCCCCAAAAGCCAACAAACTCCATAGGTTTTCAAAGAGTACCTAGGATGCCATCCTCTACCCAAAAAACATGCGCTTCTTATCTCTGAATAAAATCATGGCTAAAGAGTTTAGAAATAAGGGGATGAAATAAAGAAAGAACAGAAAGTGAATTTTCCTTTTTTCTTTAGAAGTCTTGTAGCTAACTCAGGCCCACTAGTTCTTTCCATGTATTAGAGATGCTTAATTATTTGAAGATTATATTTATATTTGGAGTTCTCTTTTTACTGAGTAGAGGTCTTTTTTTTTCACATATTGTAATGTCTCATCTCCAAATAAGGACTTAGAAAATAATCATCTAATGAAATTTTAAAGATGTCTAAATATCTAGGACTATTTCCTTTATTTTAAGTAACAAAATTGGTCCATTAATTGCTCTGTAATATATGTACAGTAGTTGATAGGATTCTTCATTATGTGCAGGCTATCATAACAAGTACATCATACAATCTTTACACAATTTTCTAATGCCAGAAATATAGCAAATTTCCCCCAACAGACCTCTAAAATTATAATGCAATCCACTATGAAAACTTCCAAATCCTAAAGTTGCTTTCAAGCATAGTTTTGTACTGCCAGCTCAGTTGCTGATTTTTCAGCTCTCTCTTATAAGATATTTCTTTTTTTTCCCCTGTTTCTGATCCTCTACCTTGCTGGGAAGCCTCATGCCTGGAGGGATTCTTTAGTCCCAAACTAATTGGCAAAATCCTCCTGGGAAGACAGATTTCTAGCATTTTAACATCTCAGACTATGTCTGTGATCTTGCCTATATAAGGGCTGTTGGACATAAGCAACTCAATGCTCGGTTTGTCAAACAGCATAATTAATGTGCAGCTAGATTTTATTGTTATATTTTTCTTGGAGCCCCCCTGGTGCTTGCATATTAACATCAGAGTGAATTTCATTATTTTTCTGAGTTTATTATTATTATGTTCAGAACACTTAATCTTTTTTATACATTCAAACTAGAATACCATTCTTTTATTTTCCAAATTGTTCTCGAAGAGATTACGTACCCTCGAAGTCGTACTGAAGCCTAGAAAAAGGGATAAAGTCTGTTTTTTATTTTTTCCTAATTAATTCAATTTTCTTATGCATATTTGCTCTGTCTGCAGATTTTTTTCCCCCTTCTTCTTTTCTTCTCATTCCATGCTTAGTGACATCTAGCTCCAAAAAAAAATTATCTCAAAGAAAGGAAAAATAAACAGATATATATCAAAATAAGTGTGCTCCAATATTTACATGAGTATGACCTCCGTCCTCTCCCTCTTGTATCATTGGTTACCATGTACACCACGCAAAACAGCTCACAGTTTCGAAGCTTCGACAGGTTCTCAGGTGCAAAGTATGATTCCAGAGTAATAATAATACTCTCTGTCAACATCGATCTGGACTGGAACCAAGACTCATTGAGGGGCTTGAGACCTCATGATATCCCTTTTTTATCATTAATTTATTTTCCACTTATAGTTGATATACAATATTATATTAGTTTCAGGTGTACAACATGAACTACTTTTCGATATTTAAAGATACTGTCTTTTCAGTAGGTTATGCTTCTGGAAAAATACTCAGAAACCTCTAAACTGCAGTACACAGAAGCTTAAAAAAACCTCCAGAAGGCATAACTGACTCTGTTTGCATGCACAATACGTAAGTTGCAATTCCCACATTAGGGATATCACTGGCAAACATGGCTCCAATACTTGCCTCAGACACTAACAAAAAAATATTAATTTTTAAAAAATTTTTTAATTACAGTTGACATACAATATTATATTAGTTTCAGGTGTACAACATAGTGATTAGACATTTATATAACTTATGAAGTGATCACCCAGATAGATTTAGTACACCTCTGACACCATACGTAGTTATTTCAATATTATTGACTATATTTCTTATGCTATACTTTATATTCTCATGACAATTTTATAAGTAATATTTTGAAATTCTTAATCCCTTCTCCTTTTTAACCCATCCCCCAACCCCTCCTATCTGGCAACCATCAAAATGTTCTCTGTATCTATGAGTTTGTTTCTATTTTGTTTGTTTATTTTGTTCTTTAGATTCTGCATATAAGATCATATGGCATTTTCAATTGTTTTTAATATTCTCTCAGCTCTTGTTTATGGTCCTCTTTTTAGTGTTCTACAATTTTTTTTTTTTTTTGCAGGAAAGAAGTTTATATTACAAAGTGACATTCTATGTAATTATGAATCTGTATCTGATCTAAATCAAATTTGTAGCTAAGCTCATTATACTGAGTAATCAACAGGTCAATGCTGCTAGATTTAGTAAGGTGACTAAAGTGATGTGTGTTCCAAAACAAAACAAAGGCTTATTTCCATAAAACTTATTTATAGAACCTTAATATCAGAAATAAAATCCTTGAAAACAACTCACCCCTTATTTTATAATAAACTGCAGTTTAACAAAGATTCTCAAAAATCATTTTAAGAAACTGTCATAGAAGCTCAATCTCTAAAAAATCTTATTTTATAAATTCTGTTTTCTTTGAAAATGATTTAGCATTACTGGAACACAAAACTTATTTAAAATTAAGTTAGTATTAATTTATGTTAACATAGCACAATTCAAATCTTCTAAACCATATTGTAGAGTAAATAAATTCTGGATTTCAGATAAAAAGTCTTCAAACTTCATTTTAATTTATAAAACTATATTAACAATTTAAACACTTAGAAAAACTACAGTACTCTAGGCCTATAAAATAAATAGGGTTTCAAAATCACTTTCAATTCTATGCATTTATATATAATAAATATGCACATATAAATGTATATACATGGCTAAATTAATAGAGTTATGATAGTTCTATTGCAAAGTCTATTTCACAATCAATCTCTGCTTTCCAGAGATTTATTGGGTTTCTGCAAAAATAATCCATATAATTTTATGATGACATCATTATCCCTAGAATTATTTACCCTTATATTGAGTAGGGGTTATAAGAAAGAAGTAAAATAAATTTATGTTGTGAAAATAAAGCAATTCACAGCTAGAGGAGCCTATGTTCGTTGTATATTAGACATGTCTGAAAAAGGCTGGTAAATATTGCAAATTGCCTAAATATTATTTTATTCAAAGTAATCTATCATGAAAAATAAAGAGATCATTTCATGATAAGATTTTACTGGTGGGACTGAGAAGCAAATATTATCAATCATTTTCTCCAGGCTTAGGTCATTAAAAAGAAGAAGAAAATCATTGAACTAGTGTTGCTTGAGATAACACTGCTTGAAATTAAGGGATAGCTAGTTTTCATTTTTGTCATTTTCAGAAAGCAATGTTATTTGAACAAAACAAAATCTTTTTAAGCACTCTTCATGCAGCAAAGAACTACTATAATTTTAAAATTTCCATTTACTAATCTCTGTGGCTGTATCTTTATCTAATACCAAAGTCTGGCTGCCCAAGAAAAACAAAAATCATCTGTCTGGACATCGTGCTGATTTATTACCTCATGAGGTTTAATCAGTTTCCCCTGCCCCCACCCTAAGAGCTTAATTTTTTAAACAGAACTGCTTCTCAGTAATTGTTCTAAAATACAATTCATCAGTAGTTGCAGCTTATTTATTTCTCAATAAAGGGAATTTTAATAAAAAAACAAGAGTTCTGTGCTCTTATGTAGTTGCATGGCAAATAGTGCTGGCCAGAAAATTCACCACTAACACTCATACTGCTAATTTCCCAAGCTACTGGGTGTGCAGCACAAAAGGAAGTGAAGAGGAGCAGTAACGATTCATGTCGGTGAGTTCCATTCAAACTGTCCTCTGTTTCCTTGTTCTCTCCTGCAGGGCAAGGAGGCAGTGTAAAATACCAGAGTACCAGGCGGGGGGCTAAGAATCTTGTCTTTCACTTCAATTAGATATGGGGTTACCACACAGTCAAGATGATATTGGTGATATAGGGATGTACAGCAAGTAGATTAAAATAGACTTGAACACAGAAGTGGTTTCAGGGTTGAAGAAACAAGAGGTTCTTTATCTCCTAAGGATTTAAGTCTCTAACTCTAGGCCTTGCCCTAATACTTAATTTAGACATGTCCCCAGTGATCTAATTTCACGGTTCCTCAATACCTGTAAGTATGCATTCTACTAAATGAAATTATTCTGAAATGCAACATGGAAGTGGCTGGAAAGAAAAGGATCAACAAATAACATTAAATAAGAGGGACTCCAGAATAACACAGTTTTGTGAAGTAAGCCGATTCCTTGGACCTTGAACAATACTGTTGGTCATTGGCCCAGAAGTTACGTAAATTTTATTTCCATAATTGATCTGGTCATTTTTAGTGCTTCTGATGAGACTTGTACACTTTAACTTATAAATCATCTGACTGCTGAGTTTAAAAATTAGCATCTCAGCACCACAGCCATACTCACTCTGAGAACAAGAAGCCCTTAAGTATTTTTGTATGTTCCAGGCAGAAGATAGCCAGTTCTTGAAAGCCAAAGATTGAGTGGTTAGCTTCTCTCTTGTTCGAGTGACACCAAACTGAATGTTAAAAGTGTGACAATTAACAATATCATGGATGCTCAGCACCTTCTAATCTACCTAATCTATTGTCTTCTCAATTATCCAGAGCAATAGAGCAAATAAAAGGAAAATAAATTAAGACAACTGATCATCACAATATTAGCTTACATTTAAAAAAAAAAAAATGTGCACAGCATTTGAGAGCATGAAAACAGGAGAATCCAGAGAGCAAAAGCTTCAGCATCAACATAAATCCAAACTAGTTGTTGACCCAGGTAAGAGACACAGGAGAAAGATTATCAAGGGGAAGCTGAATTTCCAAAGAACTTCTTGATATCAGGAGCATATGCATTATTTTTAATGTTTCAGAATATATAAATTTGGATTTCCTCTGGAGTGCAACATAGGCAGTGGCGTACATCTAAGTAGGTGTTACCTCATTTTATTTTACCTCAAATGAGTACACTGAAAAGTATACAGGTTTGCAGGGTGAACAGAATGAGTCTGAATATAAGTTCTCCTCTGCATTCGTCTTGAACAAATTATTTCCCCTCCCTGAGCTATCTGCTTTTAAAATTTATGAAATAAAGTATTTAATGTCCACTACATAGTGCTGTTTTTGAGGATTAAATGAGATCATTTGTGTTAAATATTGAGTAGTTGCTCAATACTCTATATTCTGCTTGCACAGTTTAAAATTAATATTAATGGGATAATGCCAGAGACAGCAATATTTGAAATTGCTCCCCAATTTTCCCTACAATCTTGGCTTTTAATAAAAAAGTAGTTATTAAAAAACCATGATTGTCCATCCTCAAAGATAGTGGCTAGTATCTTTAAAGACAAGCCTATTCTCAATTGTATTAAGGTATATTCTAATGCTAACCTCTGTGTACCTTTTAAGATCTTTTATGAGACAGTTCAGCTCCAAAATGCCTAACACAAGAGAATTTTTTCATATAAGCAACCTAACTTTACACATCAAGAACTTAGAAGAAGAAGAAAAAAAATAAGCACAAAGTTAGCAGAAGGAAGGAAATAATAAAGATTAGAGCAGAAATAAATGAAACAGCAACCAGAAAAATAATAGAAAATATCAACAAAACTAAGAGTTGGTTCTTGAAAAGATAAGTAAAATTGACAAATCTTTAGCTAGACTAACCAAGAAAAAAAGAGGAAGACTCAAATAAATAAAATCATAAGTGAAAGAGGAGACATTGTAACTGATACCACAAAAATACAAGGATTATAAGAGATGACTATGAACGATTATCTGCCAATAAATTGGAAAACTTAGAAAAATAGACGAATTGCTAGAAAACAACTAACCAAGACTGTGTCATGAGGAAATAGAAAATCTGAACAGACAATTAAGGAGTAAGAAGATTGAATCAGTGATCAAAAAACACCAAGGGCCAGATGGCTGCACTGGTGAATTCTACCAAATATTTAAAGAATTAATACCAATCCTTTTCAGATGCCTTCGAAAAATCCAAGAAGAGAAAACACACCCAAACTTATTTCACTAGGCCAGCATTACCCTTATACTAAAGCCAGATAAGAACACTTCAAGAAAAGAAACTTACAGGGTGATATCCATATGCAAACAAATGAAACTGGACTCCTATTTTTTACACCACTCACAACGATTAACACAAAATAGATTAAAGACTTAAATGTAATATCTGAAACAATAAAAGTCCTAGAAGAAAATATAAGGAAAAAGCTCCTCAACATCAGTCTTGACAACAAACGCTAAAATCAACAAATGGGACTACGTCACACTAAAAAGCTGCTTCTGCACAGAAAAAGAAACAATCAACAAAATGAAAAGGTAACCTATGGAATGGTGGAAAATATTAGAAAATCTTATATCTGATAAAGATTTAATAAACAAAATATATTAGTAACTCATACAACTCAATAGGTAAAAAATAAAAAATAAAAAATAAATAAAAACAAATAATCCTGTTCAATAATGGGGAAAGACCTGAACAGACATTTTTCAAAAGAAGACATAACAAATAGCCAACAGATATACAAAAAGATGCTCAACATTACTAATGATAAGGAAAATTCAAATCAAAACTATGATGAGCTATCACCTCACAACTTTTAGAATGGCTATTATCTAAAAGACAAATGATAATAAGTGTTGATGAGGTTGCAGAGAAAAAGGAATCCTTGTGGAATTTCATGGGAATGTAAATTGGTACAGACACTTTGAAAAACAGTATGATAGTTGCTCAAAATATTAAAAATAGAAGTATCATATGATTCAGCAATTCCACTTCTGGATATATAGCCAAAAGAGACAAGTCACTCTTGAAGAGATATCTGTATCCCCATGTTTACTGCAGATTTACTCACAATAGCCAAGATAGGAAAATAATTTAAATGTTCACCAATGGCTAAATGGATAAAGACAATGTGGGATATATACATAATGGAATATTATTCAGCCATTACAAAGAAGAAAATCTTCCCATTTGTGACAACATGGATGAACTTTGAGGACATTATAACAAGTGAAATAAGTCATACAGAGGAAGATAAATACTGTATTATCTCACTGATATGTGGAATCTAAAAAAGTTGAACTCATGGAAATAGTAGATTGGTAGCTTCCAGGGTATGGGGCGGCGGGGAGGAAGGAAGGAAAGGAGACATAATCAAAGTGTACAAATTTTCAATTATAAAATGAATCAGTTCTAGAGATCTAATGTACAAAATGGTGACCATAATTAACAATATTTATTGTATACTTGAAATTTGCTAAGAGAGTAGATCTTAAGTGTTCTCACCATACATACACACATGCGTGTGCACACACACACACACACACACTCACACAAATGTAACTGAGGTGATGAATGTGGTTAATAACTTTGTTGTGATAATCATTTCACAATATGTATATATCAAATCATCACACTGTACATCTTAAATTTACATAGTTATCTGTCAATTATATCTCAATAAATCTGGAGAAAAATGCATGTCTCTTATTTAAATTAATTCCATGGACCTATGTACAACTGACTGAAAATTAACACCCCATTCATCACAGACTCAGTTCATTTGCCACCCAGATGTGGTCAGCCATTCCTGTACTGGCCACTTGATTAATAGCAGGTCCTGGCCATCACCACCCTGTCTTCATTACTGTCACCCTAGCCTGTTCGGGCCTCTTTACAATATGCAGAAATTAATGCACTTCCTATAAGGTTATTCATTATTCTTAGAAAAAAAATTACTTAGGCTCAGCTTATATCCTAATGAATTCATTCTTCCAGCATTACACTCTTTTTAATTATAAAACACTGACTTAAAAAAAAAAGGAAACATCGTGTTCATTTGCTATCATATCCCTTACTTTAAAATATATTTTGATTTTTAAAATGTGAATTATTATAAAAGTATCTATTATGAAATTGTTTCATCATTTTTGTTTTATTTTTTCACTCTTTTCCTTTTTCCTAATTCTTTAACACTACGTTTTCAGAAATATGGTTTCAGAACTATTTGAGAATCCTGAGAACATGCACAACAGCATTAAAGGTCTAAAAGAAGCTACACAATGAATAGCTGTGCAGTGAAATTTATAAAAATGTGCACTGACATTTTAGGATAAGGCCAAATTGTACTTTTTTAAAAAAGGTACAATAACTAAGGAATATTAAATAATCTGAATCTCATTTTGCCTGTCTCACACTTGAACTTCCTTCTCATTATCTCAAGTGAATTATTTTGTGAACTTTTGTCAGGTTCATTCAAGCTCTGCTAATGTTTTACCGATGTTTTGATTCAATGCAGCAGATATTTGATCTTTTCTCACATTTTCAAACACCTATTTGAGCTGCATGGGATTTGTTTCCATTGCTTTTCCTAGAATGTGCCTGAGTTGGGGTTGTAAAAATCAAGCAGTTGTTCACATTCTTGATCATCCCATTAATGTAGAGAAGAAAAGGGTACAGATGATTTAAATTATAGCTAATACCAATGATACGTAGATCTAATTTTATAAAGTAGTTTAAAATATAGTCAAATACAATGAAGATGGTCTTCTGTAAATTTTCTTCAAATAGATGCTGGGTAGCAGGAAGGAACTGCAGCTCTCAGTAGGCTCATGATCACAAAAGTAAACAACTGAAATTCTATAGTGTACTGTGTTGCCAGCATTTTTTGTATATTATGTTTTCTGTTTCAGCACCTCATTATGTCTACTAAATGTCTATCTGTGTCTCCTGCTTCTGGTGAGAAGAAGAGGAAGGTAAATATGCTTGAGTTAAACTCAAGATAACTGCCCAACTCTAGGCTAATGTAAGTTTTCTAAACACATTTAAGATAGGCTAAGCTAAGCTATCATGTTTGGTAGATTAGGTGTATTAAATGCATTTTGACTTACGATATTTTCAACTTACAATGTGTTTATTGGAATGTAACCCCACTGTAATTTGGGAAGCATCTGTACTTGTGCAATGTATTCTTCCATCTCTGGATTGCTATGTCCATTAAATCAAAAATCCTATTTATCAGTTATTTTATGTCTATGAATAAATCCCCAGTACACATTTAATCATTTACTCAATAAATTTTATAGTGTCCCCTCTTAGTAACAGGCACTGGGGACTTAACAATAAAAAAGATATAGTCTCTACTTTCTTGCAATGTAATAAGAAAGATACATGAGTAAATAGGCATTTTTAATGCATTGTGATAAGTGCTTCACTGAGTCCTGTGAGAACATACAGAGAAGGGGCACTAAACCTTACTTGGAGGTTTAGGGAAGGCTCTCAGAGAAAGTGTTGTCTAAATTGAGAACTCAAGTAATAGCAGAAATTAAACAGACACAGTTACACACAGGGAAGGGGAAAAGCAACCCACAGGTAAAAAAAAATACTTGGAATTATTGATGAAATTTTAGACTTCTGTACGACAAGAAAGTATGTTAGGAGTAACAGAGTAGCAAGAGAAGGAGCTAAAGTAAAAAAGCAGGGCCCATGTTAAAAATCACAGCTGCATACTTTTACTAAGTATTAACTATATGCTAAGATTTTATAAACATTATATCTTGTTCTGAAGTTGATATTATTATTCATTTCAATGCTAAGATTGAAATAGTTATGTTCATCGAACTAGTAAGTGGTCTAATCAGTGTCTGAACTCAAGTCAGCCTGATTGCATAGCCCAGGTTCTTTCCACCTCAGTGCAATGTCTCACCAATCCCAGCTTGGGAAGTATTGGTTTGCTAGTGTTCTTATTCTAATCCTTTACACCAGTCTCACCTATACCTGGCTTCAGGACAGGATAAGATTTCAAGCTAGACAGAATATTACTCTTTTATAAAGGTGAGGATATTTTAAAATTTTTGTTTAATAACATCTAAGGACATAACTAAATAAAAAGAGTGATGTTAATAACCCTAGTTACAAAATTTATAGTACACAAACTAAAACATGGAACTGCGAAAAACTCTGCTCTTGGACTGTGAAGGAACTTTGGTGCTGTCCTGCTCACTATTAGAGTTAGGATTTTTTCTATTCTTGGCTCTAGTTCCTCCATGTACAGTCCCTCTGACAACTCTACTAGGTAGTGTTCACAGGACTGATTGGTGGAGTGGACTTCCAATTCATTAAAACTGCCAAATATTTATCATTACTATTTTCCATGATTTGCCTACATTAAATTTCACAGAGTCTGGAACTTTTATTTGGCATTCTCATTGAATTTTTTGCTCATGGTAGTGAAGACTCTTATTATACTCGGTGCAATTATAACTTATACAGTCTCTAAAATTAATCATAGAATATTTGTTATGTTGGGTGATAGACAACAAATGCTTATGCAATACATGGTTTTAATTGTTAACTTTATTCTTATATATTCAAAATTAAAAAAAAAATTTCTAAGTTTTCCAAAGAGTCATTTAGTCAACAAAATAACTATCCAACCCATAGTAAACACTAGGCTAGGTAGTAAACACAAAAATAAAAAGACACAGTTGAATTCTTAGGAAATTTGCTGTACTAAATGCATTAATTTATCTGTTTTTTTCCATACCCCCATCATAAAAAAAAAAAACAAAAAACAAACAAACAAAAAAAACACACACACACACTCAGCTAATTCATGTTAGAAACACTGAAATCTCAGTAGATTGGTGAGGCATAGAATTGAAAATGAGAAGACAGGTTGGTCTCCTCTTCACTTGTCAAGAAGCCATGCTAAAAGCCCTCCCTTAACCATCAGTAAAATATAGTCTTTATTTTTGGAGAAATTTAACCAGAAAATTTCAAGGGAATATCAGACACACTTGAAGGTACAGAAGGATATGGAATAGCTCTTCTGAAAATAGGGGGATAAAATGAAAATTAATATGTTTGCATAATGAAACCTCAAATCCATTGATACTTCATGGCTCCATAAACATCATTAACTCATGAGATATACAATAAGCAGTATATACCAAAGATTTTCCCCAGGCCCCAGAAGAAAGTACATATATATATAAATATATACATATATATATATAAATATATATATAAATATATATATAATTATATATATATAATTATATATATATCTGAGATGCTGAGAATCTAAATATATATAAATATATATATATATATATATATATATATATATATATATGCTTTCTGACTGACACAAGGGAGTCAATAAATAAAGCAGCTGATACTCCTTTTATAAAACAGACAAGTTTTAAAACCCCAACCCCACACAAAAAGCTTTTAATAGGAATATAGTATATTGTTCTTAAATATGAGTGGTCACAACAAATCATCATATGCTTTGAGAAAAGTTTCTACTGTGAAAGACAGTGACCAAGAAAAAAAATGTGGGGACTCAAAATTAGGATGAAACAGAAACAGTGAAAGAACTAGAGGAAAACTCCAAGATGAATTAAAAGGTAAATGATATCTTCACACATATAGAGAAAATATTGAGGCCATGAATGAAAGAGGGGAGGCTATAAAGTATAAACAAATAATAAGAAACTAAATAAAATATAGTGTTGTATCTTCACTTTTGACAATGGCAGACCGCATTGTTTTGGACAAATTATCTCACTAGAAAAACCAGAAACATGGGACATATTTCTTTTTTTAACCACTCTATAAGCATCAGAAGGTTCCCATCATAGCAAGAGTTTGCAGGACCAAGAAGCAATAAAAGAGGAAAACCCAGTTGTTGAGCCTGGCAATTTTTTTCACGTTCAGGTATTTGCCAAATCAAAATGGAAGCTGAGATGCTGAGAATCTAATCACTGTTTTCAGCAAGTTCACAGGATGAAATGAGATTTAGTATCTGCCAAAGAGAAGAAGCCTGATAAACACACCACACTTTGAACTGTAACCATGGAAGGCAAGAGTGTAGGCATAAGTTTAAACTAGAAATACACCAAGCACGGTTAGAGACTGAAATCCAGCATTGTACTACCTCAGTCACCTGACTGCACTGGTGTAATCTGTGATTACATGTGTCTGTAGCCGGGCACTCTTCTAGAAGCAAAAGTAAAACCTCTCTGGGTGATGTAATTTTATTAAGAGCTTCAAAATATGTCTATCATTTTTCATGTACAATATCTGACATGCCATAAAAAAAGTGAACATGGGATATAAAGACCTGATGGAAAAGCTAAAGAATAATTAATTACTGATAGAAACAAAATAAATCTACATAATATAATTCTAGTACATGAACTTTAAATATAGCTATGATATATTCAAAAAATTAGAAGAAAATATTAAGAATTTTGAGAAAACTATAAACTATAAAAAATTAAATAGAAATTCTTGAACTGGAAAGCACATAAGAACTTTATAGGTTTAGCAGAATAATAGACATAACTTAATAGAGAATTTGAAAACTGAAAAGTAAATCTTGAAAAAAAAATCCGTCTCAGACAAATAAATGGAAAATAAAAGAGTGTAAAAGATACATGAGATATAGTTGAAAGGTCAAACACTCAAAATTGTAATTCAAGAAGGAAAAAAAGGCAGAGCAATATTTGAAGAGATATAAATGGAATATTCCAAAATTTACATAAAACCAATAGATTTAATAATTGCTATGAGCCTTATGTGATAAAAATATAAACACATTTTTAAAAAATAAAAAAAATGTTTATCTTAAGAATCAAGTTAACTTTTAAAATTAAAGTCAAAATACCTAGGCATATCATAGTAAAACTGCTAAAAATTAAAAACACAGAAAAAACTGCAATCAGATTAAGTCAAAATCTTCAAAGGAGAAAAAACATAGGAAAAACAATTTCTTAACAGAAATAATAGAAGCCAGAAGATGATAGATTGATATTTCAATGTACTGGGAGGAGGGGCAAAAACAAACAAAAAAGTACCAATCTATAATTCTATAGCCAATCAAAATAGCTTTTTAAAATAAAGACAAAAATAAATTTTTTTCAGACAAGCAAATACTGAAATAATATATTACCATCAACTTAAAGACACTTAAAAATATTTTTAGACATTATAAAAATGAACTCCCAAAATGGAGAATGTAATTAAAGCCAATCAAAGATAAAATTGGTGGGTAAATCAAAATGATTTTTGACTATGTATTCAATTACAATAATGAGCTATAGTGTCTAAACTATACAGTGAATTACAATGTAAGGCAACAGGATGGAAATAAATAATATTAAAATGTTTTAATTTCCTTTCATTAAAAGTATCATTTATATTAGAATTTAATAAGGCATAGTCGTATATTATCATCCCTATGTTACTCATTATAACTAATACTCTTAAATAAAGTTTAAAAACATCCTAAATAAATTATTATTAAATCAAATTTAGTGATAGAAAAGGCAATAACTAATGATCACATTGGATTAATTCCAAAATAAACCTACAGCAAACATAATGCTTATTAGTGAATTAGAAAAGCTTTCTCTTTGAGATCAGGAACATGATAATATATTCACTAGCATTGGTTCTATTCCATTAAATACTGGAAGTCCTAACTGGTATAGTAAGGCAAGAATAAGAAAAAAAAAAACAAGATTTGAGAATTGGAAAGGAAGAAATAAAATTGTTACTATTCTCAGATAGTATAAAATTTATTTTAAACCCCAAAAATCTCTAGATGAATTATTAGCATAAATAAGTAAATTTTAAAAGGCCATTGAATTCAAAATCAATTTTTAAAAGTCAACTGTATTTCTAAATACTGGCAAGCAACATTTAGAAAAGAAATTTTAATAAACATATTATTTAAAATGTCATTGAAAACAAAGCAATAAATCTGATAAAAGATGTGCTAAATCTTGACAGAAAAACTGTTAAACATTAATAAAAGAAACTAAAGAAATTCTCAATAAGTGAGGTAATTTAGAAATTCATGGGTTGGAATATTATATATTTTGATTCTCTCCAAATTTATGTAAAGATTCAAAATAATCCCAATCAAAATCCCAGAGCTTTAGAAATAAAATGTCCATTCTAAAATTTATATAGAAGTGCAAACTCTCAGAAGAAAGGTGGAGAATATATACAATTAGATATTATGACTTAAAACAGTCTACAGAAATTAAAATAGAGAAATACTGATACAAAGATAGATGCACAGATGAAAGGAGTACAAGAGAATCCAGAACACTGCTACACATGGGGCATATAATTTATTATGAAACTATCACTGTAGTGCTGTGGAGAATAGTTGTGTTTTATTTGTTTGTTTGTTTTTTACAATAAATGAGGTGTATTAACTATAAATTGATATGAAAAAAATATATAAAACTTTGCTTTTATCTCATGCCTTATACACAAAACAGTTCCAGGTGAGTTGTTGGTCTACATAGAAAATAAAAAACAAGAAACCTTTAAGATGACAGAAAAAAAATTC
>NW_011888785.1:9911674-9914401 GCF_000151845.1 Pteropus vampyrus
AAAAAAAAAACAAGATTTGAGAATTGGAAAGGAAGAAATAAAATTGTTACTATTCTCAGATAGTATAAAATTTATTTTAAACCCCAAAAATCTCTAGATGAATTATTAGCATAAATAAGTAAATTTTAAAAGGCCATTGAATTCAAAATCAATTTTTAAAAGTCAACTGTATTTCTAAATACTGGCAAGCAACATTTAGAAAAGAAATTTTAATAAACATATTATTTAAAATGTCATTGAAAACAAAGCAATAAATCTGATAAAAGATGTGCTAAATCTTGACAGAAAAACTGTGAAACATTAATAAAAGAAACTAAAGAAATTCTCAATAAGTGAGGTAATTTAGAAATTCATGGGTTGGAATATTATATATTTTGATTCTCTCCAAATTTATGTAAAGATTCAAAATAATCCCAATCAAAATCCCAGAGCTTTAGAAATAAAATGTCCATTCTAAAATTTATATAGAAGTGCAAACTCTCAGAAGAAAGGTGGAGAATATATACAATTAGATATTATGACTTAAAACAGTCTACAGAAATTAAAATAGAGAAATACTGATACAAAGATAGATGCACAGATGAAAGGAGTACAAGAGAATCCAGAACACTGCTACACATGGGGCATATAATTTATTATGAAACTATCACTGTAGTGCTGTGGAGAATAGTTGTGTTTTGTTTGTTTGTTTGTTTTTTACAATAAATGAGGTGTATTAACTATAAATTGATATGAAAAAAATATATAAAACTTTGCTTTTATCTCATGCCTTATACACAAAACAGTTCCAGGTGAGTTGTTGGTCTACATAGAAAATAAAAAACAAGAAACCTTTAAGATGACAGAAAAAAAAATTCTTCATGAATTTGGAGTAGTTAAAAACTTTTAATGGAGAAAAAATAACACTGAAGTTAGTAGAAACAGATAATAAACTTAACTACATTAAAATTAAGAACTTCTGTTCAATCAAATTCTCCATTAAGAGAGGGAAAAAAATCAAGTCAGAGTCAGAGAAGATAACTGCAGTACATTTAATGGGTAAAAGACTCAGTGAAAATATATGAAAATTCTGACGTAGTAAGAAAAGGACAATTAATCCAATAGAAAAATGGGAAAAGAATGAAAATTGAACAGCCATGCCAAGAGAGAAGTTACCTAAAGGGCAATAAATACATGAATAGGTTCATAAATATATGAGTAGCTTCAACTCCATCAGTCATGTGGGATATAAAAATTTAAAAACACTGTAAATTTTTTAAATTTTAAAAAAGAAAGGCTAAAATTTAAAGAACTGCCAATGCCACATGTTTGAAAGGATGTGGCAAATCTAAACTCATACACTACTGATGAGAGTGGGAACTTTTACAAATATTTTGGAAACTTTTTGGTAGTAACCACAATATAAACATACACATTTGGACCCAGTAATTTCACTCCTAAAAATGCATCGCACATGCAGGAAAAATATATATATAAAAAACAAGAATATTTATAGTAGCATTATTCTTCATATCAAATACTGGCAACAACCCAAGAGTTCATTAACTGTAGGATAGATATATAAATAACGGTATATAGGTGCAATGTCAATTTAATATTATACAGCAGTGAAAATGAACAAGCTACCACTAGATCAAATAACGATGAATATAACTCATAAAGATAATTTGAGACGAAAGAAGCCAGACCAAAAAAAGTACAAACTATATATGACTCCATTAATTATTTTTTGGTATAAAATATTTTTATTCTTTTTTAATAAAAAGTATATACTTAAGTTACATAACATGATATCTTGATATATATATAGTGAAATTATACTAGTCAAGCTAATTAACATATCCATCTCCTCACATAGCTACTTCTGTGTGTGTGTATGTGATGTGAACACTTGAAATCTAATATGAAGTTTTCTTGAAAAAAGCTAATCTATGATATTAGAAGTCAGGATGGTAATTAATTATCTTTGTGAATGAAGAGGATGACAGTGATTAAAAGGGGGCATAAAATGGCATAAGGGGAATTTTATTTCTTGACGGGTGATGCTAACATGTTGTCTTCACTTTGTGATGACACTTCTAACTGTATACCAATAATTCATGCACATTCGAACTTTAGCAAATATTATCAAAAGATCCAAAACAAGAGCAGAAATAAGTATTAAAAAAAAGTACTGGAAAAAAATTGAGAAAATCTTCCAGAAAATTGAAAAGAAAAAAAAAAAAGAAAGAGAAAACAGATGAGAATAAATAAGTAAATAAGAATAACAATCCAGAAGGTTTAATCTGTCAGGATTTCCTGAAGAGAGAACAAAGATAAATAGGAGTATATAGTTTAAATAATATTAAAAGAAAGTTTCCCAGAAATGAAAAGGAAAAAAAATTAAGAGTTCTTACCTAGCATTAAAAGCAATAAATGAAAATAAACCTGCTCTAGGTCACATAATTATAAAATTTCAGAGAAGGAATAATAAAGAGAAAATTATAAAAGACTTCACGGAAAGAAAATGATTTATTACAAGAGTTGAAGGCCAAAACAGTATTATGCTTTTCGACAGCAATATATTGAGTTATATTTCTCTTAGAAACATTCACCCATTCAAAATGATGAACTGGGGAATAAAATAAAGATCTTTTTAGACACAAAGTTTCTCTGGAAACTATGGAAAGATGTGCAGCTTGTACCAAAAGAAGCCATATAGTATTAGGGAAGAAACTGAATGCCAAC
>NW_011888785.1:9915126-9921550 GCF_000151845.1 Pteropus vampyrus
TAGATTTTTCTAGGTATTACGAAACATCCAAAACTGGGTTTATCTCTGAGATGGTGTACTTGCCATTCAGAGCAGCTACCTCCAGATGGTGGCGATGTCTTGCTTTCTAGTCATCCAGGTATGGCAATATAAATATATATTTTGTTCCCTAACTTAAAATAGTTTCCCTATGTACTTTAATGAATACAGGATTTTTATTTTCACTTACTAAAGAGCAATTAAAATTCAGATGTCACATATTGGCAACCAGCATAGAAGTATTGATTTGGGAAAAAGTCCCTATTATGTTATACTTGCCCTCCCACCCCCTGTCCTACCTCTGTTCCCCCTCCCTTCATGCATTGACCTCACCTGTCTGATCCCTGAAGATCATTTCTTTCAGAATTCCTCTCTAAATATCTAAAAATAACCCCAGGTCTGCCTTGTCAAGTTTCCCCCATTAGTGGAACTTCAATGGAAGAGTCCACTATCATTAGCTTTCTCAAGCTAGGTATCACAACCATTATTTCTCTGGAGTTTGAGGTATAAGAATGCCAGTTACATCTTACAGTTAGATTTGCTTTATTTATCACACAGATAGGGAAATCCTCACATCCAGCTTCTTGCTCTCAAGATCAATTACTAATTTATCCTTTCCTCAATGACTCTGTTCCTCTATTTCGTTTTGCTGTTTATATTTAATTTTTAACTTCAATTCCTATAAATCTTTTAAATTTTGCCATAGATATAGAGAATCAGTGATTTGTAAATACTACTACAATTCTATTCTAATCAAAAGATTCATTTTTATTAGAAAAACTAAATGAAGTCAGTCAAAAGGCATTGCTTTTATCTCTAGATTCACCTCTAGTGCCAGAAGTTTCTGCCTGTGCAGTTTAGTAGCCTCCAAAGCTTTACTTACCTCTAGTTGAAAATGCAGGCACAAAAGTCTACATCAGTGTTAACAGAAATATCTGTGAGGAGAAAAATGTTGCATATCCGCACTGTTCAATATAGTAGCCATTAGCCACATGTGGTTATTATGCATTCAACATGTGACTGATGGAACTAAGTAATTAAATTTTAATTAATTTAAATTCAAATAGACATATTTGGCTAGTGGCTGTCATATTAAACAGTGCAGGTCTGTAAATTAAAAACAGTATGAAAGGATTTCCCAAAGTGTGATCAAGGGAGGAAAACACTGCATACTCTCCTAGTCTTGAGGTACCACAATCTGCATTAGCATAGTAAAAGCCCTGAGAAGGCCTGTGTAAGAGAAACCGATTTGATCCTTTAAGCCATCACTTCCTAGACATAGTCAGACAAAAAGTTCCCCTGTATGAATTACTACCTCATGAAACTTTTATGCCAGGGAACAGATTTTGAAAAATCCAACAATGGAAGTTGAATCTAATAAATTAATACTATTTTTGTAACAAACTCATTAAGTTCAGAAATATGTCTAAAAAAACTAATTAGGTGACACAACAGACTTTGACATTAGACTTCCTGGGTTCAGATTCTAGCTCTGTCACTTAATGGATATGTCACTTTGGGCAAATTGTTGAAACACTCATTTTCTTCACCTGTAAATGGAAAGGAAGGTGAGTACCTATTTCACAGGATTATTTTAAAAATATTATAACTTAGAAATTACTTAGAATTATTCCTAGCATATTGAAGTTCCCAATAAATACTAGCCATTATTATAATACGCTGTTCTTTGGCAAGGTTTTTTATTTGTCATTCATTGTGGTATGAATGTACCCATAATACACATAATGATGTTGACACAATATGATGATATCAAAATCAAAGACAGCATCATACTAGTTTGCTCCACCATTGCTCTAAACATTTAAATAGGTTAAGAAACAAAATCTTTAAATGTGGAAAAAGAAAATGTTACTTAAAGACTGCTGACATAGAAATTTTATAGAGAAAGTTAAGAAATTTCTGTTACAGAAATCTGTAAAATGAGACATCAAAGATTGACTGAAAAATGAAACTAGATCTTCTTACTCTGGCTCTTATGCATGCAAAGACACATAAAGCACCTATTTCAATTTGGGCAAAGAAAATTGAAGTAAAGAAATAGCCATCTAGATAAGTTATCACCTTTCCCCCTTTATCTGCATCTTAACCCTCCCAAATACATTCTAGAAACTTGGATTTTTAGTTATAGGGAGAGCCAAAGTTGTTCTTTATGTTTTATAATCATTAACTCTCATACCAATGTTAGGAACACAACCACAATAAACAAACTGTTAGCAATTTACTCTGATCAACAACCAATAGTAAATTTTAGCAGAAAGCACAATGACTACAGATTATATTGATATTCGGCTTGGAAGTCAGAAAAATTCTTTACATTTCATTTTGTTTTTTTCTTTGCTCATTCTACTCTTTTAATAACCATCATCTTCTTATAGCCATTGCCTCTTAAACCACAGAGCAACGAAGGTAAATGCAAATATTTATATTTAATTCATTGTATTTATGAAATGCTACAGTTGCTTGGCTAAGAAGCATCTTTATTAAATTCTCGTAATTCAATGAAGTTAGGTATTAGATCAAGACATATTAATAGCTTTTTCTATCTCAGATCTTAGCTGATATTTGAAGGTATTGCTACCTTCAAACTGTGATAAAGGAGGCTCCTTTACAATAGTTCCTTTCTCAAGGCAAATGTTTTCAATGCAAAGTTCATTTCTAAATATTTACTATGTATTAAAGTTTAAAATAAAATTATAAACTCCTTAATGACAAAGACTATGTATTTTGCTTCCTTAAACATGCTCAACAGCTATTTATAAATAAGGAGCCCTCCGAAATTAGGGAAAAAACTAGAGTTACAGAAGCTTCTAAGTGCAAAACTCTACAAAGCCAAGATACCTCCATCAGTACTCTGACATTTAATGGAGTAACGTTTCTGCAGAGATTTGAGAAGTATAGGAGTTTATTACTTAAGTTGTCTTAATTGTTGGATCAATCCATAAAATTAAATGCTTTTGCCTCTGACTCAGTGTTCTAAGACTACTGCTCAGCCCCCTAAGGTTTCTAGCTCCCACTCGTGGAACCCGAGCCTGCTTGGCATGGGGAGTTTCCCAAGGATCTAGTGTATGAGCTGAATATAGAGATTGTTAGTTCTGGGTAAGCAAAGATTGCATAAAGTCATTTGAGAATCTGGTTGTGAGAACAATAGCAGCAGGGCATGTTCTTTCCCAGATCGTAAGTGTAAGTATGGTTATAAATAAGAAGACAAGTAACAAAGATAGAACCTAGTAAAAAAGGGAGTTCTAAAGCTCTAAGAGACACAGTGCATATGGGCAAAGCATGTTATGATTAGACTTACTTATGCATTCATTTACTCATCAATTAAAAACTGATGATTGAGCATCTCCTTTGTGCTAGGTGATGACAGCAGGATGGTGAAAAATAATGTGCACTAGAGAACAAAATATGTACAGCAATTCATTTAGGTAGTAAATTTAATTGTAGTAATAAGAGAAGTCCAAATAATATGCTGCTGGCTTCTCTCAAATATCGGGAAATACAGCATCAGAACTTCCAAGTTAAAACAGACCTTAGAGCATGTGTAGTTCCTCATCCATACGGATGAGAAACCTATAGAAAGCCCAAATTCCTTGCTCAAGTGCATGTAGCTGAGTCCATTTTTGGTGAATCCTAATTAAATCTCAGATTTCTTGAATCTCGGTCTAGGACTTTTTCCGCTCTAAAATATTTTTCTGTAGTCTTTTATAAAAATGACTTTCTCCATCATCTTTGGATCACTGAACTCAAGGAATAACTCAGATCAGACAAGAACAGAAGAGTTGTATCTTGACAGAACAATGAGTAAGATATTGGTGGGCAGAAGTTTTGCTGTATACTTAAATTATTTCATTTATGCAACCCTATCCAGGCAGAGAGCCAGCCCTGACTTTGTAGCTTCTGTTTTTAGAGGTTCCTCTATATAGCAGTATAGGAAGAAAGAAAAAACACATGTCTGGTTGCCTAGCACTGTGTTTTAAAACAGGGATTGGAGACCTTTTTTGTAAATAACCAGAGAATGTATATTTTAGGTTTTATGAGCTAAACAGTCTCTGTCACAACTACTCAGCACTGCTTTTGCAGCCTGAAAGCCACCCAGACCTAATACACAAATAAGAGTGTGGCTGTGTTCCAATAAAACTTTATTTATGGGCACTAAAATTTGAATTTTATATAATGTTTACATGTCATGAAAGATTTTTAATTTTTTTCAATCATTTAAAAATGTAAAAACCATTCTTAGCTTATGAGCCATACATAAAAAAAGAGGTAGTGGCCATAGTTTGTCAGCTCTTCATCTATAGGAACATACAGATAAAAATGGTAATGGGTCTGGCTGCAATAAAAAATGTACAAACAAGAAAAAATAAACTATTTTATCTGTGTCTAGTACTACAATATCCACTAGGCCATTGTCCCTTATAATACTCATAGCTGCCCATCAGATATATTTCTTAAATTCCTTTTGAAAAAAATATGTCCAGTCTTTATGATATATAACTATAAACTTCTTAAAGAAAGTGGCTCTTTCTTTTCCTTTCTCTGACCATGAGTTAGATGTTCCACAACCACTATCCTTGTGATTGAGCATGGCAAGTGCAGTGTCTACAGACAAAAGGTATGCTGTGTGCTTCTTCTGATCACCCTTGGCCTAAGTGGCATCCTATTATACCAATCAGAAGTGTAACAAAAAGTTTCTTTCCAAATCTAAAGGAATGATCTGTGGCAAATACAAAATACCCTTACAAAGCCAAGCAAGGTAATTTGAAGAAGAAAATGTAATGAGTTTCAGGTTCATGAAATGTGATATTGACAACAGCAGAAATAAATTGCTCCTATTTAACTGCAGTACAGCTCAGAAGAGATGAGCATAAGCCATGGTCCAATAATGCAGCTGAGGCTGGACTCTGAAAGACACACTCTATTAAGACCAAAGTGCTATTAAGGAGACAGACTTATACTGTAAAGTTGGAAGGGGTGGAGTAGACGAAGAAAGCCTCAATCTATACATCTCAGGGACCTGACAGCACTTGGTTTCTTATAAATCTAAGTAAAGTTATTAAGTGGTTGAGAAATATACCATTGGCAGCCAACCTGGGACAACAATGGAAAATGGATAGCCAATAGACAAGACAGACAAATAAAAGGACCAGGAAAGATGCTTTCTCACAGATTCTGAGAGGTAATAAACACTGCAAATGGGATTTTGGCTGCATCTTTCAGCACCAAGAAATAGCAAGATTCTGAACAGAAACTAAATAAGTGTGTTATCACCTGCTATTTCCTAAATATGGTTGAGTTAGAAGATCTAAATTCTATTGGGAAATGGTAAGGAATTTTCTAATTATAATAAATGTGCTGAACAAAATCAAAATAAAGACACCAAAACAACTCTCAAGGAAAGCTCACCTTCATTAATTCCAGGAAAAAATTAAGAATAAAAGTTGTGCAGTATATACCTTACTTCCCAATTTCTGAGGCTTTACTAGCCAATGCTGAAAACATGACCAATATAATCAATAAAGTAGAAAACTAGTTATTTAGGAATGTATAGAATAAGGTACCAGTTTGCCAATTTTACTTCTGCTATCACTTAATTCTGTTAAAATATCATAACAAAGCACACATTTGAGGAATTATTTTAAATTTTGCTATAGTCTAAAGTGCCAAATACATGAGTATCTCTCCTTATGAAAGAAATCAGTGAACAAATTTGCATAAAGATATTGTGTCTATTGAATCTTATTTCCCAGGTCTTATAATAATCAAACTAACTAATAAAATAATTGAAGTGACAATAGTAAAATGGTAAGGCAAGTATTGAAGTGATACTCAGGAATTCTGAATTCAAATCCTGATGCTACCACTAACCAGATGCATGACTTCAGCAACTTCATTTCCTTCTCTGCTTCTTCATCTGCAAAATGAGTAAATGAAAATATCTCCAAGAACACTTCCAACTGACATTCTGTGACACTACGTTAGTGTGAATATTTTATCTAAATGTTAAAATAATATACTTTAAAAGCTGCATAGAATTCAAAATTTTAAATCTTATTTTTTGATTAAACATGGAAAAATAATTCATATCCTCACTATGGATTAATACCAAGTATTTTATGTTTGAAATAACTAAAGGTCTAGAATGGAGATTACTGAAAGGTACAAGATGGGCCACATCTTATCCTATGAATATGGTTTGATTGCCTTGAACTGTGTAGAACAACATGTCTTTAATTTTTTAAACTAATTTTTATCCCTTAAAAATATGAAGACCTTTACAAAAAAAAGATATCAGATTCAGAAACATTGAGTCTTTATTCCTACATTGCCAACAGTAAGTCAAAGAATGGCTGCTCTCCTGAGATAGTAAATGAATCTTCCATTC
>NW_011888785.1:9923650-9924693 GCF_000151845.1 Pteropus vampyrus
TGATTGAGAAATTGGGTTTATATCTATTTCTTAGTTTCTATGAAAAATTACTGAATACAGGGAATAAAGTATGGGCTGTTGGTTGGGTTTATCTTGAACTTGTAAAATGTACAGCTTAAAGTCTTTTTTTTGTTTTCTATTATGGTATGGATAGATGTTAATGGTATGGGTAAACAGTTGTTAGTAATCTCTGCAGGAATCTTCCTTTGTTCTGTAGGTTCCCTGTGATCTGGTTGTATGGCTGATCAACCAGGTTCCCAGTCTAACGGTATGTAGCAGGCTATGAATTCTACTTGGTTTAATATGGATTCAATTCGTGTAGTTCTCATGCTTCTTCCCTGTATCACTTTTACTCATTGGAAGTTTTCAGTATTGTAAATCAACCAACTGGTATTATAATATACATGGAATTTTGTTTTCAGTTCTCTATCATACAAACTAAATAATAAGATAAAAAATAAAATTGGAAAAGAATGAGTCCCAGAACTAGAATTCTAGTAATTCCCTGATATTAAATCAAACCCTGAATTTAATATTAGACAAAGGCAAGCAAATTTAACAAATGGGTTTGGATAACTTACACATCAAAGAAAACAATTTCTTTCAAAGTTTCCAGAAATATCTCAAAAGTGGAAAGAATATCAACTAGTCTAATTAAGAACAATTTGGCATTATTTGATATGCTTGTGCTGATAACTCATGACATTCTGTTTTGTGAAATTAGAGAATATTAAGACAGGGAAGCTAGGAATGGTTGTAGGTAGTTAAAATACATGCTTTGAAATGTTGCTTATGTGTCATTAAAACCCCAAATACATTGTGGAATTTTGTGCAAATCAATATATCCATACTGAAAGACAGGTTTACAATATATTTTAAAATTCAAACTGTGCATGCCTTTTGATCCAGAATTCCACAGCTAGGGGTTTCTCCTGAGGAAATTCTCAGACAGACTCACACAGATAAAATTCAAGAATGGTCATCTTGATTGATTGTATACATAGTACACTGATGCCCACCAAAAGGAGATTAGTTATAATATA
>NW_011888785.1:9925753-9932675 GCF_000151845.1 Pteropus vampyrus
TTTTTTCTAGCCATAGAAGGAATAACAAAAACAAACAATCATCTAAACTCATCTGCGAAAAATGTTATTCTATATTATTGTTTAATATGGTAATGTGATCCTATTCTTATTTTCACTGTTTGTATTTATATTCATATATATAGCAGAGACATGAGTGAATATGCTAGCCTGTTTTATGTGAAACAAATTACTCCATATTTTAGTGGCTTAAAACCATATTTTATGTTTCTCACAATTCTTCTGATCTGGGTTGATTTATGTGTAGCTGCACTCAGGTATCAGACAGATATGAGTGGATCTGTACATTGGACCTATTTATGTGTTGGTGGTTTGTGTTGGTGGTTCACAGGCTATTTTTAAAAAGATTTTTCTCTAGACTGTATGACTGGGGGTAGAATTACTGGACTGCATGTTATCTGCACTTTCAATTATATTAGATATTGCCAAATTGCTTTCAATTAAGGTTGTACACACAGTGTATGATAGCTACTATTTTTTCACATGCTCATCAACATTTGAAACTGTTGGTCTTTTTTATTGGAGTTGAAAAAGTATCTCATTGATGTCCTATTTTCATTTTCCAATTTTCTATAGAGAATACATACTTTTTCAGATATTTATTCGATACACAGACTTCCTTTTCTCTGGATTTGTTTTTATCTTTTGCCCAATTTATAGTTGTCTCTTGCTGAACGGAAAAATCTTTTATATATTCTGGGTCTCAGTATTTTGCAGGTAAATGCATTGCAAATTTCTTTTTCAGCCTCTGGCTTTTCTTTTAAATTTTTGTATGTGCCTTTATTTATTTGTTTATTTGAGGGGTGGGGGGGGGCTTGAATGTAAATTATCCAATTTGTAATAAAGTTATCAATGTTTTTCTTTGTTTATTTATTTCTTGTATTTATTGAGGTTAGATCATTTGAGGCATTAATCCTTCAAATGTGGGTACAGAAGTTATGTCATTCTAGCATCCAAAAGGTACTAAAAATTATGTCCAACATGTAACAAACACAGCGAAGTAATTATTTTTCTCAATTTTTATAATCTAAATGTATATATATACTTTATTTTTCTTCCTTGATGTTATGTAATCTTTGAAAATCACTTTTTTTTTTTTTCCAGGACAAGAGAAGAATTGGTGGCATTAATGACAAGCTAATTTTAATCAGGAACTTTCTCCTTTTTTCCATAGAATCTAATAAATCTGCCCATGTATTAACTCAACTATAGAGGTTTTAGAGTAAATTACCAAAGCTGGTTCTAAAGACAGATAAATAATTCCTTGCTAAATAAAAACATCTGTAATTACGGAGCCAAGCTAATAGACAAATTTCATGTGTCAGGCGTTGGGCCGAGCAGCAGCAGCATCAGCAGCAGCAGCAGGACGGTGGAATTCCCTCTCTCTGTGGTACCCTGCTCCCTGAGCTCAACAGGGGAAAGGGAAAGTTCCTCCTCTCAAAGCACCTAGCATTGCCCCAAAAGCAGCAAAAAAGGAAATAAATTTTTAAAGAGCAAACAAAATGTGAGTAAATAATAAACTTATTTTATTCCCTTACTCCAAATCATATGAACACCCTTAATATGCCAAAATCTAGGTGAAAATAATGAATGTGTAACAGCCTTAAAATGTTCAATCACTATTTCTACTAGAAGGATACCAGTGGGGAAAATATAGATGACTTTGGTATAGACTTTAACATATAATAGATACTAGACACTGATCAAGTGATCATTTACATTTATTCTTGTAATGGTTACATGTATAACCTAACTTTGATGCTGCACTTTGAGACAACTCATATGGATCTGACTCTACACCAACAATTAGAGGTCAGCCCTTTCCATTTCTCTGTTGACAGCATTCACTTTCATATCATAACTTTTCTGGTACAAATTTTCTGGTGTAACTTCATCTAGTGACAGATAATATATAGGTCGAAAGAGTCCAAGAACCCACAGGAAAATTAACAACTGAGCAAACCCTGAACAAAAATCTCTAAACTGAAGAAAAGATATAACGTATTGATTATTTTGAGATATTGAATCTTATGATAATGAAATGCAATAGCTAGAGTTAGAGATTATATAATTGCAAAGCATTTTTTTCCAACTTGTAGTAAGTCAGATAGTAGTAAGTGTGATGAGGGGAGCAGAGTGAGAGCGATAGTGAGTTCCAAAATGAGAGTGAAAGTTGGGAAGGTGTACTATATAGGAGATAAATGTCTAACAAAATAAAATGTGAGCAGAGACACTTGAAGTAGGTTTAAGACACTGAATTACTTGACTCTCTGATGCCAGTTGAGAAAATTTCCCAAGATTCTGTGAGCTAAGATATAATTACCAAAGGTAGGTCCTACAACCAGTATCAGTTTATAAAATTTAACTTTAAGGATTTATAAACGTTTCACTTACAATAGCAAACCAAAACAAAACATCTAAAATGTAGTATTTTATAGGCATCAAAAATAATTTTACAGAAAATATTTAATGATATGAAAAAATTCAGAATCTATTTAGTGAGAAAGATAGTTTGCAAAATGGTATAAAGACTGTTAGCCTAGATTTATTTAAACCTATACATATGAAAAAATTGTATAGAAAGTTGTCAGACTTCTAATAATGATAATTTTAGGGAGAAATGATGAATGTTATAGTTTTTACTTTCCTTTGTTTTTGATTTACTATATTCAATTATAATAAAATTTTATTAAGAATAAATGGCAGAAATAACAAAACATAAAATTTAGTTAAAGCCTCACATTGTGTTACAAGTTTGTAAGGAGAATACATATAGATCAAAGTAATATTTTAGTGCTAAGATTAACTCAGGAATTTATTTTTCCAATGCTATCAGTAGAACTCTCCTAGGTCAAATAATGCCAGGACACTCATAGATCGTGACTGGTTTTATACCACCATCCCTGGTTTATTTTGTCCTGTTTATTAACCTTCAAACTTTCATTTATTTGACTTTGAATGAATTTATATGCTCTAAGTTTGTATCCTTATATATGAACTATATGTAAGTTAATATTCTTATATAGAAGCTATCTTTATTTACTTTGAAACTCCTAAGATATTCTGATTAGCAAAGGTTAACTTTAACAGATTAAAACATGCCAAAACAATTTAATGCAGAAGTGGTATTATGCCAATGTCTTTCTTTATACATGTTCACTCAGTAGACTGATAAAGATTTTAGTTCAAGTAGTTTATTTTGAATATGGGGCTGTGTGGGAGGGAAGGGAAGAGAACCAATAAACTATCTGGCAAGTTTCCACTCCAAGTAACTAGATCTTAATCTCTTTGAGGAACATATCATATATACACCAACCTAGGGGCAAAGAAGTTATGGTATTTATACATCGACTTTCCTCTTATTAGCTTGAGGGCTATTCCCAGAGTATTAATTCTCTTTATTTCTGATGTCCCTTGAAGAGGTAAGAAAGAGTGAATATGTGTGAGGTATTAGTCTGCACCCCTCTTCATTATAAATTTTTGAAGGCTCTGTTTTCATGATAGAAATAGAAAAAATAGGCAATTGATATAAAGGATGGGTTTTAAAAAATAGATCATTTTTCCAGCATTATTAAGATGAAATTTATGCTCAAGACACACTTTGACATCTTGCTCTCCTACTATGAAAAAAAATATCTAAATTTGCTTCTTGAATGATGAATGAAAATTTACTAAATAGAGTAGAGGGGAGAGAAAGTCTGGGGACAAATATTCAAGCAGAGAAAATTGAATATTCAAAGGCAAACCTACAAGAACATTAAGAAATGTTTGAAGAGCAGCAAATTGTCCAGTATTACTGAAGCACTAGATGCCACGGGGAAGATAACACTGAGAAGTAGACAGGAAACAGATTCCACAGTTACTTTTATACTATTCTAAAGTATTAAAACCTCATTCTGAAGGCAGTAGGAGATCAGTCAGAATTTAAGCATTTTTAAAGAAGCTTCTGATAGGAACTTGGAAGAAAACTGGTAGAGAAGAAAGCGAAGCAGCAATTTGAGATTCCAGAAATAATAATGGTTTGCATGGACAACGACGGAAAGACAATACGTGAATGTATTTCAAAGACATTTGCAAGGTGGAAAAATGAGGAAGAAGAAAATTTTTTAAAAAATAACTTCCAAATATTTGCCTTCATACACTAAGTAAATAAAAGCAACTGGCAGAAGCAGTCAGGAGGGCAATATCTTCTCTGGTCTGAAATAGACATTACTTTATAACTAATGTTACATATTATGGTATTTTGTACACTAAATGTTTTAAATTATTATTTCTTTAACTAAATCGAGGCATGTAATTCAATTATAAAATTGAAGGAGGGAACGGTAAAGGGAATAAAATATTCATTAGGAAACATTGCCCTTCAATCACTTGTTCATGCTTAGATCAAACAGATCTAATAATTTCTTGTTAAATTCATCAGTTTTCATTAGAAGAGTAATTGTAGTTGGTGAAAAGTAATGGTTACAGTGTGTTACACAATTATCACAGTGTGAAATGAACTAAAATACGTTTCTATAGATGATTTTCTGGAAATATTAGATACTAGGTTAAAGATATAGAAATATAAGATTTTCTGAACTATCATTTTGTTAAATCGAATTAAGACTTATTTATATTTCAGTTGAAAACTAATGTTGTCATTTAGACATTATAAAAAGTTGATAATATAACAGATTGTTCAAGGTTAAGGGAACAAAGTTTCATTTCTGTAAATGATCATGATGTGTATATAAAAGACTAGAGGAAACAGCTTGGATTCATGTTTCTAAACCTGCCTAATAGGTTAAAGCTTAATGTATATATTTCAGCCCTAAAAACCCAACTCTTTGTTTTCTCTTTTAATATTTTTCTCTATTTATAAAATCAATGAGTTCATTTGAAAAATATGTAAAATAAAGAATGCTGAAAAAACACGGTAATTATTATTAAAAAGAAAATATTTGCAAAAGACTCATGTGCTGAAGGACTGTTATCCAAAATATAAAAAGAACTCTTAAAATTCAACAATATGAAAACAACCCAATTAAAAAACTGGCCAAACACCTTAACAAATACCTCATCAAAGAAAATATACAAATGAAAAATAAGCATCTGAAAAAATGCTCTATATCATGTCATCAGAAAAATGCAGATTAAATCAATGAGATACCACCACACATCTATTAGAAAGACCAAAATCTGGAACACTGACAACACCAAATGCTGGTGAGGATGTGGAGCAACAGGAACTCCCATTCATTGCTGGTGGGATGCTAAATCATACACTCTTGTATTTGATGATTAGAAAGATAAACATACTCTTGCCAAACAATCCAGCAATCACTCTCCTTGGAATTTACTCAAAGGAGCTGAAAACATGTCTACACAAAAACCTGCATACAGATGTTTATGGCAGCTTTATTCATAGTTGACAAAACTTGGAAGCAGCCAAAATGTAAGTGAATGGATAAACTGTGATACATCCAGACAATAAAATTTCAGCACTAAAAAGAAATGAACTACCAAGACATGAAAAGACACGAAGGATCTTAAATGCGTATTACTGAGTGAAAGAAGCCAATCTGAAAAGGTTACATACTATATGTTTCCAAATGCGTGATATTCTAGAATAGAAAGAATTATATAGATATAAAAAAAAATCAGTGGTTGCCACAGGTTTGGGTGGAGGTAGGGATGACTAGACAAAGGCAAGGCAAAGTGGATATTAAAAGAAGTGAAAATGTTCTATGATACCATAATGATGAATATGTATTATATGTTTGTTCAAATCCATAGAATATATTAACATCAAAAGTAAACCATAATGTAATGTAGACTATGGACTTTGAGTGATTGTGATGTCTTAATGTAGGCTCATCAATAGAGAAATGTGCCACTCTGGTGAGAGATGCTGATAATGGGGAGGCCAGGAGTGGGAGTAGGGGGAGTATGTGAGAAATCTCTGTATCTTCCCCTCATTTTGCTGTGAATTCAAAATTGCTCTAAAAACAAAGTCTTAATTTTTAATCAAAAAAATATTTATTCTTTATTTTAGAAAGATATTTTGACAGAATTCTAAATTGACAGTGAATTTTATCCAACACTTTAAAAATGCCATTCCATGGCCTTAGGGTTTGCATAGTTTCTAATGAGAAATCACTGATATTCATTATATTTATTCCTTTGCAAGGTGTGAATCTCCTTTCTCTGGCTGCTTCTTACCATTTTTTGTTTGTTTGTTTGTTTTTATTTTTTCCTTGCTTTTTATTTTTTTAAATTGTTTATTGGGGTAACATTGGTTAATACAATTATGTAATTTTCAGATGTACATTATAATTTCACATCTGTATATTCTACTGTGTTTATCATTCAAAGTCCAGTTTCCTTCAGCTGTCATATATTCGATCCTCTTTACTACTTCACCCTACCCCTACCTCTCTATATCGGACCCACTTTACATCATCTACCTCCCCCAAACCTATGGTAACCACTACTCCATTGTCCATGTCCATGATCTCTGTTTGTTTGTCCTGTTCATTTTTTGTTTTTAGGTTTGTATCCTACATATAAGTAATATCATGTGATTATCAACTTTTTCTCTCTGGCTAATTTCGCTTAGCATGATTATCTCGAGGTCTATCCATGTTGTCACAAATGGCAGTATTTCATCTCTTCTTATGGCGGAACAATATTCCATTATATTTATGTACCACAGCTTCTTTAGCTAATCATCTATCGTAGGACATCTCGGCTGCTTCCTGGCCACTGTGAATAATGCCGTTATGAACATCAGTGTGCAACTATCTTTTCGGATATGGGTTTTCAAATCTTTGGGGTAAATACTCAGTAGAGGGATTGCTGGATCCTATGGTAGATCAATTCTTAGCTTTTTGAGGAACCTCCATACTGCTTTCCATAGTGC
>NW_011888785.1:9933985-9934351 GCF_000151845.1 Pteropus vampyrus
TCTTTGGGGTAAATACTCAGTAGAGGGATTGCTGGATCCTATGGTAGATCAATTCTTAGCTTTTTGAGGAACCTCCATACTGCTTTCCATAGTGCTTGTATCAATTTGCAGTCCCACCAGCAGTGTATGAGGGTTCCTTTTTCTCCACATCCTTTCCAACATTTGTTATTAATTTTCCTGTTGATCACAGCTATTCTAACAGGTGCGAGATGGTATCTCATTGTGATTTTGATTTGCATTTCCCTAAAGGCTAACGACATTGAGCAACTTGACAAATATTTGTTAGCCATTTGTATGTCCTCTAGAGAGAAGTGTCTGTTCCAGTCCTCTAGCCATTTTTTGATTGGATTGCTTGTTTTTTTGTTG
>NW_011888785.1:9934401-9934792 GCF_000151845.1 Pteropus vampyrus
TATATTGAATAACAGCGGCGAGAGTGGACAGCCTTGTCTTGTTTCTGATCTTAGAGGGAAGGTTTTTAGTTTTTCACCATTAAGTATAATGTTGGTTGAGGGTTTGTCATAGATGGCCTTTATTATATTAAGGTTCTTTCCTTCTATACCGATTTTGTTAAGTGTTTTGTTCATAAATGGATGCTGTATCTTGTCAAAGGCTTTTTCTGCATCTATTGATATGATCATATGATTCTTCTTTTTTAATTTGTTTATGTGGTGTATCACATTAATCGATTTGCATATGTTGAACTATCCCTGTGCCCCTGGGATGAAGCACACTTGATCATGTTGTATAATCTTTTTAATATGTTGCCATATTAGGTTTGCTAGTATCTTATTTAGGATTTTT
>NW_011888785.1:9934842-9939475 GCF_000151845.1 Pteropus vampyrus
CCTGTGCCCCTGGGATGAAGCACACTTGATCATGTTGTATAATCTTTTTAATATGTTGCCATATTAGGTTTGCTAGTATCTTATTTAGGATTTTTGCATCCTTACTCATGAGAGATATTGGTCTGTACTTTTTCGTGTGTTATCTTTACCAATTTTGGTATCAAAGTAACATCGGCCTCACAAAATGAGTTGAGAAATACTACCTCCTCTTCAATCTTCTGTAAGAGTTTGAGGAGATAAGTATTAAATCTTCTTTGAACATTTGACAGAATTCACTGGTGAAGCCAGTTGGTCCTGAACTTTTACTTTTTGGTAGGTTTTTGATGATTGTTTCAATTTCCATACTGTTGATTGGTCTATTTAGATATTCCAGTTCTTCTTGATTCAGTCCAGGAAGATTATATTTTTCTAAGTACCAATCCATTTCTTCTAGGTTATTAAATTTGGTGCTATACACTTTTTCATAGTATTCTTGTATGATCCTTTGTATTTCTGCAATGTCAGTCCTAATTTCCCCTCTTTCATCCCTGATTTTATTTATGTCCTTTCTCTTTTTTCTTTAGTGAGTCTAGCCATGGGTTTATCATTTTTATTAACCTTCTCAAAGAACAAGCTCTTTGTTGCATTTATTTTTTTCTATTTTTTTTGTTGTTTTCAGTTTCATTTATTTCTGCTCTAATTTTGATTCTTTCCTTCTGCTGACTTAGGCTTCATTTGTTCTTCCTTTTCTAGTTTTCTAAGATGAAGCATTAGATTATTTGGGCTCGTTCTTGTTTTTAGAGCTAGGCCTGTCATGATATGAACTTTCCTCTTATGACTACTTTTGCCATGTCTCAAAAGTTTTGACATGTTGTGCTTTCGTTATCATTCATTTCTATGTATCTCTTGATCTTTTCTTTTATTTCTTCCCTGACCTGGGTATTCTTCAGTACCATGTTGTTTAATCTCCAAGTATTTGTGGTTCTTCCTGAGTTCTTTTTGCAGTTGATCTCTAGTTTCAAAGCATTATGATCAGAAAATATGGTTAGTATGATTTCAATCCTTTTATATTTGTTGAGGGCTATCTCTTTGTCCCAGTATATGGTTGATCTTGAGAATGTTCCATGTGCACTAGAGAAGAATGAATAAGCAGTTGTTTTGGGACAGAAGGCTCTGTAATTGTCAATTACATCCAGTTGGTCTAATATGTCATTTAAGGATGTTATTTCCATATTGATTTTCTGTTTGGATGATCTGTCCATATCTGACAGTGGTGTATTTAGGTCCCCTATTACAATAATGTTTTGGTCTGATTCTCTCTTTAGTTCTCTTAGTAATTACTTTACATATTTCAGGGCTCCCCGATTGGGAGCACAGATATTAATAAATGTTATGTCTTCTTGGTGCATGATTCCCTTTATCATTATGAAGTATCTTTCAATATCTTTATCTTTTTTTAGTTTGAAGACTATTTTACCTGATATTTGTACCACTACTCCCGCTTTTTTCTGAATGCCATTTGCTTGAAATATCATTTTCCACCCTTTCACTTTGAGTCTATATTTGTCTTTGGAACTGAGATGTGTCTCCTAGAGGCAGCATATGGTTGAGTTTGTTTTTTGATCCATTCTGCAACTCTGACTTTTTATTGGTGTATTCAGTCCATTTACATTTAGGGTATTATTGAAATATTAGGTCTTCTTATAGCCATTTTATCTTTTGCTTTCTGGTAGCTCAGTGTTTCCATTGCTTCCTTTTACCTGTATTTGTTTTCTTTATTTTAATTGGCTCTTGTAGGTTTTCCCTCTAGTCCTTCTTGTTTTATGTTATATACTTCAGCTCTGAATCTTTAGCATGTGGTTACGAGTATATATATATGTATGTATGTATGTGTGTACATACATACACACATACATACAGTTGTCTATTTTCTTCTGTGCATGCCTTATCTCTATTGCCCTTTGCGAATTTGGATCTTTGAATCCCCCGCTTTTCAGTCATTATTATCTCAATTTATCCCTATGTATGCTGAACGTTCATTGCTATCTTGCTATAGCAATTCTCTTCTTATTTAAGCTACTAATACGCTGTTCTTAGTAAGGGTTGCATTTCTCTGTTTCTATTTGCCTGCTAGTCACTTTACTCCTAATTATTTTTTTGTCATTTTGTTTTAGGCCATTTTTTTCTTAATTACTAGTTTTAATCCATATAATTTTGATATACCTTGGTGTGAATATGTGTATATGTATAGGTACAGGGGTGTGTGTGTATGTGTGTGAATGCACATGCGTGGTGTGTGTATCCTGTTTGGATTCACTGAATTCTTGGGTCTCTGATATTTTTTTCATCACATTTGAATGTTGTAGGGCCTTATTTATTGTTTATTATTAGTATTGTTGTTGTTATCAAAATATTTCTTCCTAGCTCCCCTCTTTCTGTGATTCAAATTTCACATGTTAAGAAATATGATAATGTCCCATAGGCCACTGACATGCTGTTAAATTTTTTTCGGTCTTTTTATTCCCTGTGTTTCATTTTGGATGGTTTCTAATGCTGTGTCATAATGTTCACTGGTCATTTATTCTGCAGCTTATGACCTGTTATTAACCGCATCTTGTGAAATTTTAAGTTTGGCTATTATGTTTTTTATCTCTAAATGTTCCAACTTACTTTTGAATATTTCATTTTTTTAATTTTTGTGAATATGGAACAATAACTTTCCAATGTTTTTATCTGACAAATGCCATCATTTTGTCATTTCTTCAATTGTTTCTACTGATTTTTTTCTATTCATTATGAATCACTTTTCTTCACATACCTATACTTTTTCTTTAAACATCTCCTTGTCTCTTAAATCAGCCAGACTCACAGACTCATCATGGATTCTCCTTTTTTGTGTTGCCATTTGAAACTACCTTCAAACAGTAAGCCTGCTCAAAAGTAGAGCCCGACTATTTGTTTCTCATTTCAGGGATCTCAACTCTGTGCTGTCTGGTGTCCAATGTCTGAAAATGTCTGGTTTCACTTTGTTTCCTTTTTTCCCACTTTTTTCCTTGGGAATGGTAATTCCGTATCATTTATTTCTTTATAGCCAGAAGCAAAAGTTTACATTTTTAAAAATTCAGCACCAATAGTAAATATTTTTGTCTGTTCTGTAAGTTAGTTCTTGAACTTGGCTACAAATAACAAAAAACCTAAGCTATAATGACTTAACTGAAAAGAGATTCTTTTTACACATAAGACCTGAGATAGGTAATGCAATTCTGTTATGGCAGGCCCATGATGCCAACACACACAAAAAAGTAGTCTCCATAGAAAGTGATATTACTACTCTCAATTTTATTGCTATCTTGTGAAGGAAAAATGGTTGTTTTACCTTCATCTTTGTATCTGTGTTCCAGGAAATAAAGGGAAGAGACAGATGAATCTGCTTCTAACTGGAAACGTTCTCACATCTCATTGACCAAAATTACTTCACTTATCTACCCTTTGGGATTTGGAAAAGCTGGGAGCTATAGATGATTGAAATCTGGAATGTTGTCACCATTCCCATCACTCCCATATCTAAAGGAAGCATGTGGAAGCCATGCTTTATTAAATATTTACCACATTTGCAATAGGTAGATTGTATTCCAGAATATAGAAATACTATAATAATTGATTCCCTGCTATTCAACATTTAGATGCCATCTCAGCTGCATGGGTTTTTTTTGTTTGTTTGTTTGTTTTTTAAAGAAAGCAGCAAGTACAGGTGGTTTATATAAACTCATCGATTGTCAGGAAATAAGAAGCCATAGTGAAAATGAGAATAAAAGCTAAATTATATAAATATAGATTATAGATTAAATAGTCAACACACTTAATTCTCATCAGGTAAATGAAGATATTAAAAATCATATCATTTTAAAAGTCCCAGGCAATCCTAGACTATAATAGAGTATACTTTCTACATGATATGTGCCAAATTGCACAAATGTAAATCATAGAACCAGTGAACCATTGAAGCTAGCAGTTCATATATAAGTGGCTTATCGATGCAAACAGTTACTGACTATACAAATAAATAGAGATAGCAAACTCATTGGTATGTGTCGGATTTTTAGAGGTTCCATAATCTCTTTCTTGTTGACTACATTTCTTAGTACTATTTGTAATGAGAAACTTAAGTGGTATACTTGTACATAAAAATCCAGAGACTACAATTATGCAATGAGAATGAACATCTTAAAATCACGATAAAGTAGATGGGAATTAAGTACTAATCGAATCAACTTCAAACTTCTCTGAGGTTCAGAAATCAAAACCAGATTAGAGAACCTAGTAAGCACTATAAACTCTTTTCTATCCTGCACAGACTTCCTGCACAAATCTGAGGGATGAGAAAGTTGCAGCATTACCTTATAGTGCCTGTTACAAAACAGCACTTGGCTAAAATAAAATGAGTCATCTTTATGGAAGGAAACTTACAGAGGCTTCAGACATGCTGTTTGCAATACAAAATGTTTAAAACAAATAGAATATACTGACTTCCACTATACTTGGTGTTGCACATTCAGATTCAGTATTAATGCTTGTTGTGGGTCAAATGACACCGCTTGTGTATATTTTGATGTGTGCTCAAAGCCATATCCTTTGGAGTGACAAACTTACTTCC
>NW_011888785.1:9939525-9959922 GCF_000151845.1 Pteropus vampyrus
ACCACATTTGCAATAGGTAGATTGTATTCCAGAATATAGAAATACTATAATAATTGATTCCCTGCTATTCAACATTTAGATGCCATCTCAGCTGCATGGGTTTTTTTTGTTTGTTTGTTTGTTTTTTAAAGAAAGCAGCAAGTACAGGTGGTTTATATAAACTCATCGATTGTCAGGAAATAAGAAGCCATAGTGAAAATGAGAATAAAAGCTAAATTATATAAATATAGATTATAGATTAAATAGTCAACACACTTAATTCTCATCAGGTAAATGAAGATATTAAAAATCATATCATTTTAAAAGTCCCAGGCAATCCTAGACTATAATAGAGTATACTTTCTACATGATATGTGCCAAATTGCACAAATGTAAATCATAGAACCAGTGAACCATTGAAGCTAGCAGTTCATATATAAGTGGCTTATCGATGCAAACAGTTACTGACTATACAAATAAATAGAGATAGCAAACTCATTGGTATGTGTCGGATTTTTAGAGGTTCCATAATCTCTTTCTTGTTGACTACATTTCTTAGTACTATTTGTAATGAGAAACTTAAGTGGTATACTTGTACATAAAAATCCAGAGACTACAATTATGCAATGAGAATGAACATCTTAAAATCACGATAAAGTAGATGGGAATTAAGTACTAATCGAATCAGCTTCAAACTTCTCTGAGGTTCAGAAATCAAAACCAGATTAGAGAACCTAGTAAGCACTATAAACTCTTTTCTATCCTGCACAGACTTCCTGCACAAATCTGAGGGATGAGAAAGTTGCAGCATTACCTTATAGTGCCTGTTACAAAACAGCACTTGGCTAAAATAAAATGAGTCATCTTTATGGAAGGAAACTTACAGAGGCTTCAGACATGCTGTTTGCAATACAAAATGTTTAAAACAAATAGAATATACTGACTTCCACTATACTTGGTGTTGCACATTCAGATTCAGTATTAATGCTTGTTGTGGGTCAAATGACACCGCTTGTGTATATTTTGATGTGTGCTCAAAGCCATATCCTTTGGAGTGACAAACTTACTTCCCTTAAAATTGCTGACAATGCACTGAGTATATTTTTGGTCTCTGACCATCCACTGAGTCTCAGTTTAGCTAACACCCCTGAGTAATAGAGTCTTTTTGTCTTGTTTTCTTCATATTTACTTCCAATTTTTAAAAATCAGAGTGGTAGTTTCAAGGTGAGAGGGTCTGTAAAGGAATAGGTTGTCATCTAGTGTATATACATTCACAAAGTTAGAACCTGATATTTTAAACCACATGGTGGTACTTAATGGTGTTTAGAGACTTGAGAGTTAAATTTTAGTTGACATGAAGCTAAAAACGACCTTTCACTCATTTACCATGAGAGAGATGTTCATGAAACATCTTGTTTTCACTGCTTAGATTTTGAGCATATATGTGAAATAATGACTATCTAATTTAGTATTTAAGAAGTAATTTCCATATACATTTGATTATACTGACAAGTTAGATGAAACATGTTTTCCGAAATGGAAATTTCGGGTTTGATGTAACAATCATCTTATTTAAATACACGTAGTTAGGCATTTTTGTATTACTAAGTCAATACCTGCTTTGTAACACCTTTGGTAACTATCCATAGCATGACGATCATGCCCAATATGATCTGGCCCCTGCTCATTTCTCCAGGCTCATTTCTTAACACTTCTTCCTCTTAGGAAGCCACTGTCAGTGTCATGGTTCTCTTATATGGTTGAATCTTTGACCACGTTGTGTCTTCCTCCTGAAGTACTCTTTCTTCTCTTGCCTGCCTGAGCCTTATGAAGATCTATTTGTGTTTCAATATTCAATGAAGTTTTACTCTTGCAGTAAAAGCCTTTTCTGGTTGGCCCATGGCCAATCTTAAATAAATGACCATGTTCTTCTTAGTTTTTTTGCTTACCACTTAATAAATGTTCCTTGTGTAAATTAATCAACATAAAATTAGTCATATTTGGGAGATGGCACAGACTTAAAATATTAAAATAAGTCCACAGTCCCAATAAATTAGATTTTTAAAAATATCAATTCTTGCTTCCAGAAAAACAATGAACTGTGAGAATTTTTCAAGAAACTGAATGTTTTTCACATGATAGAAACATGACTTGCACTGTATGGATTCAAAATAAATGCAGGGTATGATGCTTATTCCTAAAATGTTCAAAATGTATTTGAGGAGATGAAACTATGAAGTATTGATTATTAACAAAATAACATTATAATGGGGTTTTAAATATTTTCCTATAAAAGTCTGATTCTTCTGTATATTTCAAAATATTAAGAGATTTTCTAGGTCATAGACTCAGTAATTTTATTTCTGTTTTATTCTGTAATTTCCTAATTTTAAAGGTTTCCTTCATTCAACACAAATTATTTTGTAATATTAAGGTAAAAATACATTCTTCCTGACAAAAATATATAAAAGGAGTTTAAAAAATACCATTTAGTAAGACAGATTTAGAATTAAAAAGTACAAATTTATAATATTTGAAAAAGCAATTGGTAATCTATCAAGGCACAAATGTGACACATAATTCCGCACGAATATATTAAAAGTTATTAGAACAGAAGAATGTTAAATGCAGTGTTACTCACAATAATTTAAGTAACAAATACAAGACAAATGCCCCATAATAAGTGAAAGACTTAGTAGATTATATCATTTTGGTGAACTTATCTGTATTCATTAAAGTAATGAAAACTATGGAAATGCAGAAAAACACTATTAAATTTAAAACAATATTTATTATAAACTATGGCTAAATGATATCAAATATATGCAGGTAAAAATAAAAAAATATGCAAAATTAAATATTTATAAAGTTACAGAAAGGTGTTATGTGTTCTTTCTCTTTTTAAAACTTTTAATGTCATGGTTTTGTTGTTATTGTTTTATAATTTATTTAAACAATGATTTTAAATAGAAAGTGAAACTATATGATGCAAGTAAATCTTTTTCTGTTATGTACTGTTTTCAATGACATTTTAAAATTCCTTATATATGAGCTATGTTGATGTTATTTAATGCATAAATCAATGTAATATGTCCACTTAATACTAGCTTTAATATTCTATATTGTGATATTGCTTTGTGCATGGTATTATCTTAATATTTAGAGGGTTCCACTTTGTGTTTATACCAAGACCACCTATCAGACACTTAAAGAATATATTCTAATTGACATAAATGTCTTCAAATATAACTACCAATAAATTTTACTAGGATAGTTTTCCTGTCCCCTCTCAAGATCTTCCTACATTATTTTCTTTAACTTCATCTCCTTTCCTGGTTTATTGAATCTTAATCCATTATAAAATTTAGGTGAAACCCATTGTTATAAATTCACTCATTCCTTATATTGTCTGGTTATTGTTTTGGTTATCTCTTACAAAAGTTAATTTACAGGAATAAATAATTATTTGGCTATTTTTTGAACAAAGTGAGTAAAGTCACAGAAACACTTCCACAAAAGCAAGACAGCCCTGGGAACCTAAGAGACTGAGACTAAGAACCTTGTCTTTCCAAATGTCTCCTTGCAGAGCATGTACCCATCTAACACCAGATGGATAAAACCGGACAGCATGGCAGATGAAGGGGTAATTCCCCAGTGAGAGAACTGTTTCCCTACTCTCACAGAGCAGGTGTACTGAAGACAGCAGAGATCAGAACTTGTTAACAGCACAAGCCAAAAAACTCAGGAATTTGCAAATTGAACAGGTGAAAATGTAACTGGTGATAATTGAAAGCTAATTATCATCAGCTAGCAATTGGCAACCAGGTGTTCTGAGTCACCTAAAAGGCAAAGCAGGAAGGACTGTGAAGATATTTGCTTTTGGCACAGATGAGATAAATGAGTTTCCTGACAGAGGCTTCAGTATAGGAAAATGATTAGTCTGTTTATTGCTGCTGTGTTTTAGTGTGCTGAGGAGCTAACCAGGAAAGAGCAAGGGTTACAAAGCAAAGTAATTATGGCTTGTGTGTAAGAAGTGCCTTATGGTTTTCTAAATTGGCTTTTTCCAAATGAGTAAAGGCAGAAATATAGTAACCACCAAAGCCACATCTATTGGCTGTAGTCCATCCTGGGAGTATGGTGGCTTTACTCTTTAAGTAGTGCTTAACACAAAAAGTTCTAGGAAAATAAAAAGCTTCAGGTCTATTAATACATATTACATATTCCTTAAAGGCATTTTTTTAGAAACTGAAGATTAGATAAGTTAATGAGTTCAAGGTCATAAAATTAGTAAGCAATAAATTTAGGATTCAAACTCAAAACTGCCAGGTACCATCATCCATGCTCTTTTATTATACCATCTTACTTTTTGATGGAAAATATTCCCTTGCTTAAAACAATTAACAGACTTGCTTCTCCACATTTACTAATGTAACTCTAAATATTTCAAAATATACGCATCGCCAAAAAGTTTAATAGGGGTTTATATTCAAATATAACATTTATATAGATAAGCACACTCATCATAATTGTACTGTTCAATGAATGTAATAGGATGAATACATCCATCTAACCCTACCCAGCCAAGAAGCCACTACTAGCTATTCAGAAACATTTTTTCACCCCTCTCAAACACTATCTCTTCCCTGAACACTGAATGGTGACTAGACTCCTTGCACAAAAGATTTATCCTGCGAGGGTTTGAATTTTATAAACAGAATAGCACAATTTTTATGCCTTTGTTTCAGCCTTCTTTCACTAAACATTCGTGAGATTTGTCCTTGCTATTGGGTGTAGAAGCAATTCATTTTATTCACTGCCATACAGTATTCCGTTATAATTAATATATCACAACACATTTATCCCTCTATATTTGGTGAACATTGGGGTGGATTTTTGTCCATTACTATTAATGCTGTGAACATCCTTTTTTTTTATTTTAATGAACATATGAAAGCATTTCTTATGGTTATAAACCTGGATATTTTATTACTGAGTCATAGGACTTGGTTAGGCTCAGCTTTCCCAGATAATATCAAATAATCCTCCAAAGTGATTATACCAATTTGCACTCCCACCAGCAATGTATGAGAGTTTTTGTTACTCCACAACCTTTCCAGATATTACCAGAGTAATATCGGTCATTTAATTTTAGCCATCCTGGGAAATGGAGCTCATAGATTTAATTTACATTCAGTTGAGGCTTAATGAGGTCGTACCTCCTTTCATATGTTATTTTGACTATTTTAATGTCCTCTTTTGTAATGTACCTGGTTAAAGTATTTTATCCAATTTTCTGTTAGTTTTCCATCATTTTCTAATTGATTTATAGAAACCATTACGTATTCTAGGTGAGGGCTCCTTTTATCAATCATAATATTGCGATGATCTTCTTGAACTCTGCGGATTTCTTTTTTACCATATAATGGTGACTTTTGCTGAAAAACTGTTTTTGTTTTTCTTAAAGTGTAATGTAGCATTTATTTTTTCTAAATGTTTAAATGGGGTTTTTTTTTTTCCTATTTAAGAAATCTTTGTATAACCAAAGGCCATAATTATGATGTGATTGTTTTTAGTTTTTTTACTTCCTACATTTTTATCTGTAATCTTGGAAGTGACTTTTGTATGTGGTGTGATGTAGGGTTTACATTCATTTTTGCGTGGATCTTCAGTTGACTCAGCAGCACTTATTGAAAAGCTTGTTCTTTGCCTGCTGCTTTGAATATCTGCCCTTCTCATAAATCAAGTGTTTGCATATATGTGGGTCTTTATTCTGACTAGCTATTCCAGTCAGTTCTATTTTTCTCTCCTTGCATAATTAATATACTTTTTTATTAATGTGATTCATAATAAGTCTTGATATCTTGTAATATGCCTTACAACTTTGATCTTTGTCTTCAAGTTTGCCCTGGCTATTCTCACATGCATTACCGTATGAACTTTAGAATAATCTTGACAATTTCACAAAAACAAACAAACAAAAAAACAGACTTTGATTAGGATTGCATTAAATCTGTGAGTCAATTTAATGAGAACTGACATTTGTACAATATGAAGACTTCCAATCCAAGAATCTACTCTATCCCTCCATTTTATTGTTTGTTTTAATGTCAAGAGTCTACAATTAAATATAATTCTTGCTTTATATATAATCCATCAGATCAAGGAAGTTTTCTTCTATTCTTAATTTTCCAAAAGTTAGTATCATGATGAGATAAAGAAATTATCAAATGACTGTTCTATATCTATTATTTTCTTGATATAATGAATATATCAAGTTAATTAACTATCAAAAGTTAACCTTGTTATATGCAGCATTAGGTGGTCAACAAACTTTCCAAATGCCCTTGAAAAGGCTGCATGTATTGGAATTGCTGTTTATATAACACACACATATTTTTTTGTGTGTTTATGTGTGTTATATAATGTATTTTTATATAATATATACAAGTTTACTTGTATTAATATAATTAGATACTTGTTCATTACAACTTTCAAATTTCTTCACACTTATTTTTTGCCTACTCTATCATTTGTTGAGAGAAATGCTCTCAAATCTCAGACTATGATTATAGATTTGATTAGTCCTTTCTACATATTATTGCTTCAGATACTTTGAAGATATGTTATTAGGTACACAAATATAGAATAATTTGACTCCCTGATAAATTAACTTTCTTTTATTACAAATTATCCCTCTATTTCTAGAATGTGTCCTACCTTAAAAATCTGCTTTTTATAATATTGGATAGTGGTATTAACCTTTTTTGGTTAGTATATTTTACATTTTACTTTGAACCTTTCCATAACTTTAAATTTAAGCTATCCCTTTTGTAAGCAATATCTAAATGATTGTAATCTTTTTCTTTATTCTGGCAATACTTTTTTATTATAGTATTTAGTCTATTTATATTTAATGCAATTACTGACCGTTTAAATTTGAAATGTTACTACTTCACAGACAGATGCTCACACACAAACATATCTATCTGTATGTATGCATATGTAAACTCCACTAGACATTATTTTTATTTTGATTATTCAGTAATTATTTTACTTTATCCACCTATTTTTCCTCTTTCAGATCACAAGTGCTGTGTGACTTGGTAAATCTCCCAATGGCTTTAGATCATTTTTGAATACAGTGTTACAGTTGTTCTTCCTGGGAAGTTAGGTTTGATACAAGAAAGTTCATCAAAGCTGGTAAACTGGAAAGGAATTTATGAACTGTGAGTCAATATCGGAGACTTACTATGAAAGGAAGAAATAGCAGTAGCTTGAAAAAACAGACCTCATTTAAATATTGAAACAATTTCATGGTCAAGTAGAGAATTTTAAAGTAGTGTATTGCCTGCAATTGAAATCTCTGTGCAATTTCTGACCTAAATTACAAGGTCTCACAAAATGGAATTTACATAAAATTTATGGACAGAACACACATTATGCTAGTTTCTTTAGAAGTTTTTTTTGTTTAAACTTAAAAACACATTCGTCTTAACTTTATCCTGTCTTCATAAAAACTGTTGTGCTTCTAAATTTTCAGTTGCTTATAGACATGCTTCATAGTCTCAAACATACACCTTCATACAGCATATATCGAACTGTATTGTTAATGTTTACTTGCCAGTCTTCCCTACCATACCATAAGCCCCTCAGAATAGCGTGAACTCTGCTATATACTCCATATCCCCAACATTTAATACTGTAGGACCTCCATTAATATTTATTCAGTGGTTTTAAAACATTTATGTAGGATAATCTTTTTCAAAATAAAATGTTTTGCTAAATTATCAAATAGTTTTATATAATTCCTTAATTTATTCAACACTACTATTGAGTATTGGACAGTTTGAGTATGAACAATTCCTTTGAAAAGATATGCTACAAAAAGTTATTTGTTGATGTTTATTATCATGACGATTTGAAAATACTTAATTACTACTGGCAATAATCCAGTAGAAAGAGAAATTAAAAGCAATTTAAAAAGTAAAGAAGTAATCAATAGCATTCAGTTTCTAAGAAGACAGACAGAATCACTTTAGTCTTAGCCAGGACGACTTGGAGGCCCAGCTTATCTATTATAACAGAAGGAGGGGATAATGGGTAGAAGTACAACTAAGTTCAAGAATGAGTTCTCTTTTGTCTATTCCTCTCTCTTTTCATCTACATAAATAGAAAGTAAGACGGTGTGCTGACACTGAGAGAGTCGAACTGAGAGTGGGAGGGTGGACATTAGAGATTTGAGAAGAATAGAGAAACTTTGAAAAATAAATATGGAGAGTGCAAGGGTTGGCAAGAGAAATGTACCAGGATTGCTGAACAATACTGAGTTGATCTGAAGTTGAAAGTCATAAATTAGAAAGTCATGAATAATAGAAGTAGCGATCTGCTTTATTATAATATTGTCTCTAGGATATTTGTGCTACTGGGACACAGGTACAAATAAAGCAGATATTTGGGTTCATTCAGGAATGAGATGCTAGCACAGAGATGTGACAAAAGGAAAGGGGAAAGAAAATTATGATGTTAGTGAAAGTTTGTTGATGTGATATGCCTTGAGATTTAAACTGAGTATGAAGGCGGTGAAGAAAGGAAAGATCTGGTCAAGTAGGAAATGAGGGGATGGAAGAGCTGAAAAGATCTAAGGATATTAATGAGAGTTACTAAACATGTAAACTGGAAAGAGAGAAGATTTAGGTCACAAAGTTATATTATTGAATTAGTAATTATAGGATGATGCACTTATGGAGCACGATGTGACTATGGAAATAGATTGTTGAGGTGAACAGAAAAAGGAGGTAACTGAAAATGAGGAAGTCACTAAATTGACAAGTGAAGGTCTACTTTCCATATAAATTATAAAAACACTCGAGATCATGGAGCTCCTTTAGTTCAAAGGGAATGACCCAATTAGCCTCACTCATATTCTCTACTGCTTAAGACATACCTGTGTCTGAGGTAGGAAACCCCTAGTATGAAGGGTTTGAAAAACATTGGTTTGTCAATAGTCTTTTTAAAAAATTAAATTCTTTCCTCTTATTTTTCTGCCAGTGTCAAGGCAGACAAATATTTAAGAGGGTCTTATTAAGGGAAGTAACTCCTGAAATGAGACCATATGTCAAACCACAATTATATAAACCCACTAAAAACTAGTTTGCATATTTTTATTGTTGAGCCACTACTTCAGCATCAAAATAGTAGTGCCTGCCCAGCAGTTCTACTGCTACTTTTCCCAAAACTAAAATGGTATGAGTAGAAGACCATTATTCTTGACTCCCAGTTATAACTGGATCACCCACATGGGAAAGAAAATGTTCTTTTACCCTATAATCTTCATCCTTACACACATACTAAAAGTAGAAAAGAAATTCCAGAAAGCTTTTATCCATATGAAAAGGCATTGAGGGTTAAATTTTGCATGATTTGCTTCTAGGGACATTTATATTCTTATTATTAAGGAAGCAAAGCCATACACGAAGAGTACAGTTTGTGAAAAGAAAAAAATAGAACAGCACAAATAGAAACAAGACAAATAACCGCTTCTGAATTGCTAGCAGAGGGTGAGGAGAGGTTAAGTACCAAGCAGATTTCAGGAAAGATTCATAGAACTAATTCAACTTGTTCTACTTTGGCAGGAGAAAATTCAGGTCCCTGTAACCATACCAATAGTTTGGGAAGAAGAGTGAGTCCTCTTGCCCTGCAGAGAGTAGGTCACAGATATGCCAGGTAATGCTGAATTATTTAGGGGTTCATTATTTTCTTCATGAGTTTCCCCTTAGACCTTTGTTCTCTACCTTTTCCTTATTCATGTCCATGGTTAGTCATTTCACTGCTCATTAGCATCTAAATTAAAGAGTTGGAACTTAGGTTAAGTTGAGATCTGTTAGATGCTCTAAGGGGGAAAAATTAAGGTGGGAGAGTAACAGCAGGTTCAGGAATAAAGTTCAGCTGTGACAATTCTTTTTTCCTTCCTCCACATTTCCTTCATGGAATACTCTCCATTCTCTTCTAAGACCCTATGTTCTACACTCCCATTGAGAAGGCACTAGTCCATGTGACCTAGTCCCCTGGCATTAAATGATAGGAATAAACTAATAGTCAACTCAAAATGAACCAATTAGGATTTCTTTCCTGTGATTTTAGAGCTATATCACACAGACATTAGCTATTTTTAACTGAGGTCTTGACTGAAGAGATTTCCTCCAGTCCAGATTGGAATCCCCAGTTTATATCTAAACAGAGCCAATCTTTAGATGCAGAGAATTGAAACAGGTATGTGACGAGGAAGAGGGCTAAGAGATCATGCAATCCTGGAGGAAGAAACAGCACAACTAACTTTCCGATTCCTGGTTCTTATAGTTCACAGTAATTCCTGACCCTGCCAATAATTCCTGACCCTAAGTTTGAGTTTGCAGTCTGATTCTTGAACCCTTCAATAATTAAAAAAAAAAAAAAAAAATCCCCTCACCTTATCTCTTTACATTTTAAGTAAGTTGAGTTCTGTTCCTTATATCTAAAGAATACCTGGTATCCCAAAAGTCATAACTGGGGTATTAAGAACACTTGAAACCCAATCAGAATTAATGATTTTTAAAAATATATATACTTCTTTCTTAACACATTAAGACCTAATAATTACATTTAGTAATAATGAAAATAGTATTTGATATTTTAAGGTATTTGCAACAACTGAAACATGAGAATAACTGACCTTTAATGTTGACAAAGTTACAAGTAATCATAGGTTGTCAACCACATTTACAATGGAAGAAAATTGTAAATTTCAACAACAGGTTAGTAAAAATGAAATTGTTTTCCTATTTAGGTTCATGCACTCTTGAATTCTATCTCTAGACCTATTCAGGGTCTAGGTCCCTAGAATTAATGATTTTTTTTAAAAAAATAAACTATTGTCATGTCTCGTGGAATGATATTGTATCATATATGAATAAAAATATTCCTAAATATTTTATTCTATATATATGGAAGGCTGAAAAAAGTATCATAAAAGGAAAGGATCTGACAGCTCTGTGAGGGATGAAATGTGGAGAACTGTCTGAATAATTAATAAAGCTTATACACTTTCAGTATAAGGCAGCTTTTCAATTCCACAATCAGATGCACATTCCACTTTGGGAAAAAACTAAATTACATTATGGAAAGAAATAAAATTTGAAAGACAAAAAGAAATGAGTGAAGAAGTAAAACAAGTCTATGAAGGAAAAAAGTGACATGAGCAAGACACTAAGATCTGGATCCCAGAGACATCTACCTTCTTGTCTCATCTCAAGCAGAATCACCACTATTTTCTTAACTGAGCAGAGAAAACCTCTGAACTTTGGCTTCATATGGTGAATTCTTCTAAACAACAGAAAGTAATGTTACCTGGATCTTCTAGCATTATAGTATGCCTGTCACATCCCAACATTCTTCTCTAACACCACTACTGCTCAAATGCTAAGCCCCGTAAATCCCTCCATCATTGAGTTCTATAATGTCCCTCTCTTTCTCACATACACACATCACCACCACTATCACCTTTTGAAGTATTAAATGCCACCCACCCTAACCATAACTATGTGCCTGATAGGGTCAAACCTATGAGATCCCTGAATAAGATTTACCAATGACCCTCATTTCCTACACAATAAAATCTCAACTCTTTATAAAGTATAAAATTCCTTATGATGTGACTCTTGTCCACTTCCCAAGCCTCATTTCATGTGCCAGTCCCGCACACTCTGGCCTTGTTCTAACTAATCTCATTTGTCAGAACTCACTATGTCCCCTGCCCCTCCTTCTCACCCTGTCCCATTGCACATATTGTACATTCTACCTGGAATGCCCTACCCCTTCAGTTGAGCAGGCCTAACTGTCACCTACAAAAACTCAGTTCCTCTGGAAACATTCATGAATTGCCATTCCTTCCCTACTCTCCAAGACTGGGTAAAGCATAATTGCCTATTTGTGGAACTTTCTCCTCTACTTGACCATAACCTTTTTAAGAAAGGGAGTATGACTTTGCTTTCTATCTTCCCAACATCTATCATAATGTCCAGCCCATAATATAAAATCAATACATGTCAGTTTAATAGATTTTAATTTAATTAATTTCTGTTTTGTTGTGACAGCTGACACCTCTAATAAGTTCACTTTGGGCTTTCTATATATTAGGATTAAAATTTAACTAAAAGCTGTTTGGGTCTCACTTTGAAGCTGACTTCTCTTAATGGATTATTTTTAGATATAAGGAAGTATATTATTGATATTAATTCCCTTCACGATTCAGCCAGTCATCTGAACTTTAGTCTAGAACAAGTGGTCTCTCTGCATAAATGAAATACAAATAATTTTTAAATGTTAATGATACTTTAATAAGGAAAGATAATTTTATACAGGACAAGAAATCTACTTATTAGCTTTATAATTATAATATTTTAATTAACAGCAGAAGTAAAAAGGCATAGCCTATTTTATTTTGCCCATAGGATGCTCTTACTCTTTCAGAAAGGCAGTTTGGGTTCTATTTGCATATCCTGTCAGGTATCTAAAATCCAAGTCATTAAAGAGTTTTGCTAATCTCGGGAAATTTTGCCGCTCATCTGTAATAGAAAGTGCTCTCACAGGAAAAAGACTCCCAGATGGAGAAATCCAACATTAGATACAAAGCAGTATAATTCTGCTTAAGATGGCCTTGAGATGGAGCCCATTCATGGATTTTAGCATCCATGAAATTGAAGGAATAAGCATACCTTGAAAATGGTTTTATTTCCTTTAACAAGCAGGATAGTATTCTTGCTTTGCTGCTTTTTAAAAGTTTTTAGATCTTCAATGGCATTAAAAGCTAGAGAATGGAAAACAAAAACTGCAAGCAATTGCCCAGCTAATGTGTGCCTCAGATGCAAAATTGGGAAAAAGTAGAACATCTTCAAAGAGGGTAATCAGCCTGTAATGAGTGATAAAAATTCGATTATCTAGCAGTGCAAATTTGTGCAACAAATTGCTAACGGCCACGTACGGCCTAGAAACCTATTTCCCAGTTTCAAATCATTTCAACTTTCAAAAAGAAAAAATAATCACAAAGACCTCAAAAATATTTTTTCATGTTTGTCAGTATCTGCCAAACATAGTTCTATAAACCACTTATAAACTTCAAGTTCTCTTCGTAATATAATTATCCTTTTTAACAAAAAACATAAACTATTCTAGAGTAACATTTTCAAAGTACATTCATGGGATGAAAATGGATGTTTGTTGAAACAAAAAAAAATCAAAATAAGTAAACTAGATTTCATGCTCAAAAAACTCAGAAAACTGAGTAAGCAAAGGTGAAGAGGTTCCTTTATTGTTTGATATCTTAGAGATCTTATTGAATATGCATTGTGAACCTCTAGGAAGGAAATGGTTTTCCAAACTATTTTGACCACTGAATCTTTTATTCCAGAAGCACCGCAAGAATACTATTCTTCAACATTTCCCTAATAAAAGCCTTATTAAGTATTCATAACCAAATAGTATAAAATCAATAGTTATAGTACTTCGGATTTTGCTTCCATGTGTCTGTGTTTTGTTTCGCTTTAGTTGCTTTTAGAGTACACGGCAATGACTCAGTGGAAGACCGATTCTCAACATGTCAAGAGACTTCTAACCACATGGTCTGACCAACTGGTTTGGAAATAAGTAAAATCAATAATGTTGTAGGAAGATACCAAAATATTCAGGAGGGCCATTCTGACCAGCATTCTCACTGTTTAGCTCCATGGTTCTTCTTTTACTCATATCTACTTCCAGTTTATTCCAACCTGAGAGTGGAGTAAATTCTTTCTAGAATTATTCTCAATCCAGCCACTTTGAGAGTAACTGAGCTAGAACAGATATGATTCCTTTTTGGCCCTAAAATTTTAGAACTACCAATCGGTTTGTAGCAGAAACCCAATATAACTCAAAGCTACAAAAAGATAACATTCTCATCTTCTCAGACCTAGTAAAGTCCTGGTAATGTCACTGCAAAATAACTACCTTCTAGATCACAGCTGATGGAAATTTAAATGCAACGAACTTGTCTGTTTGCATTTCACTGGTTTTGTAGTTGTTTTTCCCCTTTGAGGTTTTAACTTTAAAGTAACTGTAAATCCTATGAGAGCAGGGATTTTTGTATGTTGTGTTAATCGATGTATTCCTACTGTCTATAACAGTGCCTGCCATATGTTAGACAGCATAAAATGTTCCTGGGTGAATGAATTCACTTTAGAAATAAGTTCTCCTAACTCTGTGATGTCAGAATCCTCTTCTTAATATTGTAAGTAAAAGAAAAATTGGCAGAAGCAAGGGAGATTGGCCATCTGGTCTTACTCAACGTCAGTGGGATTATTGAGTTCCCAGGCTCATATATAAATTCTACCCTTTTCAACTATACATAATATGCCAACTGGTACCTTGCCTTTTGAAATACAAATAAAATTGGCTTTTCCCAACCAAATGTCAGTGGGTATCTCTCTCAACCTCTCTCAGAATTCTTAGGCGTTTACATGCCCCCTAGTCATCACTGGCTTCAAGTTCTTCTTTCCTCTTAATTACTTAGTTCGACTTGCTATCCCATATATATTGCCCTTTTTCTTCAATGAATCACTTCCTACTGGAAGATGTAATAATTTTTTTGCCCATTATTTTTATTCAAGTTTACTGAAAACTGATAATATAATACATCTGAAAGCAGCACTTCTGGTTCCCCTATGATGAGAATGTTGCTACACTTGATGTTGTCCCCAAGTCCCCTTAAATTACTCTCATGTTTTTGGATTCTTTTTACTTTTTGCTGTTCTGATTGAGTGTTCTCTGCTACCTTACCTTCTAAATCACGTATTAGTTCTGCTTCATCTAATCTACCACTTATTCCCTATAATGTACTTTATTTCTGTTATTGTACTCTTCATTTTTGACTAGCTCTTCTTCATGTTTTCCATCTCTTTGTTAAAGGTCTCAGTGATTTCATCTACTCTTATCCTAAGTTCTTTGAGCATCCTTATACCAAGTGTTTAGAACTGTACATCTGGTAAACTGCTTGTCACTATTTTGTTTAGTTCTTTTTCTGGAGTTTTGTTCTATTCTTTCACTCAGCCACAATCTCCACTGGTTTTCACAGCCAGAGGTTGTGGGGACATCTCATCCTGACACTTGAACCCTGGGCTGAAAAAGCCCATTGTGGTGCCAGGACCCCTCACTCCTTTGGGGGTACCTCTGCAACTGAGATATTTCTCCTGATCATCAACCACCACATGCGGCTGTGGGACCAACTTGCTTCACATCTCTATCCCTCTTACCAGTCTTGTGGAGGCCTCTTACATGTGTCCCCAGTTGTAGGACTTCTGTCAGTGTCTTAATACTATTATTCCTCAAAATAGCCACTGGTTTAAGGCTAAGTCTGCAAATGACTTTTACTAGAGATTAGAGTTAATGGATGAGGTTTACATCGCAGCAGAATAAACAAACAAGAATTGAATACTCCCTATTTCAGCTCTTAAAATCCTTTTGGTTACCCCACTACATGGAATGTGCAACTGGACATTCTCTTCACAGATTCTTGTGTTCTCATCAGGTTACCTTCCCCTGTCTTGCTACTTACTTCTTATACAGATATTTGAATGCAGAGATTGGAGTGATTTTTTCTTTCCCATGGCTGTCTGAGAATTCAAATAAAAAATTCTTAACCAAACGCAGTTTCAAACGTATTTGTTTCTTGTTGAATGGTGTTCTAATTCCAACCCCTCTTCATACCACTTCTCATACCACCTGCACATAAGAGGTGATCCAGGACTCTTGGGTGAAATTCGGGTGTGGACTTCTGAGAGCATGAGATTTGTTTGGAGATAGATTTTATCTTCCTCAGGACTAATGAATATGGACCCACTGGAAGGACTGAGTTATAGTCAAGTAAAGTCAAGTTATAATCCTTAAAGGCTCTATTTCTTTGAGGAATATTCCATTTTTAAAATCATAAAGATAAAATCGTTTCTAACACCATTTTTGTTAGCTGTGTTTATAAAAGAATACTCAAAAACATTTTTGGAATACAGAGAAAAGTCAAAGAAAAAATTACTCCACTGACTTACCTCCTAATAGAACCACACTAATCATTTTGGTACAGTTCATCCCATTCTTTTTTCTATATAGGGCTCCTTTATGCAAAGTTGTTAAATTCTTTTATGTAAATTCAATTGATATATCTTGCTCTTTCACATCATTGATATAACCTGCTTTTTCACTTAACATATCTTAAGCACTTTCAAAATTATTGTTGTATTTTTAATATCTTCACAATACTCCATCAAGTAAATATAATCAATTTAATAATTCTTCTATTAGATATTTGGCTCCTATCTAATATTTTCCACTGAAAATAATAGTTTACTAAACATATTTATATGTAAAATTTGTTCAATATTTAGATTGTTTCCTTAGGACTCATTTTGAGTTAAAATTAGCTAATTCAAATATTTGAACATATTTAAGGCTTGTATATTTATTGCCAATTGCTTCTAAAAAGTTTATATTATTTTTCACATTATGGTATTTATAATTTTACTACATCAGCTTTTTTATTGTTTGATCTGAACCAAATATTTGCTGCTACCAAGGCTGTTGAGCTTGAGAATAACAAGCCTGACGCAAAGCCTTTGAGCTGGCATGAGGTCAGTGGAGGCTTCTAAATAACTTTCATCTTTCCCTGTTTGACTAGGATGATCTTCTCTCTTGGTTAAGGAACAGGCTGCGTTTCCCTAATTACTAACAAAAAAATTGTGCTTTTAAAAGGTAATCTTTGGGGTTTGTTACTATGTTGCTAATTATTCAGTGACTGTTATTTTTTGTAACATTTTTCTAATAGCAAAATTATACATATTTATTGTAAAAAATGGAAAAAATATAGACAAGTATAGGGGACAAAGTTTTAATTACTCAGCGTCCACCAGCTAGCAATAAACTCTAACATTCAGTACATTTTCTTCTGAGTGTAATGAAACACATGATGCCATACTCACAGCACTGCTACCACCACCTCATAACAACCAGGCCCATATTATACAAACGGCCTGCAATCCTGACTGTGTAAGGTAACATTATACTATGAGACTTCCTCACACCATTAAATATCCTTTGATAACATGAATTTTAAAAGCATATGATATCCCACAATATGTATATACCATAATTTATTTAACAGTTCTGTTATTAGACATTTAACCTTTTTTTCTTTTCATTTTACATGATCTTGTTGCATGTTAAAAGATGTAATAAAGATCCTTGTACATTAATCTTTGTATGGAATTTTGATTATCACCTAAGGATTAGTTCTTATGAAGGATTTCTGAGCCAAAATTTATGAATACTTTTAAAGGTTTCTAGTACAGACTTCCAACATGCCCTTCAAAAAATTTATACTAATTTACTCTCTTTGTTGTTATACGAGGGACAACAGATTGCAAAAACAGAAAGAGTAGGTAAAAGTTTATAGCAATTTAACTAATATTTATTAAAATCTCACTATGAGCATTTGAGAAGTAATTTATACTAAAAAAAGCAAATAGCAAAAATATTCGCAATGATGCTGAATTTTTCCTTACCACGAGGAACTTTGTAACATTTTTCTTTTTAGGTAATAAGGAATTCTTTAATTTTTAAAACAAAAGTAGACCAAAAGATACTCACTTATATACAAATTTGTTTTGAAATTTATTAAGAACAGAGGCAAGTAACAGCATGTACTATGTTTCTTCCGAGTTGTATTTAACATTTTTTAATAAAATTATTCTCAGAAAAGCCTATATAATAAAACTAAGCTATCCTGGTCTTTGTAGATAAAATTATGCTGCCTAATACAATTCATTATAATAAGCAAAGTGAGTATACCTTTAAAACGTATAAAATGCTATTAACATCTCTAAGACACATTTATATATAAGAGCATATACAGTAATAAGAAAACAACCTTTATTTTCAAAGGAATTAACAGCAAGGAAACTACAATTTACTGAGAGCAATATTGAATGACATAATTCAATTCAATAAGCATATAAGATATGTTCTCAGTGTTGCAGTAGATTCTACTGAGTTACAGTAAGCCATCAGAGGAGTAGTCTGGTGAGACAAGACTGCACATAGGTGAAAGTGTTCAACCACATAAAACCATACGCTGAAAGAAATGGCTCAGTCAGATATAAAAAACAAGGAAAAATGAAAGCAGATAATTTGTATATTTTTAGTATAAGATAGTCAATCCAAATTATCCAAAACTTAAGAGTATTTTAATACTGTCTTATAATTTTGGAAAACATTTTCTTTTGTATGTTCATCATTCTCCACACAGTACTCTATATATTAATCTATCCACTAACTCATATCCTTTCTTTGGGCAATAACACCTTCATTTATCACTGGACAAAATATTACGGATTAAAATAATTGTTAGATAGACTCTAGCAAAGCAAATAGTTGTGGTTTTCTTACTCAGTTCGTAATTTAGAACACAGTATATCTTTACTGATATTGTGGCTAATGTAAATAGTCTATGCAGAGGAAATACAAATGTAGGGTGATATATATTAACTACAGCTTTATGCTCTTTGGAAACAGAGAGTTGCATGCTATCTATACATGACATCTAGATGTGCCTGTATATACACTCTCTATAATACATATGTACCCACAAAGAGAAATGTGTTCTTTCAGTCATCAAGGATATACCAGTTTTATACAAAATGACAGCTATCTAAACCATGTGGGAATAAAAAATTCGCTTATTACCCACACTGAAATCACTGTCACAGGAATCCTATGAATGTTCCAATTTATTACTCCAACATAGACAGAAAGATTGATGCCCTAAATGAATACCAGTACTGACTGCCTGGGGGATATTAATATGATCTAGGATCACAAACACTGATTAAATTAAGGGCTCTGTAGTCAAAGCAAACTTTGGCTGCATCATCCAAGTTGAGCACTTGGTCAATTCCAAATTGATCTAATAATGGAACATGCCACTTTCTTTTCCAGTCTTACTAAAAAGAAAAAATCCCAAACCAGCTTCTAGGCACATGACATAGTAAAAGAAAGTAGCGAGCCACATAAAAGCCCCAGGGCTTCCTCATTCTCACCACTTAAATTTTTTTCAGGTCAGCCTTAGTTACGAGTTGATCATGATTTTTTTTATCATCTGTTATATTTTATTATTATTTTTTCACATTTTACATTTTATTTTCCCTGCTCCACTCCCCCCTTCTCCTCTGGTAACCACTAGTCCATTGTGCATGTCCATGAGACTCTGTCTGTCCCGTTCATTTTTTGCTTTTAGGTCTATATCCTACATGTAAGTGATATCATATGATTTTCAACTTTTTCTGTCTGGTTTATTTCACTTAGCATGATTATCTCCAGGTCCATCAATGTTGTCGCAAATGGCAGTATTTCATCTCTTCTTATGGCTGAACAATATTCCATTATATATATGTACCACAGCTTCTTTAGCCAATCATCTGTCGTAGGACACTTCAGTTGCTTCCTGGCCACTGTGAATAATGCTGTTATGAACATCAGTGTGCAAATATCTTTTGGATATGGGTTTTCAAGTCTTTGGGGTAAATACTCAGTAGAGGGATTGCTGGATCCTATGGTAGATCAATTCTTAGCTTTTTGAGGAACCTCCATACTGCTTTCCATAGTGGCTGTAACAATTTGCAGTCCCACCAGCAGTGTATGAGGGTTCCTTTTTCTCCACATCCTTTCCAACATTTGCTATTAATTTTCCTGTTGATTACAGCTATTCTAACAGGTGCGAGATGGTATCTCATTGTTGTTTTGATTTGCACTTCCCTAATAGCTAGCGACATTGAGCATCTTTTCAAATATTTATTTGTCATTTGTATGCCCTCTAGAGAGAAGCGTCTGTTCCAGTCCTCTAGCCATTTTTTGATTGGGTTGCTTGTTTTTTTGTTGTTATTGAGTCCTATGAGTTCTTTGTATATTTTGGATATTAGGCCCTTATCGGAGGAGTTGCTTGCAAATATATTTTCCCATTCGGATGGTTGTCTCTTTACCTTGTTGACGGTTTCTTTTGCTGAGCAGAAGCTTTTTAGTTTGATGTAGTCCCATTCATTTATTTTTGCTTTTACTTCCCTTGCCTTTGAGGTCAAATTCATAAAATCCTCTTTAAGTCCAAGGTCCTTGAGTTTCGTTCCTATGTTTTCTTCTATGTGTTTTATTGTTTCGGGTCTTATATTGAGGTCCTTAATCCATTTTGAGTTAATTTTTGGTATGTGGTGATAGACAACAGTCTAGTTTCATTCTTTTGCAGCTGGCTTTCCAGTTTTCCCAGCACCTCTTATTAAAGAGGCTTTTCATTCTCCACTGTATGTTTTTGGCTTCTTT
>NW_011888785.1:9960957-9963117 GCF_000151845.1 Pteropus vampyrus
TTGGACTTCTTCGTTTCCTATTTGGATGTCTTTTATATCTTTCTCTTGCCTGACTGCACTTGCTAGGACCTCCAATGTTATATTGAATAACAGCGGCGAGAGTGGACAGCCTTGTCTTGTTTCTGACCTTAGAGGGAAGGTTTTTAGTTTTTCACCATTAAGTATAATGTTGGCTGAGGGTTTGTCATAGATGGCCTTTATTATATTAAGTTACTTTCCTTCCACACCGATTTTGTTAAGTGTTTTGAACATAAATGGATCTGTATCTTGTCAAAGGCTTTTTCTGCATCTATTGATATGATCATATGATTCTTCTTTTTTAATTTGTTTATGTGGTGTATCACATTAATCAATTTGCGTATGTTGAACCATTCCTGTGCCCCTGGGATGAAGCCCACTTGATTGTGGTGTATAATCTTTTTAATACGTTGCCATATTTGGTTCACTAGTATCTTATTTAGGATTTTTGCATCTGTATTCATGAGAGATATTGGTTTGTTGTTTTCTTTTTGTGTTATCTTTACCAGGTTTTGGTATCAGAGCAATATTGGCCTTATAAAATGAGTTTGGAAGTATTGCCTCCTCTTCGATTTTTTTGGAAGAGTTTGAGAATAGGTATTAAATCTTCTTTGAATGTTTGGTAGAATTCACCAGTGAAGCCATCTGGTCCTGGACTTTTACTTCTTGGTAGGTTTTTGATGATTGTTTCAATTTCCATACTGCTGATTGGTCTATTTGGATTTTCCAGATCTTCTTGACTGAGTCTAGGAAGATTGTATTTTTCTAAGTACTGATCCATTTCTTCTAGGTTATTAAATTTGGTGCTATATACTTTTTCATAATATTCTTGTATGATCCTTTGTATTTCTGCAGTGTCTATTGTAAATTCCCCTCTTTCATTCCTGATTTTGTTTATTTGTGTCCTTTCTCTTTTTTCTTTATTGAGTCTAACCAGAGGTTTGTAAATTTTATTAACCTTCTCAAAGATCCAGCTCCTTGTTGTATGTATTTTTTCTATTGCTTTTTTTGTTTACAATTTCATTTATTTCTGCTCTAATTTTGACAATTTCTTTCCTTCTGCTGACTTTAGATCTCATTTGTTCTTCCTTTTACAGTTTTTTTAAGATTAAGCTCTAGGTCATTTATTTGGGCTCATTCTTGTTTTTGGAGATAGGCCTGTAATTATATGAACTTTCCTCTTATGACCACTTTTGCCGTGTCTCACAAGTTTTGATATGTTGTACTGTCACTATCGTTCATTTCTGTGTATCTCTTGATTTCTCTTTTTATTTCTTCCCTGACCCAGTTATTCTTCAGTAGCATGTTGTTTAATCTCCATGTATTTTGCAATTGATCTCAGGTTTCAAAGCATTATGATCAGAGAATATGGTTAGTATGATTTCAACCCTCTTTTATTTTTTGAAGCTATCTCTGTGGCCCAGTATGTGGTCGATGCTTGAGAATGTTCCATATGCACTAGATTAGAATGCATAAAGCAGCTGTTTTGGGATGAAAGTCTCTGTAAATGTCAAATATATCCAGTTGGTCTAATATATCATATAAGGGTGATATTTCCTTATTGATTTTCTGTTTGGATGATCTTTCTATATCTGACAGTGAGGTATTTAGGTCCCCTACTATGATAGTGTTTTGGTCTGCTTCTCCCTTTAGTTCTGTTAGTAATTGCTTTATATATTTCTGGGCTCCCTGATTGAGAACATAGATATTAATAAGTGTTACGTCTTCTTGGTGCATGATTCCTTTTATCATTATAAAGTGTCCCTCAGTATCTTTCTTTACCTTTTTTATTTCGAAATCTGTTTTGTCCAATATTAGTACCGCTATTCCTGCTTTTCTCTGAACGTCATTTGCTTGAAATATCATTTTCCACCCTTTCTCTTTGAGTCTATATTTGTCTTTGGAGCTGAGATATGTCTCCTGGAGGCAGCATATGGTTGGGTTTATTTTTTGATCCATTCTGCAACTCTGTGCCTTTTTATTGGTGAGTTTAGTCCATTTACATTTAGGATGATTATTGAAATATGAGGTCTTCTTATAGCCATTTTATCTTTTGCTTTCTGGCAGCTCGGTGTTTCCATTGCTTCCTTGTCCTTGCGTCTCTGTTTTCTTTCTTTTGGTTGGCTTTTGTGGGTTTCCCCT
>NW_011888785.1:9963167-9988117 GCF_000151845.1 Pteropus vampyrus
TTTATTTGGGCTCATTCTTGTTTTTGGAGATAGGCCTGTAATTATATGAACTTTCCTCTTATGACCACTTTTGCCGTGTCTCACAAGTTTTGATATGTTGTACTGTCACTATCGTTCATTTCTGTGTATCTCTTGATTTCTCTTTTTATTTCTTCCCTGACCCAGTTATTCTTCAGTAGCATGTTGTTTAATCTCCATGTATTTTGCAATTGATCTCAGGTTTCAAAGCATTATGATCAGAGAATATGGTTAGTATGATTTCAACCCTCTTTTATTTTTTGAAGCTATCTCTGTGGCCCAGTATGTGGTCGATGCTTGAGAATGTTCCATATGCACTAGATTAGAATGCATAAAGCAGCTGTTTTGGGATGAAAGTCTCTGTAAATGTCAAATATATCCAGTTGGTCTAATATATCATATAAGGGTGATATTTCCTTATTGATTTTCTGTTTGGATGATCTTTCTATATCTGACAGTGAGGTATTTAGGTCCCCTACTATGATAGTGTTTTGGTCTGCTTCTCCCTTTAGTTCTGTTAGTAATTGCTTTATATATTTCTGGGCTCCCTGATTGAGAACATAGATATTAATAAGTGTTACGTCTTCTTGGTGCATGATTCCTTTTATCATTATAAAGTGTCCCTCAGTATCTTTCTTTACCTTTTTTATTTCGAAATCTGTTTTGTCCAATATTAGTACCGCTATTCCTGCTTTTCTCTGAACGTCATTTGCTTGAAATATCATTTTCCACCCTTTTTCTTTGAGTCTATATTTGTCTTTGGAGCTGAGATATGTCTCCTGGAGGCAGCATATGGTTGGGTTTATTTTTTGATCCATTCTGCAACTCTGTGCCTTTTTATTGGTGAGTTTAGTCCATTTACATTTAGGATGATTATTGAAATATGAGGTCTTCTTATAGCCATTTTATCTTTTGCTTTCTGGCAGCTCGGTGTTTCCATTGCTTCCTTGTCCTTGCGTCTCTGTTTTCTTTCTTTTGGTTGGCTTTTGTGGGTTTCCCCTCTGGTTCTTCTTGTTTTATGTTCTACATTTTGGTTCTGAATCTTTGGCATGTGGTTACCATTACATGTGGTTACTATTACGAATATGTAAAGAATAGTTATATATATACAGTCAACAAGCGCCTTCTTCTCCACAGAAAGACTTGACGAGACTAAGGGCTGTTCTGTGGGCCTCCTCCCCTGCAAAGACATTGAGAGATCAACATGGTCCACAGGTGGGGACAGGTGTTTAGAGGGATATAAGGTACATTCTTCTGCACGTGTCTTATCTCCATTCCCCTTTGGAATTTGGATCTTTGAATCCTCCCCTTTTCAGTCATTGTTGTCTCAATTTGACTCTATGTATGCTGAACGTTCATTATTATCTTGCTATAGCAAATCTCTTCTTATTTTAAGCTTATAATGCCCTGTTCCTAGTAAGGGTTACACTCCTCTGCTTTTATCAGTCTGCTAGTCACCTTACTCCTAATTTTTTTTTTTTTTTTTGTCATTTTGTTTTAAGTGAGCTAACCCCTCTCAGTATTTCCTGTAGTGCAGGCCTCGTAGTGGAGAATTCCGTCAATTTTTGTATATCTGAAAAGTTCTTGATTTCTCCTTCATATCTAAAGGAGAGGTTAGGGGGATACATTATTCTTGGCTGCTAGTTCCTTTCATTTAATAGTTTGAATATTTGATTCCACTCCTTTCTGGCTTGTAAGGTTTGTGCTGAGAAGGCTGACGATAATCTAATGGGTTTTCTTTTATAGGTTACCATCTTCTTTTCCCTGGCTGCCCTGAGAATTGTCTTTGTCACTGATTTCTGATAATTTTAATACAATGTGTCTTGGTGAAGGCCTTTTGGGGTTGAGATAATTTCGTGTTCTATTGAATTCTTGAATTCAAAGCTTCAGCTCATTCCTTAGATTTGGGAAATTCTCGTCAACTATTTGTCTAAAAACGCTTTCTAATCCCTGCTCCTTTTCCTCTCCTTCGAGAATTCCCATTATTTTTATGTTTCCTTATGGTATCAGCTTCTTGTATTTCTCTTTCATTATTTTTCATTCTTTAGTTTCTCTCTTCTTCCTTCTGATTTATTTCCAGATTTCTGCCTTCAATATCTCTGATCCTTTCCTCCATTTGGTAGACTCTTTCCGAAGCTTATTATTTCATTTTTCAACTCTTGCAGTGTGTTCTTTATCTTCAGAAGGTCTATTTGGTTCTTTTTGAAAGTTTCAATCTCCTTGATAAAGAACTCATTCTGCTTATCTAGTTGTTTCTTCAACTCTTGAAATTGTTGATATGAATTGTTTTGGATCTCTTGAGCTTTTTCAGAAGTACCATCTTGAATTCTCTGTCATTTAAGTTACATATTTCTATGTCGGTAAGCTTATTTTCTGGAGATTTTTCTCTTTCTTTCTCAGATGCCTTGTTGCCTTGGTTGTTCATGATGTTTAATGGACTATTTCTCTGCCTGGGCATTAATGGATGTGTGTTCTGCATTTTTCCCCCCCAAAGAAGATTTATTATATAATGGTCCCTAGCCTGTTGCAAAGAGTTTTTCTTTTGGTTTCCAGTAGGTGGTGACTAAGCCTCTTGGATCTCTGCTTTATATAAAGTCTTAATAATGTATTTTTTTCTTTATAGATATTTAATCATGCTCGCCACCTTCAGTCTCAGTTCCTGTCAGTGTTAGCGACAGTTTCAGTAGTGTTTGCTCAGATTCCCCTGGGGTTCGTGGTGATGGGTCTCAGAGGGTATGGAGGGAGGGGCCCTCTGGGTTGGTAGCTGGGGGCTGCAGCTCGACCTCTGTTTTGCAACTGTGGCTGGTAAAAATCAACTGTTATTTCTCTTCCATCCCCACTTTTCTGCCATCCCTGTTTCTCTGCCTTCTGCCCTGATGACTGGGCACTGCTGCTGGTCACGTGGAACTCACAGCACTCCCAAGTAGGGCTGTTCAGGGAAGTTGCTGCACCTTCTCCCTTCCCCTTCCTCCTGCATGGAGCTCCGACTGCGAGAGACAGTTTCTTTATTTCTCCCAGTCCACTGCCCAATATCCTGGGTTCTGACCTGTGGTAGCTCTTATGCGTAGATCCCACGCTCAGATGTGCTGGTGTGCAGTTTGGGTGTTTTTTGTTGAGTTTAGATGTTCAGCGTATTGTTCTTTCAAGGGGAGATGTCTGGAGACATCTCTCACTCCTCCATGTTTAATCTAATCTCTGATCATGATTTTTAATAATAGTAAAATGGAGGCCTTATCTGTAATCAGTACCCTACTATTTTCGGTGTTTCTCCAACTGAGAATTCTCTTGTCTACTTATAGTTCTTGTACTTCCCAACAGCCTTTTAAGCAAATTTTATAATCTTGACTTTATTGTAAGCTTCTAATATTTTTCATAACACAGGTGATAAAGATTTAGGGAGTATGATTAGATATTATAGCTTAAGATGCCATACATATCCTTAATAAATTGTCTTATGGAAGACAATTGATGCAAATGAAGAATCAGTCTTGGAGCCAGGGGACAGTAAGCCAAAGGTTCTCATTTATAGCTGCACCTCACTTGAGGAGTCTTTATAAACTACTAATACACAGGCTTCCCCCTCAAGATACTGATACTGGTGTGAGGTGGTAAGCTGAGTATCCATATGTATGTTTAAAGCTTTGTAGCTCCCCTGTCAAACCTAATATGTAGGTGATTTAGAATTACTGGTTTAGACTAAAGGTGCATTTAAGGTTACATGAACACAAGTAGTGAAAAGAACAGTCATTTATGCATAACTTTGGCTCTAGGACCTTCAGAAGCCTATCTCCTTGCTTCTGTGGTAAACAAACAATATTTGTTGTCATTAACATTACATTGGAATTCTCAGGTTAAAAGATATCCTATACTAAAGTCAATAACAGCTAGCATTCATAAACTTGCCACTTTGTGCAAAGCACTGTGCTAGGTCACTTTATACACTTTATCTTATTTAATTCTTCTAACCCTCGGAGGTAAATATTATTATATCTTATTTTATAGGCTACGAATGTAAGACTCAAGAGAAGTAAAACGATTTGCACTAAGTAAAACCAAAACAGCTTAAAAAGCAAATCCATATACAGTATCTTTCTCAACTTCCCTCTATACTCCAATTTCTCAAACAAAAACTCATCTGGCTTTATGTCTACTCATCGTAAAGTCAAATCAACACATTTCAAAGTGTAGAAACTGTTATCCTCAACTAATTAATATAAAGAATTAAATGCTGATACAATTGTTCATATTTTGGCTTCTAAAAGATTCAGTAATGGAAGCAAACTGTAAGGGAATATCCCTAAAAACATATTAAATACTTTTTCTCCCTGTCAGAGGACTGGAATCCAAAATGTGATGTTTCCTGCCTGCTGAAGAGCAGTGGAAACAGAGATATTTGAGCCATAAATATGCTTAGAGGTGATGATTTACAGGGTTTACTTGGACATAAATCATCTCGGAAACAGACTTAAATCCTATGTATTTCCATACAATTTTCAGCTACTAGTAAATAGCAACCGTGAGCAAAAACACTCATTAAAAGAGAGAGAGAGAGAGAGAGAGAGAGAGAGAGAGAGAGAGAGAGAGAGAGAGAAAGAGAGAGAGAGAGAGAAAGGATCCAAAACAGTGGAATTATTTACTATCAGCTGATATTTAAAAAAAAAATTGGTCACAGATAAAAAGCTTTTCTCCAGGATAAATGTTTCAGCAACCCAGCTTCAGATAAGGGGATGTGTAACCCACAAAATGTCATGCAAATGAGTAGGAGATGAAACTTTTATGAGTAAAGTCCTTAACACTAAAGTTATAAAATCACATTTAGAGAAGCTATATTATCAAATTATCTCATTCCTGTTTCACAAAAAATGGCTTTTCAGAAATCAGAATCGGGTTCATGTTTATTTTCATCACAATCTTTAATAGAGACACTCATACAGTTTTTAATCTACTGGTTGGTGGAAAAATATATAAATGAACACTTCATCTTCAAATATCAAGCAAAAGGAAGAGTTTTCTAATATTTATGAGTGATATTCTTCTATTTATATCATGCTAGAGTTTTTGTAGAAAATTGATGCCACCTCAACACCTTGCCTCAAAGAAATAAACTGGGTTTAAGTTAAAGGAAATCATTTGGCACAAAACCTTGTAATTCTATACGGCTGAAACTTATTGGATTTCATTAACCTATGTCACCATAAAAATATAATTAATAATAAACTTGTAAGTCAGTCTTTTTTGCATGACTCCAAACTAACTCATCAATTCAGTAATAGGACATAAATCTAAAATGTTTATTTCAAATAATATAAATTTCCTCACATTATTATTATTAAAATACCTGTTAGTTTTTTTTTCTTTTCACTTCTCAGTTGACTGCATTTCTCTGTGTCCATGGGCATTGCATTGTACATAATAATAAATAACACCACAGTATATAGAAAGCAGATGGGAACCACAAACCAAAAATCAACAAGAGATATGCAAGAAATAAAGAGAAGTAATCCAAACACGAACTATAGAAACTTATCTACCCTCAAGAGAAGAGAGCATGAGAATAAGAAACAGAGAATTACATATACAATCATAAAACAACAAAATGGCAATAACTACATACCTATCAATGGTTTTATAAGTATAAATTGACTCAATACTCCAATTAAAAGACATAGATGGCTGAATGGATTTAAAAAATATATATCTTCAGATTTAAAGACACACACAGACTAAAAATAAAGGGATGGAAAAAGACATTTCATGTGAATGAAAACAAAAAAACTCAGGGTAACAATTCTTATACAGACAAAATAGCCTTTTAAATAGGAGTATAACGAAAGACAAAAAGGGCATTTCATAATGAGAAAGGGATTAAGCCAACAAAAGGACATAACTTTCATAAACATCTTTGCACCCAATGTACAAGCACTTAAACATTGATAGATAGAAAGAGAATGATTAACAGTAAAAGAGTAATAGTAAGCTACTTTAACACCCCATTGACATCAATGGATAAATCATCCAGACCAAAAATCAACAAGAAAACACTGGCTTTAAATGATGCATTAGATTAGATGAATTTAGTTGATATTGTTAGGACATTTCACCCAAAAGCAGCAGAATATACATTTTTCTCAAGTGCATATGGGACGTTTTCCAGTATAGACCACATGTCAGGTCACAAAACTAGTCTCAACAAATTTAAGAAGACTGAAATTATATCGAGCATCTTTTCTGGTTACAATGATGTGAAACTAGAAATCAATTATAAGAAGAAAACTGAAAAACACACAAACACATGAGGCTAAATAACATGATACTAAAAAATAACTGGGTTAACAACAAGATCAAGGAAGAAATTGAAAATACCTTAAGACAAATGAAAATGAAAACATAATGATCCAAAATTATGGGACACAGACAAAGCAGATCTAAGAGGGAAATTCACAGCAATATAGGTCTACTTCAAAAAAAAAAATTAAAAACTCAAATAAACAATCTATTTTCCACCTAAAGGAACTAGAAAAAGAAAGAAGCTCAAAGTGAGTAGAAGGAAGAAAATAATAATGATCAGATTGGAAATAAATAAAATACTTTTTTAAAAAGTAAAAACAATCAATGAAACTAAAATTGGGTTATTTGAAAGATAAATAGAATTGATAAGGCTTTAACAAGACTCATCAAAAAAAAAAAAAAAGAGGGGGCTCAAATAAAATCAGAAATGAAAAGAAGTGACAACTGACACCAAAGAAATACAAAAGATTATATGGAAATACAATCAACAATTGTAAGCCAACAAATTGGACAACATGAAAGAAATGGATAAATTCCTAGAAACATACAATACTTCTAAGGTTGAATCAGGAAGAAATAGAAAATCTTAACAGACCAATAACAACTAACGAAATCAAATCAGTAATCAAAACCTCCCAATAACCAAAAGTCCTGGACCAGATGGCTTCACAAGTGAATTTTACCAAATAGCCAAAGAAGAATTAACACTTATTCTTCTCAAACTATTCCAAGTATTCAAGAGGGAAAATTTCAAGAGGGAAAACTCCCAAACTCATTTAATAATGCCAGCATTATCCTCATACCAAAACCAGACAAAGATATTAGAAAAAAAGGAAATTACAGGCCAATATCTTTGATGAAAATAGATACAAAAATCCTCAATGAAATGTTAGCAAATCGGATTCAACAATACTTTAAAAGGTCATACACCTTGATCAAGTGGGATTTATTCCTGGGATGAAAGGCTGGTTCAATATCTGCAAATCAATTAATGTGATACACCACATTAACAAAGAAAGATAAAAATCATTTGATCATATCAATAGATGCAGAAAAAGCACATGACAAAATCCAACATCCATTTATCATAAAAGCTCTCAGCAAAATGGAGACAGAGAAATCATACTTCAACATAATAAAGGTCATATATGACAAACTGACAACTAACATCACATTCAATGATGAAAAGTTTAAAGCTATTCCTTTAAGTTCAGGAAAAAGACAAGGATGTCCACTTTTAGCTTAGTACTGGAAGTCTTAGCCATAGCAATCAGACAAGAAATAAAAGGCATCCAAAATGGAAAGGAAGAAGTAAAACTACCATTATTTGCAGATGACATGATAATATATAGAGAGAGCCCTAAAGAATCCAGTGAATTCAGTAAAGTAGCAGGATACAAAATCAATATTCAGAAATCAATTGCATTTTTATGCACTAATAATGAATATATAAAGAGAAATAAAGAAAACAATCCTATTCACAATTGTATCAAAAAGAATAAAATATCTAAGAATAAATTTTACCAAAGAGGTAAAAACCTGTACTCGGAAAACTATAAGTTACCGAAGAAAGAAAGTAAGGAAAATACAAGGAAATGGAAGCATATAATGTACTCATGGACAGAAAGAATTAGCACCATTAAAATGTCCGTATTACCCAAAGCAATCTACAGATTCAATGCAATCCCTATCAAAATACCAGTAGCATTTTTCACAGAACTAAAACAAGTAATCCTAAAACTTATATGGAAACACACACACACACACACACAGACACACACACACACACACACACACACACAACTCACAGAGCTAAAACAACCTTGAGAAAGAACAAAGTTGGGTTGGAAGGATCATGCTACCTGACATCAAACTATACTACAAGGCTATAGAAAAAAAAAAAAAAAAACAGCATTACACTGATATAAAAACAGACACATAGATCAGTGGAACAGAATAGAGAACCCAGAAATAAACCCACACTTATATGGTCAATTAATCTATGACAAAGTATGCAAGAATAACAATGAAGTAAAGACAGTATCTTAAATAAACGGTATTGGGATAACTGGACAGACACATGCAAAAGAATGAAACTTACTTATAGTATATACAAGAATAAACTCAAAATGGACTAAAAACTTTCCTGTGAGACCCGAAAATTTAAAACTCCTAAAAGAAAACATAGGCAGTAAATCCTTTGACATCAGAAATTTTTTTTTTTTTGGATATATCTCCTCAGGCCAAGGAAACAAACAAACAAAAAAAGTAAACAAATGTAACTATATCATACTAAAAAGTTCTTGCATAGCAAAGGAAACCATCAACAAAATGAAAGAACAACCCACAGAATAGGAGAAGATATCCACCTTATCATACTTCTGATAAGGGGTTAATACCCAAAATATATAAGAAATACAAGTTAACGCCGAACAAACAATTCAAGTAAAAAAATGGGCAGAGGACCTGAATAGTCATTTCTCCAGAGAGGACATACAGATGGCCAATAGACATATGAAAAGATATTCAACATCTCTAATCGTCAGAGAAATGCAAATTAAAACCACAATGAGATATCACCTCACACCTGTAAGATGGTTATCAATAAATTAACAAACAAGTGTTGGCGAGGATGTGGACGAAAGGGAACCATTGTGCATTGTCAGTGGGACTGCATATTGGGGCAGCCACTATAAAAAGCAGTAAGAAAAAAATTAAAAATAGAATTACCATATGAACTAGCAATTCTGCTTCTGGGTATTTATCTGAAGAAATAGAAAACATTAATTTGAAGACAGATGCCCCTATGTTTACTGCAGCATGATTTACAATAGCCAAGATATGGAAGCATCTAAGTATCCATTGATAGATAAATGGATAAAGAAGAGGTGGTATATATATACAATGGAATATTACTCAGTCATAAAAAAAAGAATGAAATGTTGCCATTTGTGACATGGATGGCCCTATAGGGTATTATGCTAAGTGAAATAACTCAGAGAAAGAAAAATACCATATGATGTCACTTATATGTAAAATCTAAAAAACAAAGCAAACACACAAACAAAACGGAAACAAACACGTAGATAGAAAGAACAAATTGGTGGTTGCCAAATGGGAGGGGATTTGGGTGGATGGGTTAAAAGAGAGAAGGGATTAAGATGCACAAATTGCCAGGTATAAAAATAGTCATTTGGTGTAAGATACAGCATAGAAAATATAGTCAATAATATTGTAATAAATATGATTGATGTCAGATGAGTACTAGGCATATGGACCCCTTATGTCTAGTACTCATCTGACATCACTTTGTAAGTTATATAAATATATAATCACTATGATGTAAACCTGAAACATAATATTGTATGCCAACTGTGATGAATTTTTTTAATTTAAAAAAAGAAATATTACCACAGTGCAAAGGCTAATGAAATGGGAATCAGAAGACTCAAGTTCAAGTCCTAGATTTCTCTAGACATTTTCCTTGATATAATGATGTAAACTAACACATCAATTTCCTCAACTCTCATATTCTGATATTACAGTCAACCTAAGATGACTACTTTGATGAAATAAAATAACATCTATCAAAGAATTTTTAAATTTGAAAAACACTATTTCCCAAAGCATGATTCAAAGAAAATTGGTCCCATGAAGTAGTCTCTAAAAAAAAGGATAGCAGTCAAGTAAGTTTTGAAAATGCTAGGAGATTCACAATTTATATTCAAATTTGAAATATTTTTTAAAATTCCATAATCATAGTGAGGAAACCTGTAAAACTTAATTTTAAGCTCAGTATTTCCCCAACTAATTTGAACATGCTATTTTTTGACTGTGATATTTTTGCTGCTTAGAAATGCTAAAAAGTATAATTCGGAAGATGGTATAGAGAATATTACATTTAAAAAGTACTATGATACTATTAAATTAGGCTTAATTTGGAACAAAATTAAATTTCAGTTAAATGTATTATTAAAACTGTTTTAAACTTACTGATTAGAACAAAGGTAATGCCCAAAATGTAATGACCAAATTTTAAATAAATAGGAAATTCTTAGTTTAAGGAATGTTTTAATACTGTGATTTCTCTCATATCATCATCATTATGAGTGGTTATACAATAAAGGATTTCTTCATTTTATTCTAAACAATAATCCCCAAATGTTTCTTCTGTGGGAAAACTATTAGATCAAATTCTGCTCTAATCTTTCTAAATTCACTCATCTTTTTTACATAATCCTTGTAAAAGAAGGAACATCTCCTGTCACCAATGCAACACAAATCCTGATTTCCATAAGGGAAAATCTGTCATAGAGATACTCCCAGCCTCTCTCTATTCCTTCACAATCTTCACCCATAGGGAATAGAGTGGTGTATCTGACAAGTACACGTGGGAAGAACGACTGGGCATGTTTACCTCTGCTGTACCCTTCTACTTGAGAACAAGCTTGCCCTCCAAGAGTAGGACCTCTCACCTTGCTCAGTGTTCCCTAAGAAATCTATCCAAGTGGAAAAGTGCACTGCCCAAGCCATTGGATAAGTCAGTCAAATTCTTGGGTGTAAATATCAGATGGATATTTGGCTCTCACAATAAATTATATCCTTACAGAGGGCCACTATGAAGTTGATCTTTTAATGTCCAAATTTACTCTTTATTTAATTTCTCCAATTGTGTAGATTAGAAAAGAAAGTTGCTTTTGGCAAAGGCTCCCTTTCTATCCCAACAATCTGCTGCACAAATTCTCATCAAACTCCTAAACAAAAAAGAATAATAAAAGCTATCCACTTGATTCACAGAACATTCCCACAAGGGAGATATCCTCAGGGGAAAACATCAGCGTCACACTGGTCCAATATTTTCAAATTAAGCCTTCAATGTGCTTTATGTAATTAGGAAAGTTCTGAAAGTTTTATTCATACACACACACACACACACACACACACACACACACATTCATACATGGAGAGAGAGAGAGAGAAAAGGAGGGAAGGAGGGAGAGGGACAGGGAGGGAAGGAGGGAAGGAGGGAGGGCTGGAAAGGGAGAGGAAGAGGGAGGGAGGGAAGAAGGGGGAAAGAGAGAATATGTGTGCATGCTCTAAGCTCATCTTTTTTTCCTATATAAATATCTTCAGTTGGAGCCCTCCAAAATCATCTGTCTTAGAACCAAGGTTGACTGCTTTAAATAAGCTTCCAAATTGGTGTCATAGCTTTGAGAGAATGCTAAGCTTATTTTTATGCTGTTTCCAATCCCATGTATACTTATGAGCCCCCTTTATTGGCCATCTTTCCTTACCAATCTCACTTCTCTACCTCCCAAATTTTCACTCAAACTTATGTTACAGGGTCTGCTAGTGGGGGAACACATACCAGAATGCCCTCCCATACTATCTACAGGCAAATATTTTATTTCTTCATCAAGGTTACCAAAGCAATACATCTTACATTATATTATATATTATATTACAATATAATATAAATTGCTTTTACTCCTGCACAATGTGTCAACTCTTAAAAGTATTTCTCTCAGTTTTCTAAGCCCCCAGTGTGATGCCTGGAACATTATAGATGCTCGATAATAACTTAAATAAAATGTTAAAAATATAACTGTGACAAAGCAAAACGATGGAGACAGTAAAAATATCAGTGGTTGCCAGGTGTTAGGGAGGAGGGAAGGATAAATAGGCAGAGCATAGGCAACTTTTAGGGCAGTGAAAATACTCTGTATGACACTATAATGATGGATATAGGTTATATATTTGTCCAAATCCATAGAATGTACACAACACCAAAAGTGAACCTTAATGTAAACTATGCACTTTGGGTGATTATGATGTGTCAATATAGGTCCATCAGTTGTAACAAATATACCACTCTGATAGGGGATGTCAATAATGGAGGAAGCTATACATGTGTAGGGACAGAGGGTATATGGGGATCCTCTATATCTTCACTTCAATTTTGCTGTGAACACTTAATTACTCTAAAAATAATAAAGTCTTAATTAAAAAATAAATTTAAAAACTACAATTGTGACAAATAAAGAGCCCAGTATTTGAAATATTATTTGATCTCTCCAAATACTTCCAACACAGTTAAGATTCAACATGCAAGAAAAAAGAGACAAATATATTCTGGGTAGAATAAAGCTAAGCAGTGGTTGAGAAACAAAAATGTTAAGGCAAAATTATAACTATGCATTAGCCCTGCCAGTTAAATTTGTGTTGTGTCAAACTAATTGTTTTTATGTGAAATCCATATGCTTATTAAAGTATCTCTTTCCATGTAATTTATTCACTTTGGGTAAAATAAATACTAAAAATAATAGTTTATATGGTTTTCCTAGCATTAAAGACTGCTGTTATTGTGTACATTCTGCTCTATTAGTTATGTCAAACTATGCTATGTACACATTCTTATTAGTCTATAGAGGCAAATGCTAGAGTAAATAGTTACTTTAAGGGAGAAAAAATCCTCAAGTCACAGACCTATTTATGTCAAACCTCTGTCATTGCTAGTGAGTAGTATAAATGTTGTATTATGACCCTCTTGACTCAGAATAAAGGTATAAACAAAAAGTTACTGCATTTTTAAATGCTAGTAACTCAGATACTACTGTACAACATTAATGTATCTAGGTTATTCATGTACATTATTTGAAATACACTGCTTACATTCCTTTCTTCAAATAGAAACTCAGTGGTTCTCTATTTATGTGTTTATACATCTTTATCAACAAGTAAATAAAATAAAACACATATTCAGAGATATATCAGCATTTTTGTAGGTGTTTAGGAAATCAGTAACTTAGATCTTTTTATATCCAACATGGATTTAATTATGTTCAAAATTTTTAAAAAATGATAGTGTAAGTGGAACACAATGTTTGAAATGAGATTTAAACTCTCTGGACCTCAATTTCACCATCAGTAAAACATGAATGATTGTATCTGTAAATCTTGATGTTACTTTTAGGATTAAAAGAGATAACATATAAAACACCTAGAATAATGACTGAAACATAGCATACATTTGGTTAATGTTTTCTACCTTTTCGATTCAGCTATCAAACTGGAAATTGACTATTATGAAAATTAACAAATCACATGCTATGCAAATACACTTGTATGACACTTTCAGGTGATAAAGGAATAAACTAAATGTGCATCGGTTTTGAGGCTACTGATGAGAATCTACCAACAGATTTTGCCATGCAGCCCCGACATTTTAATTTGACTCTGCCTCATCTAAATCAATTCCTTAAATAATTAGTATATGTTATACAAAATATGACCCTTCCTAGATTAACACATCTGATCTGTTAACAGCTCCAAACAACATGAAACTCACATAAAGACCACATTTCATTGATTAATGCAGAAGAGGAAGCTTAATAGCACAAATGCCTCATAAAATTCTTAAACATTTGCAGATAATTATTTGATTTCCTATAGAATTTAATGGAAGCCTCAAAACAAAGGTGGCATGTAAAGGTGATTCAGAAGTAAACATATTCTACAAGAAATCAAAATACTCAAACTAGCTTTACCGTCTCCTGATATATCAACTGGAGCCCAAACTGTAATTTCTCAAAAGATATAATGAGGCAAACTTCTGGAGCAGAGGCAGTTTATGGAGGAACTGAAAGCTAAAGTCTGTTTGCTACAGCACTCTCAAAACTGGGGCTATAAATCTTTTATCTTTTATTGAAAAGGAATATGAGTGACATATCACAGTACCTACTACATCCAACTGTATGACATTCTACAAAGAATGTATTGTAAAAATAAAGCCATGAGTAGATTAATAATAAAAAGGTTGAAAAAAGAACACTGTAAAAACACTATTCAATTTTTTTAAGTATACTTAAGATTTCAAAATATTACCAGGAATACAGAAAGATACCTCAAATGAAAGAAGTCTTAATATTTCGGAAAGACAAACATAATGTGGATGTAACTAATACCAGGAATTCAAAATACATAATGCAAAAAAATGGTAGAAATTAGAGAAATAGATACACTATAATTAATAGTCTCAGACCTCAACACTCTTCTATCAGTAATGGAAAAATAAGTATATGCAAAATTGGCAAGGATAGAGAACACTTAAACATTATTATTCAACTTAACATAATTGATATTGCACAACACCATAACAGAAAACAGCAGAATATATATCCTTGTCAAGTGTATGTGAACCATCTACTATAATATACCATATACTGACCCATAAAATAAATCTCAGTAAATTTAGAGAGATTGAAATTATGTATAGTATATTCTCTGACCATGACTAGATTAAAGCAAATATCAATAACAAAGAAATGTCTAAAAAATCCACAAAAATTTGGAAATTGAACAAAATATTTCTAAATATACTGTGGTCTCTAAAAATTGACAAGGAAACACAAAAAAAATTTTTGAAGAGGAAAAATTATATCAAAACACATCAAAATGTACAGACATATATATCAATGGAACAGAACAGTGTTCGAAAGTAGACCCATGTATACTTTTAATTTTTGTAAAGCTGTCAAGATAATTCAATGGGGAAAAGATAGTCTTTTCAAATGTTGCTGGAAAAACTGTATCACCATGTGAAAAAAAATACTTCAACTCTTACCTCACACAACACATAAAAGCTAACTTTAAATGCATCGTAGATCAAAACAAACAAAAAAGCTAAAACTCTAAATGCTCTCAAAGAAAATAGAGTAAACTAATATTTCTTAGGCAAGACTCTATTAAAAATGATAAATTGGACTCTGTTCTTCTAAAGACACTTAAGAAAATGGAAGGCAAGCTAAGACTGAAGAAAATTATTTGCAGTACATATATCTGACAAAGGACTGGTATGCAAAATATATAAAGAACTTCTATAACTCAAACATTTTTAAGTGGTCAAATATGTTAACAGACACTTCACAGAAAGATATATAAATAGCAATAAGCATATGAAAAGATATCCGATATCATGAGGGAGCCTGAGGGAAATGCAAATTAAAAAATAAGAGCTACATACCCATTAGAATTGCTAAGATTAAAAAACCTAGCAATATTTAGTGTTGGGAAAAACACAGGGCAACTGTAACTCTTATAGACTGGCGGTGAGAATGTAAAGTGTATAAAGATATTCTGTAAACCAGTTTTTTTTTTTTTTTTCTTAAAGGTAAGTATATCTTTATAAAACAACTCAGCAATTCTACTTTTAGGTATTTATCTAAAAGAAATGGAAACACAGGTTCACAAAAAGACTTGTTCACAAGTGTTCAAAACAGCTTTATTCATCATAGCCCAAAACTGCCGTCTACCCAAATGTCCATCAACAAGTGAATGGATCAACAAACAGTATTTCTACACAATGGCAATTAAATTATTGATATTTACTTTAATTTACTTGGCAATTAAAAAACTATTGATTTATAGAACACACAATGATCTCCAAAACCTAATGCAGAATAAAGAAAGCTAGACAAAAAGAATACCTACCAAATGAACCTTTTTATATGAAATTCTAGAATAAGAAAAACTAAAGTGAGAAAGGGAAGATTGAGTGTTGTGGGAGACTGACTAGAAAGGGTAATGAGGGAAATTTTTAGGATAACGAAGATGTTCTATATCTTGATCGTAATGGTGGCAATTACACAGTTATATACAGACTTACTAAACTATAAATATAAAATGATTGTACTTCATTGTATGTAAATTAGGTCTCAATAAATGTGATTTTAAATCTATATTCATAAAAGATTAATTTACATTTATGATTGAGAGCAAATATCTTAATCAAATAAGTTTTGCAATCTACATTTGTCTTAATGTGGATTCCCCAGAAGAATTTCCTGACACAAAGATTTAAATGAAAGTAGTTAATTCTGAAGGTGATTATAGGAGGCATCAGAAATGGAGTGAAAAAGTGAGGCAGGGAAAGGAAGAAATTCAATAAAGTGCGCTCCATTAAGCAACTTACTACTTGCTTTACACTGGTTTGGCAACACATCATCAAAGTTATCCTACTTGAAAGTCACTGGTCAAGGGCTCCTCCAGTCACTGTTGGAAGCCTGTCCCTGGGACCTTGCAGAGCATTATTTCCTAGGTACTTCCTGCCTGCTGCACAGGTAGCAAAGCAGGCTCCAGTGGACAAGAGCACCTTTGGGAAAAGAAATACAGGCGCTGATAGTTGAAAGTTGAGCTAATATGGACTGAAGTGGTAAAGAGAACAGGGACCTGCGTAAGATACTATCAGTGCCTGCTACATTACTTGGGGGCAGGGCGGGAATCCGACAATTCAAAGTACATTGCTGATTCAGAAATTTTAGCCATATAGATATTAAAGACAACTTTAGATCACTTAGACTTGTATTTCTACTTTGTTTTCAAGATTAACACATTTTTTACAACCATAAAGATGTAAGCCACAGGAACTGACCACAAATTTGAAAATCAGGCTATGACATTCAAATATGCCAGAAAATGTAAATATCATAAAACTTAGTCATTATCAAATTAAATACACATCAGTGTAAAGAGAAGACAAAATAGGAACATAATAAAAAAAATTCTAATTATTCTTTCCAGCAGTGGTTTTCCTTTAACATAAAACTACATCCTCCCCAGAATCAATGATCAGCAGCAATATATTCAGGGATAAATATAGTATTTAAGACACTTAACTACCAAACTATTATTCTGCAACCGAAGAACACTAAATATTATCCCAGAGGCCTAAGAGAATATAGATTTCTACATACAAAGAGGAACAATCAGACTTGTAATTGTTTTATTTTGGTTTTTTAACATGAGGAGAGTCAATATCAAGCACTACATAAATTTAAATTTCTAAATGAATATAAACTCTACATATTTAATTTCCAGGCCCAATAGTTTTGAATTGATTGTCCCATCATAGTATATCCATATGGATTAAATATATTACCCAGGGCACTACGGTCTGCCCAGTTATATAATCAATTTATTTTTCCAGCCACATGAATTATTACTGGCTTTCCATTTTGTGATTTTTAGATTCTTCTCCAGTTTTCAAAGTTTTGATTACACATTTCTAGAAAACCTGAGTTCAGGTCTAATTTTAATACTCATAATTTTTGAAAAAAATTTCTAGATTAACAGATAATCCTGGTGCCAATATCTGATTTTAAAGTATGCCCCAAATATGTTTCCTAACATTTTAGAATGATGTAATATTTAAAGTTTAAATTATTGTTTTATTTGTTCAATTTTTATTCAGAGGTTTAAAATATATTTTAAAATATCTAGCTACATCAAAAATAACTTTTTAAATAGCAGATATAAGTATATAATAGGAAAACTTTTAAAGTAATTCTCTATAACATCTTTCAAAATATCCCTTTGTTGATACCTTTGGTTCCACCTATCAGTTCATAATTCCTTATCACTCAACTTTGTTGTTCGTGTAGTTTTTCCTTTTTAATTTTAAAAACTTTATTGTTCTTGCAGTTGTTTTGTTTTGTTTTACTTTTAAAAACCCTTCTGTAAGTATGAAGAAAAAGAAGATCTCTCTTCCAAGGAAAAGGAATATACATACAATTTGGGGAGTTTTTTAGCCTCCATAAAAGTCAGCTTTAGAACCCCTGCCCTATTAGCAAATCACATGCAGGTCTGCCGACATGAATTGGATATCATGGGCTTATAATTTAACATCAACAGCCTTACATGTTACATATTCCTATTTAGCAACACCTAAAGGAAGAAACTATGAAAATCTCATGTTTATAACAGCAACAAAGTGACTTTTAGAATGGATCCAAAGAAGACATACAAACTTTTTAAACTATAAAATTATTTTTTCCTTTGTATGGGTTCCAAAGAAATGGAGCAAACTTGTTAGTTAAGAGAGATCTGACAGTAATTTCTAGTTAATTTCAGAGGTTTTAAAATACACTTTTTTTTTAAAGCATCTGTATATGTAACTCAAATATGAAAAATAAATAAGGCACCATTGACCCCTTTCTTGCTCACACACATCACAACCAGATCATCTAGGCTCCACCTTTAGGGTATATCCAGGACTTAATGATTTCTCATTACCAATATTGCTATTATATTATTATAATAATATAATATAATATAATTACTATATTATAATTAATATTATATTATATTATTATAATATAATAGCAATATTGGCAATGAGAAATCATTAAATCCTGGATATACCCTAAAGGTGGAGCCTAGATTATTATAATAATCTAGCCTGCATTATTATAATAGCTTCATACCTGGCCTCCCTGCCCTCACCTCTCCCCACTTATATTCCATTTTCCACAGTGCAATCAGAGTGGTCCTTATAAAACATGTCACATCATATAACTTTTCTACTCTAAACCCTCTGAAGTTTCCTTTCCCATGTATGGGTAAAGTCAAACTCCTGCTTCCTTTCTTAGCTCACCTGTCTTCCAAGGTTCTCTCCAGTGCTCACTCTGCTTCAGCCACTCTAGTCATTTTGCCTTTCCTTAAATGTACATGAAGCAAGCCCTTAGTTTTATAACTTACGTAGCCCTAGATATTATATGATTAGCTCCCTCACTTTCTTCAAATATCATCATAGAAGAGCTTTTCTAAACCACAATTTAAAAAGAAATGAAAAACTTCAAAACTCTCTCTTCACTTCATTTATCTTTATACCACCTATTATCACCAGACGTACAATGTATTTGGTGAGTGCTGTCTTCTCCCATTAGATGCTAAACTACATGAGGGCAGAAACTTTGTATTGTTTAGTGCTGTATCCTTCGGACCTATACCAGTGCATGACACATAGTGAGCATTCTGTAAATATGTTGAATGAATAAATTAATACTCTGGTGAAAAGTACTACACCCTCTTGACCTCCTTCATGTCCTACTGCAGAGTCCCAGAAGGTACCTAGTTGGAAGTTTAGGGATCCTTGAAACACACTTGCAAACCATGACTTAATCTAGAAACCCTGTTTTACAAGTATAAAAGCAGGAGCTCCCAGGGAGAGTGGGGAAAGTATAATTGGGGTGTAATGGAGAGAGTGTTAGGCTTCAAGTTAGATTAGTCCTATTTTCACTGTGGGGCATTTCTCTTGAAAGGGCCCTATAAAATACCCTAAACATTCTATTTCTTTCATATATGTCAGGAATTAAGTTCTACATTTATCCATAAACTGTAAAAAATGTGACTGAAAAAAGAAGGAAAAAAGAATGATTGAAGGTGTGTTAAAAAAGCTACTTATCCTCTACCCAGCTCCTTCATACTTCTGTAATTATCTCTTTAATCGAAAACCATTTTTTAAAAAGGTTATTTAAGCCAATATAAAATTAAGGATTTATATGGTAGGGAAAGCATCATAAAGGTCACAAAATCCTCTCTGCATTTTAATAAATTGCCTTGTCCTTCAATATAGGTATCTCTATACTAAAACTCTGTTTCAGTGTACTAGAACTATATCTTACCTGAAAGATATTAAAAAATTCTATCATATGAATAAAATAATATCTAACAGATGTTAATTTCAAGTCACATAATCAATTGTGGAATTAATGTAATTTTACCTTTCTATAACTTAATTTTTACCTTAAGCCCACTTTCTACCATATGGAGAATACTGAAATTCAACCAATTGAGGCCAATTTCAGTCTATCTAGGCATTCTCACAACCTGTTCTCAAGGTTGCATAAAACTTTCACAAGGCATATATAATGCTATGGTATTGGCAAGAGATGGCACCTGATTCTCATTCATCATCGGCCTTCACTGGTCTCCCCAGAGACACACATCCCATCCAGGCTCCAGTAGTCAGGACTGGTAGATCGCTCCTGCATACTTCTCAAGGCCTTGTGGGTACACTGGGCTCTGTCAAGTTTATGCCACTCTTGGATATAACAGAAAATTTTCTGCTGTTCTCATGACACTTTTATACCCCATTCCCAATGACCTAGTTACTTCATGTAGCCATCTTAACTCCACTGCCAGGCTTACTGTTTTCCCAGATTCCATCCCAAGGCATGTGCTTTCTGCTTTCAGATCCTCGAGCCCCAAGAGCACAGGGCTCTTTTCCAGAGACAAACTGGCATTCATAATCTTGCCTCCATTAGTGAATGTCTTTTCTTCATAATGTGAATAAAGAGCACCTATTCTGAATGGGGGTAATGAGTGATGAGGCATGAATGTGGAAAGCTACAATTACCTAAGACAGAGAAAGCCCACATGGTCCAAAGAAGAAAATGCGTTTATGAAATGTATGAATGGGTTGGGAGCATGTACTTCAAACGGTCATGCATGAGGAACATCTGACAAATATTTGACCCCCCAAAAAGCTGTAAATTAAAGAAAATTAAGAACTGCACTTGTAAACTCAACTAATCCCTTAGTTTTATAACTTACATAGACTAAAACATAAATATTTCTGACTTGAACACAAATGTGATTTGAATGATAAATTTAATTTTTCCTAAAATTTGGGGAAAAATTAAAAGGTCGAGCTCAGGCTCAGTTAACAATAAAGGAAGGGCTCATAAATTATGCAAATTCTAGTTAAACCAATGAAGTATAACTGCCTTCACACTTATGGATTCTCTTAAAGAATGCTAATTTTGAACATGAGCAAAATAGGAGTAAGAGGGAAAAAATGGAATGAGTATAACTATCACTGTTACAGTCAGAGGGTCAGGGTACAACAGGCAAAAGTAGTAAGAGTATTTTAATCTCTCTTTTTTTTAATATAAATCTGGGCCACTAAAACTTGAGGAAATAAAGAAATTGGTTAGAATTTTTCGGCATGTTTAAGAATAAGACTTGGAAAAAGAAAAATGAAAAATGTCAGAAAAAAAAAGAGGATTGAGCAGTCCCCAAATGTCCTCATCCACTTAAGCTTTATATGGAAAACACCATTGTTAATTTTTGTTTTCCCTCCATGAGAAAAACAAACAAACAAATAATAAAACAAATCAGTGTATAGCAGAAGGGCAGAAGGACACATCTGAAATAACAAAGACTGAAAACCATATTAAAATTATTTGACTCATTTCTGAGAAAAAACTGAAGCCATGTTGTTTAAAGTTAGCTAAACGTACAGTAGAATTTCTCTGAAAGAAGAATCCTATGCAAGGACTAGGTAATTCCAAATTACATCATAGTTCTCTCCATCCCTTGACCTAGAACTCTTCATATTCATCAAGCTCAAAGACACTTCTGGCCCCAACTCAAAATGATTTCACAAAAATGGTTAGGGAAAAAACACTAGTTGCCACAGTAGTAGATTGGCATGGGCCATTCACTGCAGAGCTGAGTTTTGCCCAAGCAGTAGCCAGGACTGAATTTGCCACACGACTCTGAGCCAAATTAGAGAAACAGCAAACAGCTGAAGAAAAACAAATGGATTAAATGAATTATTCATCTTTTTTCCATATAATGATACTATGTCTATGCTCATATTAAGTGTGCTAATTTTATGTATAAATTTTTTGAATGAAAGGTGAAAAATAAGAAATTAGAGTAATACAGAAGAGGGTCACAGAGATGGGATCTGTCTCCTAGATGTATCACTTAAGAGATGTGCTACTTCGGGAAAGTCGCTTCCTATCTCCAAGCATCAGACTTCATTGCAACAGGGGCGGAATAAGAGCCTTTATCTCATAAAGCTGTGAGGCTTAAATATGGGAACGCATGGGAAATTTTCCAAGAAAAGGGCTCATCTTTCAGTGTTCAGTAACCATTAGCCATCATAAGGGACTTACACCCCTTTAGCTTTGGAGTAAATGGAGTAGTGAGAGAAAATAATAATTGCTTACCTCTCTTAAAAAGTTCATGAGGAAGTTCTGGTTCCGATGACAACGCAGAAAGATCCCGAAGTCACCTACTTTTATGCACAGAACGAATTTACAGCTACGTATAAGAAAATTTCCTTTAGAAAAAAAAAAAACAACCCTAAAAACTAGCGAAGCCGCACCTCCTGTTGGACAAATGAGCAGGAACCCACATGGAAGTGTGTAGGAGAGGCTGAGACACAATCTCCCCATAAATCCAACATCCCATGCAGGGACCTGCAATCTGGAGGAGACTCATGAAAAACCTAGAGCTTCTTTCTGAGGATGGAAGGGTTCATACCCCATATTAGGCACTTCAACTTTTAAGAACTGCATCTGCAAAATGAGCCCTCAAAACATCTAGCTTTGAAAACCAGTAGGGCAGGCGTCCGTGAGACCCCCGGAACTGTCCCGCACGGAACTGTGGGAAACTGAGGACCAGCTCTTAAAGGGCCCTGCGGAGAAGCAGCCCTTTGAAAAGTCGGGAGACTTTATGCGAAAGAAGCTCGTTTGCTAATTTTAAATCATGGAACTGAGGGGTAGTGTCCTGCTGGGATACTCTGGGGATGGATGCTGGTGGGCGCCATCTTCACACTCTTCCTCTCTCTACCTTGCTAAAGTTGATGACAAGCACCATCTTTTTTTTTTTTTTTTTACTTTGAAAAAATAATCAGAAACCAGCCTTGAAAATTTCTTTAGCAGAAAAAACTAGTCATATGAACGAATCTTAATTTGGCTTATTTTGCAAGACTAACTTGACCTGGGTCATTTCTTGCTTATGCCTCTGGAAATCTTAAGCAAAGTTTAAACTGTTTACCAAAATTGATATGAGATAACCACTATCCAGTTCCCTATCATTTACAAAAATATGAATATTATAACTAATCACTGAATAAACAAGTCACTGCTTTCTCACTATATGAGCAGCTTTATAACAATATACTCCTAAGCCTCATTCCATGTTCCAGTTTGAGTGCTCCTGATTTACAAACTGCCTTTTGGTGGGTACACAAACTTTTATTAACTGTAACTTCAGTGATTCATTGCTTCTGTTTCTGTTATTTCTAAACTTTTGATAGTTTATGACATCAAAAGTAGGATCCAAAGAAGATCCCCCAACAACTTCAGTGAACACACAGGTGCTGGTACCCACAAGTCAGTCCAGTGAGTTCACTGCTGGAGTTGGAGGATAAATCTCTCTTCCATCCAAATTCTACTCTCTGAATTTTGAGCTCTCCTACTCGATTATGCACGCCTGTATTTTGTATGTTGAGGATTCTTGATAAGTCACCCTATTCTGTTCTACCGGGGAGAAAACACACAATTCCCTGTGTTTTGGAACAACTGTTAAGAAACAGCTTATACTTAAGACATCTTAGGGAATCTAGGCAAAGATGGGTTCCACCGGGTCTAAAACTCTCTCTTCACCTACCTCAAAAAACTCCTGCTTCCTATGAAAATAACCACTACAGACCATGATCTTATACCTTTTGGAAAATGGGTAAACTTTTGGATAATTTGGAATTCTAATGACAATTTGGGGAAAACTTTTACTTAGATACATCAGTCCACCTTAGGGGCAACTCTTGACAAGAGAGGGTCTCAAACCTCTCAGGACAATGGAATGAATTATTTGGTATGTAGAAGCTTCTAAAAGACAAAATGACTCAAAAAAAATTCTAAAAGGATCCTTATAGCATGCAAATAAAAAGTCTAGTAAAAATCTTTGACTATCTGAGCAGATTACCTTAATTTAATTCATCTTCTGGAAACACAATTTTGTTCCAACTGTTCTCTTATAAACAAGTGAGTTTTGAATTGTACCTGGTCTATGTCTAAAATTTTAGAATGAAAATTATAAGGTTTCTGTTTGCATCTCTCTGTATGTTTATGTGTGTCTATATATGTGTGTTATAGATATGTGATATTTTCCAACCTCTGGATGGTATTGCTAAAATTAATTTGTAAAAAATATAGTTTTAATATAAAAAGCACACTGGTGCACGGTTAATATTTGGTTTTCTCTCTGTTTAAAAAAAAAACAGTTTTATTGGATTATTGGTGTATGAACCTTGAGGGCATTATGCTAAGTGAAATAAATCAAAGAAAGACAAATACTGTATGATCTCACTTATATGTGGAATCTAAAAACAAAAACAACAAAAAAACAAAAAGCTTATACATACAGAGGACAGATTGGGGAGGGGGATCAAATGGGTGAAGGAAGTCAAATGGTACAAACTTCCAGTAATACAATAAGTCTTGGGAATGTGATGTACGTTATGACTATAGTAAATAACACCGTATTGCATATTTGCAAGTTACTAAGAGTGTAAATCTTAAAAGTTCTTATCACAAGAAAACTGTATGATGATGGAAGTTAACTAGATTTGTTGTGGTGATCATTTCACAATATATACAATATTGAATCATGTACATCTGAAACTAGCATAATAAGTCAATTATACTCAATTTTAAAAATTGTGAAATATTTTCAACCTGCTTAGGATATGTCATTTGACTCTGCTTTCTACCGAAAATTTTTAAAAATGCAAAAAAGAAATTAATTTTAATAATAAAATTGGATTTCAGAAAATCGATGACAGAAACAATGATATTTTATTTAAAAATATATATATATATTCATTTGGCAATAGCAGTATCTAACAACTTTCTTGCATTATTTGTTTAAATAGTCCCAACCTCATTGGCCAAGTTTACTCCTATATTTGAGTCAAGAAATTTGACCTTCGGAGAGCAGTAACATTCTAGTTATCTCTCTGGAGGTCTGACATAGCATTAGGAAGAAATGGAAAACTAGCACTTGCCAGG
>NW_011888785.1:9988892-10011989 GCF_000151845.1 Pteropus vampyrus
GTCAAGTCAAAAGTTTATAAACACAGCCATTGGAATTTGTTTCAGGTAATACTTGGCATTAAAAGTTGGTGGTGGAGACACAGATTGCTTTTCCAAAGAGCTATTCATATTGGTTAAGCTGCTTCTTACATACAAAGCAGTGAGGAAAAGGGAAAAGACAAACACTTTCTCAGTCTTCTCATGATTTTTTTTAATCTATTCTGTGCAAAAATATGGTTTACAGTTTATTGCTGAAATGTAGGAACTTGAAGATTCCCAGTCCACAGGTTTAAATATAACAAGTATCTCAATTACTTGCAGGATTACTTCCAGAATTTTAGTATTGAACTGGTAACAGTTACACCCCTACTAATGCAGAGAAATTCTAACAAGAGCCATGGATTCAAAAAAATGTCCATTTGAAACCAAACCATGACAATTTATTGTTTTTATTATAAATAGATAAACCGATAACTTGTATAAGTTTCCTTCGTTGAGGCAAGAAGCTTCAACAATTATTTCTTTATAATAATTTTAATTTTACTAAAATGTTTTTGAAAACAATAGGTGATGACAAGTTTTGCCATGTTTGCATCAGATACTGTTTCCACCGTGAAGTTTTTTTTCTATACCTTAGCAAAGGTGTGAAATATTTGAGATTCTAGAGAAGTTGATTTCCTTAGTGCAGCTTAAAGTTTATTTTTTCCAAATAGCTAATGATTTTGTAGCATAATTAAAACTTACCCAGTTTGTTGAAGCAACAAGTTGGTTTAATAAAGTTTTTTAATCTGAACCTTCAAACCTTTATAGTCATCTTTCTTTGCCCACTTCCTTGTGTAAAAGAGGAAGAGTATATTGAATACAAATCAATTGTCTTTTGAATCCAAGTTCTATATCATCATGACTTTTCTGTATTACAGGCGGAAGTGTTGTCGATGTAGGGGTTTAGGATAATTATATACAGGCCCAGAAAAAAAGTCCTAAATGTTTAGATTTTTAAAAATTGAAAACCTTATTGGAAGTTTGCTGTTTTCTTCTTATTTTGTTTTTTTTTCTAAAGAAAAGCTACAGGAAAACAATTCATTGAATGCTAGTTAGCTATGTTCTGTATGTTTATAAAAATTTAAAACCAACATTTCACAAGGAGGTTGGACAACAGTGCAGACAAGGGAAGACTGAAGCACATTTTCATATTACTTTGAATTTTGGATAACAAAAGAACAGATTAGACCACATAATGAAAGTCATGGTCTACTAATCAAATAATCCTAAAAAAATATTTTCCGTTCTATTTCTCTTTTTGCTAAGAGAGAACTAACTCCTGAGTGATCATTTTGATAAATAAACCCCAGAGTAACAAGACTTATCTGTGGAAAATGTGTCCAGGAGCTGGATTTCACGAAGCTCTTATTGCCTGTAGTGCCAGAGAGAGTCTGTTCTAACATTAGCTTCTAATTCCCATGGCAAATTAATTAATACATTGATATAAATGGTTGTCTACTTATATTGGAGGATTTTGAGAGATGGACATTTAACGGGATGATGTGTCTTTGATTTGCAGCTGAAGGCTCTCTTTAGTCAAATCATTTATTGAGTTCTTGCTTTAGAACTCTGTGGTTTTGTGTTCCCTATAGTATTCCTATTGTTTTCTATATGAAAACATACTTATCCCTATACAACATGACAGGAAGATGCGAATGTGTTAGTGTTCTTTATTTGGCTTCTTTGGTTGACTTGAAACTCTTCATATCCCAATCCGCAAGCTGTGACTTTAAAAAGGGGTTACCTTACATATTTTCTCTTCTGTTTTTTTGGCTGGGATTGTGTACAGTAATTATTTAAAATATAAAGTTTAATGTTCATAAAGAATGCTATATAAATAAGTTGACCCCATTTGAGCATTGAAGCCATCCACTGTTACTATAATTTTTTCAGTTGATTTGAGTCACTATGGTAGAATCAGGGAGTCAGGCACAGTCTTCAGACACCTTAATGTTCTTATAAAGAAAAAATTACCTTTCTCTCAATCGTCCGCTAAATGAAGACACTATACAAGAAAAAAATCAAACGACTAGCAATAGCTAATTTAGAAAACCTCAATTATCCCCTTATGTTAATCAATTTTGGTATTCATGATAACTAGTATGACAGTAAATCAAAAATGTGTGCAATGTTGTATGCCACTATTGTTCCCCAGGCTTGAGATTGAAATTCCTAATTTTTTTCCACTGGGCAACTAATAGCAATTTAGATAGTTCTGTACAAACTTAGAGACATGAGATGTAAAACCATGACTGTATTCCAGCACATTCTTCTTGTCAGAACCATTTAAATCACTGTCTTACACAAGTACATATTGAAACTCAACTTTAAGCATTTTATTTTTATGTACATTTCATTGTGTCCAGAAATAAAATATCTAAATACAGACACACCGTAATGTTGTATATGTATAGTCTTCAACAATACTTGAGCTGAATAAATGCTTTGTACATTTTGTTTTTTTTTAATGGAGTTCACAGCTACATTGATAAAATGGATTCCTCATATCCTTTTTTTTCTTTTTTAACCAATAACAAGCAGAGACAAGTACAAGTTAATATTAATAAGCAGCTCAAATAACACTTGGTTAAACTATGTACAATACAAATCATTCATACAAATGAAGACTAGGATATTGAATTTGATACAATATGTGTAGTAAAGATAAGACAGACACTTATAACTTACATGGTGTCTGTCAGGCATTTTCCTTCTTATATAATGATCAGAATTTGTTTTAAGCAGCATTAGCTGGTCTCAACTTAGCGAAAGTCCAATGGTTGGTGATGACAGCTGTAATCCAATGTCTGCTCACGTGTAAATTCCAAATGTTTGCTCATCTTTACTGAGAACAGGCTCCCACTATAGAAAAAAGAGCCATCTTGTATCACCTTGAGTGTGCCTACTGTATGCTGGAAAAAAAGTTACTACACTTTGTTGTGTTCATAAAATAAAGAATACTGAGTTCTAAAGACATAGTTTTTCCATTTTAACAAGCATATACTCCTACTGTAGTATTTACCAGTACAGCTACTCCAAGCAATAGGAATGCATGAATGGGGACTATTGATTAGCATGGACTTAAGACTTTAAGAGAGATTTCCACAACAGCAAGTGTGAGAAACCATTCACTGTCCAGTTAATCTTTTTGCTTGATGATAGTTTATCCTGAACCATTATGAATCAGACAACGAAAGCCCTCTCAACAGGAATCATAACAGATGCAAGCTGAAATGTGTATGAGTGTGTTTGTGTACATCTATGTGTGAGATCATGTCTTCAAGTGTGGCTTTAAAATCTGTGGTGATTTACAACTATACTGAGAGATGAAGCTGACTGGGCAGAAATTACATCAAATTGTTTTCCACTAGCATATTTGCAGCCAGTTGATGAGAACAGCAGTGTAGACACAATCCAGGTAACAGTTGTGACCTTCTTCTTTGAGGTAACAGCCCTGTCATATGAACTTTAATTCCTCAGGCTTCAGTCTCACCCTCATGTTCATCCTCATCCGGAGGGAAAGTAAGGTGTGTCACTGTGGTAGTTGTAGTCGGGGCACACTTTCTGTACTAGTTTATAATCTGTACTATAAAAGGAAATGTAAATACAGATCACTTTAAAGGGCTTGGAGCAGAGCCAGGACACATGACTTTGGGTCTGCTCCTGGTAACAGGTTTTTGAAGGGTCATAGTTGCAGAGTGTGTTCTTGGTAGCCTTGTCAACCTTTTCATATTCAATACGACAGTTAAAAGACTTGGAATCTTTGGCATCAATCACCGTTTGTTGTGCCAAGTCGAATTCCACTATTTTCGTAGGGGGCACCAAGCTGACAGATACATTCCCTTGACCAGTGGAATTATGCCTGAAATAAACACTAAATGTCCCATTGCCATGATCTACAATTTTCCCAGTTATCAACAGGTTTAGCTTCACTGTTTTGATATTGGAATGAAAATCACCCCATCCAAACATTTTCTTAAACTTGCCCGTCTTAACAATGGGCCTTCGCTTGGCCCTGGGCCGAGGCTCTTGAAGGTCTGTGGAGTTCCTCAGCCAGTCCCAGAGATCTTGCTCAGAATAAGGTTCTGGGGTGTCATATCGCAGGTCTAAATCTGTATCATTTTCTTTGCCACGGAAAGTCTGTGACAGGAGTCGGCTGATAGACAAGTCTTTGCTGCTTTCTGTCCATATGTGCTTTAATGTGGATTTGCTGCTTCCTGATTTTAGAAGTTCTGACTTTCCACCGTTTGTTAAATTGGCACATGTGACCTAAAAACAGAACAGAAAGACAGCATTTACATCTCTGTACTTGAGAACACCAACACTCAGATTCAAGCCCTTTCAACGAGGCTCAGAATTAAATGACACTTTTTTTAAAAGCACCCTCAGCATCTGGCCAATATTTATTAATATATAACAAAATACCACTTACCATATCTATTTTTGCATGATGATGGGAGGAAGAGGTATAGGTGGATTAAAAAAAATTAAGTCTATGTAAAAATATTGACTTTGACAAGAGAAAGGCAACCTAATATGAATAAAGCAAATTACATTCAAACATAAATGAAATTATTTCTTATCATCAAACTTCAAATACCTTAAAAATAAAATTTTATAATTCATTATATTATTTTTCTACCTCAAAATTACCATAAGTTCTAAAACTGTATGATTCTCTGAAATGTATCGACTGACTTTCTATAGACTTTTGAGAGTCCATGCCACAGTCATGTTAGATGGTTTAGATTTTCAAAGAGACTCTTGTATATTTTAAGTAGTTAAGACAAAAATCATATGTTTATTATCACCTATTATAAGTAAGCAACAATTTGCATAAGATGTAGTTTTTTTTTATTTTAAGGGGTTTAAAATATCATCTAGGAAAGGGGACATAAATGAAAATATCTAATACACAATATCTTACAGATAATTTTCAATCTAGAGAAGCAAAAAACAGGTGGTCAATGACAGAGAGGTCATTTCAGGTTGGACTATGAGAGTCATTCATAAATTGTTCTCTTGGGACCCCAGTCTTATGTCTTTGTAAAGAGTTAGATTCCCAACTAGACCAAGGATTTAGAGGAACTCTAAATCTGACTGACTGATCAAGCAGTCAAATCTGTACTTGCATAATTACATAAGCATTGTCCTTAAAAGCAGCCACTTTGTAAAGATATAGATGCATATCCACAATGGCCTCACTGGCCTAAAATTAAAGCAGTGACTTCTGATCCTGACATGGAAGGCTGAAGGACAGGAAGGAACACAATTAAGGATCCGCAGGAACCAAACCAGTCAATATAAATAAACTCTTTAAGGTGTGGACTGACTGTTGTAGGGTAAAGTAGCTGAACAGACTCCCAGCTGCCCATTAAAAAACCATGTTTCACAGTAAATCTCTATTGCCAGGCCCCGCCGAACCAGTCCTAACCCTAGGGAGTAAGAGCATGACCTTTAGGGGCAGTCTCTCTGGAATCTATGCTTAGCTCTGCCGCTTCCAAGCTGCATGCCCTTGGTCAAGGCCTTTAGCCTCTCTCTGTCTCGGTTTCCTGCATCTGTAAACTGATAGTAATAATGATGGCTACTGCGAGGGTTGCTGCGAGGGTTGAGTGACCTAAGACATGTACAACCTTTAGAGCCATGGTTGACACATGTCAATGGCTCAATTAAATTTAGTTATTATTATGAATCCCAAGCTCATATATGAAAACAATTAGAGCAAAAAGGCAACAAATGGTATACATGGAGACCGGGCCTGGGAGTCGCTTTGCTCTTGATTACACAGCCAGGTACTCAGAACTTACATGGGATGGGTTCTCCAAGGAACATAAATGCAGGGGGCCTTGGTAATCTAAGGTAGAACAAAGTCACTTAGATCTTGTAATCTTGCCTTTTCAAAAATGCCTCAGGGTCAATGAGCTCTTCATTACCAGCTACCATATAGCAAATATTCTCTTCTCTCCAATTCGTACTGTGGCAATGTGAGTGATAAAGTTCACCTGGGAATAAATGCCAGCTGAAATTTGGCTCTTCCCAGTAACATTGAGCTTAGGAAACCCTGCAATTTTAGCACCACAAAAATTCATTGCATGTGAGAGAAAATGAAGTTTATCATGGTATTATGTCCCATCACTGCACCCTGAAAAACCAATACTGAGACGTTGAGTAGGCTAAAATCAACAACTCTTTCCAACTATTTCAGGCTGCTCTCTGGGGTCCAGTTGCACCTATTGTAAAGGCAATAGCAATACCTTTCATGGAAAAGGGGTGCATGGAGCTTAATTAAGGAAAGACAAATATAACCAATGGAGAAACAGGTCCTAAGGACGAGATGAGGCCCAGAAATAATGGGCAGATTATGGTTGGGATGGGGATCACATCTAAGAGAAGCATAGTCACTCTGAATTTTTAAACAAATCACCTGTGTAGAATCAAAGACAGCTATCAGGTGTTCATTATTGATCTTGGGGCAAATATTAGGAATTGAGAGAAGGCTGTCTTTGCTGTCAACTTTCTTTTAGTTCCAGATACTTCCCCTTCACTTCTGCTCAACCCTTGAATCGGGCTCTCCTCTTTTCTCCTGTACCTAAAGTGTTTCCTGCTTATAGATTCTCTTCATGCCAAAACATCATTCCAGAAATGGATCACACTCGAGCAATATGTGATTAATTATAACAAAATGGTTACTTTATCTAAATTCATTTTGTTTTTTAATAAGAACTAAATATTATATCTTAAAGGGATAAAATTGAGAGAGAAATATTCTTTGGAGAAGGGGGTGATACATAGAAATGTATACTTTCTTTAAGAATAAATATATGAAGCTTTCCACCTATCCTCTCTACCTGATAATAAAGTCAGTCTCTATAGGACAATTTTTACTCTAATATCAAAAGCATAATCCTTCATAGTTCCATAGTTAATATTATATCATTATAATTACAAAACTAATAGAAACAACTAAAGTTTTGATACAAATTTACCAAAGAAAGTACATTTCTATATATAAATATATATATATTTATATATATGTTATATGTATTTAATATATATATATTATATTATATATATATTATATATATTTATATATATATAAAAAACAGAGTTGCTATAACATAAAATATATAAATATATATTATATATATATATAAATATATATATTTATATATATACAGAGTAGCTATAACATAAAATTTAAAACAAACATTGAGAATAATAGTACAGATCTTTTGGTTTGGGAGTTTATTTTTCGTACCTGTATTTTTTGTTTTGTTTTGTTTCAGTGAAATCTAATTCATTGGTCAAACATCCAAATCTGCACTTGCCAAATTATATAATCAATGTTCTTAACACAGCCTCTATGTTTATGCACTAGAATAAAAGAAATTTTAAAAATAAATGCATATCCTATTCTCTCACTTTTACTTGGAATCACATAGAGAGTTTCCCATTCTTTGAGTGGCATGAAGAATAAATGCAGGCATGCATCTGGAATCAGCTTGATACTTGCATCTCGGCATCAACACAGTAGATCAAGGAAAGGGGCCGTAATGAGTTGCATCCATAGTGCATTGGCTCATGAAGCAGTAATGAAATTGTCCCAAAGAAGGAGCCAAAAGGGAATAAGAGTGCAATTTACCAGTGGCATATGGGGAATAAAAGAAAAAAATAAAATGTGAAAGTGGGAGATATGATTTCAAGAAAGAAAAACCAATGTACTTAAAAGGATGCTAAGACTATGACAGGCAGACAAAACCTCTGATTTTCAGGTAGAATAGAAATTTAGTTCTAAATTATGCTCTCCACAGCTGTAGTGATTATGAGTATGAGCTCTGGAGTCAGACTGCCTGAATCCCAGTCCAGATTGTGATCTTTAACAGCTGTATGATGTGGGTAAATTGTTTAACTTGTTTATGCTTCTGTTTTTCTCTTTTAAAGAGTAGGAGAATAACACCCACCCCTTCCCAGAACTGTTGTGAGAACTAAATAGGATACTCCATTTAAAGCACTATGACAGATAGTACTTGGACCATGATTAGTGTTCAGCATTAGTATTACTAACTACTATCATCCTCTGAATTCCACTGGGTAATATTTTATGTAAACAAATTACCAATAATAGGATTTGAAAGCAAGAATATTTTTCTAAGAAAACCTTTCTTTTACATAACTAAAACCTAAAGCAAACAATTAAAAAAGAAAACATATATTTTTGAAAGTGCTACTGTGACAACAAAAAAAGACAGATTGAGTAGATAGTAAAACAAGTTAACTAAGGATGTGCATAAGTTTAGCTATTAAACTGTTTAACTACCAAATGCAATGGTCTGACGTGAAAGACTTTCAGTAGTGCTGACAGTCAAGAAACTACTCTGGAACATCTCATTTTGGGTATAGAATCAAAACAGGTTTCAGCTATAATCGTCAACACTGTCTTGAATATTCTTATTCTCTCTTTACTTCCTTCTTACTCAGGTTAGTAGAGGAGTAAGCAAGACATTGTCTATAAGGGAATAACAATCATGAAAAACCAGGAAGTGTCGTTAGGAAAGTTGCCATACTCATTCAGTAAAAACAATCCCAATTTATATTGTTTTATTAGTTCAATAACTATGTAGTGAGACTCTGCTAATGTAGAGTTAAATAATAGGAATACAAAGAAAAATGAGTCATAGTCTTTTCCCTCCACGAGTTCACAGTAAGTGGAAGAATCAATTAAGTAAATAACAGTGTGATGTGAGCAACATTATGATAACATTCTAGGAGACAGAGTTAAGTGATCGAGAAGATGTAGCAGAAAAGATGATCCTCGGATCTGGGAGATAAAAGAGGTTTAGGGGTTCAACAGATAGAGATGAGGCCAGAGGAGTTCTTTTAAGCATAAAGAACACATTGTGCAAAAGCACAGAGCTGAGTAGGACACATCAAATGTAAGAATGGAAAATAGCTCCTTATTTCTGAGACTTAGGGAGCATTGATAGAAAGAAGAAACAGAAGAACTTGCAAGAAGTCGATAGAACTTTAATAAGGTAGGTTAAGTTCAAATTGTAAAGAATCTGCTAAAGCATTTAAACAGCATTATAGGTAATGGGGAATCACTAAATTTTGTTCCATTTTATTTTTAAGTAGGTCATCCTGGTTCTAGAAGAATCATTGATTGGACTTAGAAGGGCAGATTGGTAGGGAGAGAACTTGAAGAAGAATAGTTAAATAACTAATTGCAATACTATATTTGAGAAAGTAAATGAGCCTGAACCAAGGCAGTGACAGAGAAAAAGAGAAAGAAAAAAATGAATATAAGAGATATTTCAGAGGTAGGACTAACTTAGTTTGATGATTTATTGGCTAAGCAGGAACATGAAAAAGTTAATGCCTGCATCTGTAAAGAATACAGAAGTAACAAGTTAGCTGGAAAATCAATTAAATCTCATAGGAACATTGAAGATTGAAGTGTCTGCTAGTCATTCTGGTGATGCTATTTAAAAGAACGTTCATAAGATGGGTCTGAGGGTTTGGAGAAAAGAGGGGCTGGTGATGTTGGTTTTGTAGTATGAGTAGATGGTACTGTGCAGATAGAGCATCGTGTTAGAGAAGAAGGCTGATGACAATATCTAGGAAATGTTGCTGCTTTGAAGACAGGCAGAATAGGAGCCAGGTGGATAGAGAAAAAAAGAGGACAATTTAAGGAAAATAATATTTGTAGAAACCAATGAAAGAGGGGAGGAGGAAAGGTAGACACGAGCAAGATTTAAATTTCAAGTAAAAGTGTAATAGTAAAAGCACTTAAAAAGAAGCCCCTTGACTTTAAAAATCCACCTTATTAAAGCTACTTTGGATAGTGGTGACAAGATAATGCAAGATGAGAAAGAAGAGCAACCAGCTTAATTCATCTACTCTCAGATGCAATCAGGAATCATTGGCTTTTTCATTCTATCGTATTGCTTTTTATCTTAAGAATTTTCATTTTTGAAACTCATAAATATGCACGTAAAGTTGAAATGGATTTTGAGCCCAGATGAATAAATAACATCATTGAGAAAGAAAGCCTATGCCCAGAACACCCTCTTCCATTGATTTTATAAACACAATTAGAGTTTATTTTTAAAAGCTACCTAAAGATCCTTTGTTGTCAGTTCACCTGAGTGATAACAAATGGTGAGGGCTGTGACATAAAATGAGTATGAAAGAAAAACCTGACAACTTCTAATAACCCAATTCCAAAAAGGCAGAGCATTGTGAACCTTTTTATACAATTAATAATATTTTTGCTACAATATAACAATGAAAACACCAAATAGGCTGTCCTTCCTTAACTAAATATAATTTTCCATGTCAAAAGTGGCCAATGCCCATTTGAAAGGAGCTGTCTCACAGGTTCCATGATACCATTTCCACAAATTATATGTGTTGTTGGTCTTAACTGTTTTAGAAACACTGAAAATAATATTCTTAACATGATGAGGTATATGCATTTTAAAGTATATTATTTTGAGGACATTGATAAATAGGAGTAAAGAGAAGGGCCATTTCCTTCAACCATAAAGACAGAGCTTGGGTCTGACAAGAAGGGAGCAGGTCGGAGGCAGGAACAGTGTATAGGACTAGGGAGAAAACACCACCACCATTGGACAGTGGGAGTGTAAACACATAAAGAGTTGCCACACCTTGATCTAATTCCTTTATATGTCTTAGGGCCACACTTTCACATTGATTTCTCTAATATCTTTTTATTGTAGGTTTACAATCATAACACCCATATGTTAACTTTTAAAATTTTGTTGAAAGACCTAATTCAGAAAATAAACCACTCCTCAACCTCATTGCCACCTCAAGTATGCTCCTGGCCTTACGAGATTTTATATAAAAATTGCATTCCTTTGTATATACTATCTCCAACAAGAGGTGTCTCCAGATGTTTGTGTGCCTCTTTTTATAAAAGAGCAATAAGATGCCTTCCAATTTCTACCAACCTGCACATTCTACTGTTGATCTATTACTGTTCAATATAAATAATCTTAAATTGCTTTGAAAATCATATATTTATTTCATCTACTGTATGAATACTTGAAGCCAAACAAAAAATTTAAACAACCTGATGCTTAAGTAATATCTCTCATCAGTGAATAACTAATCAACAAAAAGGCCTTGCTCTATGATTACAACATCATCTTGGCAGTTTTATGATTCGCTGTGTTGAATATATATTGCATACTATTAACTGCTACTGGGTAAGGGCACACTATCTTCCAGACATTGTAATTAGCATTTTATATATGGCTTTAATTTCCATTTAAACCACAAACACACACAAACACATTCACAAACTTCAAGGTCAATACTGTTATCTTCAGTTTACAGATGTGGATATGGAAGGTCAAAAAAAAGCTTGTTAAACATCACTGCTGGAAAGTGAAGGAGCTACTTTTTAGTTACTCCACAGGGTATGCCCTTTATTTCTAAAATTCATTTTAATCATACAAGTCTACACTAATACACACTTATCAAAACATTATAGGATTTATGAAGTAAAAAGTAAAAGCCTGTCTTCATCATCAACCCCTGCTCCCTTGCAAACCCACCTCTCTCCCCAGAGGTAAAACCTGTCAAAACTTTTGCTGTATATTGTTCCTAAATATTTTCAGCACTTTTTCTTATATGAACACTTTACATATATAGTGTCATAGTTTATAAATTGCATTTTATATTTTTCTGAGTGAAATATCTTAGTACCTCCAGGCTCATCATCTTTACTAAATGGTAATGTAGAATTCTATAACATAAATGTATCATACTTCTACTTTTGGTGTACCTTTTATTAAAGATTCTTAACCATTACATTGTTTCACAGCCAAGTTATCTAATCAAAGCTAATTTTTAGCTTTGATTCCATAGGTATTTCTGCTTCCATTGTTGTTTCAGATACATCACTCCATTCTCTCTTGAGTTAGACTTTCATTTTGGGGAGTATGTAGATATGTGTGATTCTTTTAGGAAGAGTTCTTAGGGTATAAACTATATTAGTTGTTCATGCCTAAAAATGTCTTTATTTGCCATAAGCTTACACTGGGTACAATATCTAATCATCCTTTACATCCTTCACATTTATACATCAAATCATCAATACATTTTGTTCTGTTTTATCTTTCTTTCCAAAAATTTTAGGATTTTCTCTATCTCAGGCATTGTGAAATCTCACAAGGTGGGCTACAAATGCCCATATCTCTAGCCCCTTTCTTGAAAAAGTAAAAAAAAAAAAAATCATGCAGATATATCTACATATGTTAGGCTCTTTTTCATAAAGTTCCCCCAAGAGGACTAGAAACTCTTTGAGGGATATTATATTTATATTATGCCATTTTGTAACATGAGAGAGAGAGTACCTAGCATAGGGTAAGGACTCAACAAATTGTCTTTATGGTTTTTATTCTTATGACAACTATTTCAATAGTGAAGATTTATTGATTCTTTATTCACAATTAAGATTTTGGGGGGATGTGCGGTCCTCAGAAATTTCTCTTTTACAAGTTTTAGAGGCTGCACTTCATTAACAATACCTGGAGTGCCTGTATTATATATGATAACCTAGAGGAAATGGGTTAGTAGTTTAATACATCAAAACTACATCATTTTCTTCTGCCACAAAGCAGTGCTTCAGAAGCAGCAGTGCTACATTAACAATAGAAAGGCAGAAAAGAAACTCCATGCCTGTCCCTTTGCCCAATAGGTCCTGGAAGCCTGTACCACATAGAAACTTAGAAAATGGGCTGTGCCATTAGAAATCGCAGAGCTAAATCCAAAATCTGCTACTCTATCATTAATAACCACTTGGAGCCACATATTTTCTAGTTAGAAAGTAGAGATAATGCCCTGTTCATTGAGTTTTCATGAAGATAGAAGATTTTATATGCAGCACACATAAAAATATGGAAATAGTATGAGTATAACACATGAAAGCTATTGTGCTTAGCTAGGTTATGAAACCCTGAAACAAAAAGAAAACAAGGCTTTCAGAATGCACACTGCCATTCTATTCCTATCTTCTGACTGGTAACATTCCATCTGCTCAAATGGTCCAAATTGAAATGGAAATTAGTATAATCGTAACAATTCTGTCAACATCTTTAGCAGTAGGTGATGGTAGGAGATCATAGATGATTATGTTAAGGTTTAGCATTGGCAAGTGTGGGCAATAATTTATCCTTAACATAACATATTTAAGAGAAGACATTCTGACCAGCCTGGACATTCCATGTCATCCTCAAGAACTAGAAACATGGAATGTTTCTACCAGTTTAAAGAATCCTCTAGTGGTTAAGAATTTTAGGTGTTTACCCCTTGAGCTCTCATGATCCCATGAAGGAGGGCTCACTTCTAACATAAGGTATTAACTCTTCCCTATGTTATTGTATTGGAGACTGGTTCTGAGTTATGGGTAACGTAGGCCCTCACAGGTTTGAATAATCATAATAATTAGCTTTCCCTTTGATTTCTTTTCCCATGGGTACTCTTAAGAAAATTATCTTGAAAATGTTTTTTTTAACCACAGGGGAAAAGTATGCCTTTTGAAGACCCATGAACTATTGTTTCTACTACTAAAAAATAAAACTTTTCAGCCTATAAAAATATTGTCCCCTTCATCATGCTCACTTTGTAAACATATACGTAGACACATAAGTTTTGACATATGGGCACATTAATATTGATGAAAATTAAGAATTATTATTCCACATAGCCTCACTTAATTCAATCTCTCAAAACATAATTTCTGATTACCCAGGTTGGCATTACATATGTCACTTCTTTTGTTAGCATTTTATACTCCTTCCATTTAAAATGTATAAAGAATATCTCTTATGAGGGTCCCAGGCATGTGGTTACAATAATGAACAAAATATTCAAAATAACACGTTGAAAGTCTATTTTTTGGCTGAAACAAAGCCACCTCAGCATCATTGTTTTATTATCCATAAATAGATCTGAATTTTTGTCAGTAAATTCAGATGTCTTTAAGGAAAAGAGAAATACTGTATGTGTAGCAATAGCTGGGTTAGATCCAGGGTCTTTCTATCTTAATTAAAAGTCAATAAGGGGGATCATCCATAACGACGCTTGTTATGTAGGTGTTAAAGGAAGTTTACAGCTTCTTCAAGTCAAACAAAGCACATACTTTTCTAGAATAGTCCAAATGAGGAAGGGTTGACTCATCTTCCAATACTGGTTTCAGCAACCTATATGGACGTATGTTCTCCTACACAGCAAAGGTATGAGAACATACTGAGTAGTAATAATAGCATACTTTATCCAATAGGAGCTCAAATTCCTGAGGAAATAATAATTTTGAAAATTTTTGAGACAATATACTTAATACCCTCCTCTTACCCAGAGGTTGATATAGAAATCTTTCAATGTAGGAAGAAGTCATTATATAAATGAGGTAAATAGAGAATGATTGCAGGGGTATATCAACCCTGTGCCATGTAGATCCTGAATTCACGCAAAAATTCTTCTAGAATCTTTTTCTTATCAGGCTATCATGTGTGGACACTTCTCAGTGCTTCCCAGGTGCAGAATTAACAACAAGTCAGACAGTCAAACAGAAATACGAAAGGGGTCAAAAATCCCGGAAACACAGTTACTCCACATGCCTGTAAAAGTCTTGTAGACTGGGAATTTCCGTTTTCCTGAAATGGAACATATCCGATATTCTGACAAGAAACAAAATCTAGCACAGTGAATGAATCAAAGGCTGGTGATGCTGGAGTTTGAGAAATGACTTTGAGTAAATAAATATTTTTGGATCATGCCTTGGCCAGAGCAAGATGTGATAAAAGCACATCTTGTCTCACATGGCTCTTAAGCATAGCTCAAGGAAGACACAACTTAGTGTTGAGGGAAATTCAAAGGCCACTATGTCCATGAGGAAACAATTCACTTGAAAGCTCTTAAGCCAACCTGTTCTTTTCTAATGCCTTTCCCATAAGAAGATTAGCACCTATTTTTTGACCTATTTCTCCCCTGCAAGACACCTAGCACTGGGTAAATATACTTTGTTTTCCATAGATCCCTTACCCAGTTAGTGTCATCTTTGGAACCAAATGCTTCTGCTGTCCACTAGTCTGGGCTAGATTTCACTTTGGTCTTGATCCACCCCTCTTTCCTATTCCTAGTTTCTCTAAGCATGGCATGTGGAATCTCATAACAAAGAGCCAGGTGCCAAGAAAAAAAAGATGTTCAGGCAGAGAGTTCTCATAAATAAGCAAAAAGATGGCTTCTGGTGCTGTGGCTTTAAGTTCATTAGATATAAAACTGACTGATGTGCCTAGAGTTCAAAAAGAAAAAGACTTTTCTCTTTGCGTTACCAGGGGAATTAAGTAAAGAGTTTCACTATATCAAAGAAGAATGTTCACCCAAATATTATGGTATAGAAGGAGATGGGTCATGAAGGAAATGAAGCAAACAGCCCTCAAATGACTGAAGATGCTGTAAGAGAAGTCATACGAGAGAGGCTGGATGAAAATGTGTGTGTAGTCAGAGCTCTGAATTCCCCTCAGGCTTTAACGTACTTTAAAATGACTTATCGCAGTATTAGTATTTTGTACTGCTGTAACACTGTAGATAGAAGCTATCATAAAAGAAGTAAGGGAAGGACAGGTTGTTAGGGTGGAATTTCCTTCCTTGGTTTGTCTACACTCACTCATTTGCAAACTCTTGAGAGGTAGTTAGTTTAATTGCCCTTTTCAAGAGTTGGATGATATTCCAGCTGCCACTAGAGGGCACAGCTAGGACATCTGACAGCTGTCTTTACAGCATTCTGTCACTAAGGGTCCCAGACTTCTCTGAAAAAAGATGGACCAGCAACCCTTGTGGTAACTGCTGACTGATGCAATCCCTGAGAGTCATCTCTTCTCTGGGCCACAGGGTCTGGGAAGAACCTGCTGCTATTCAAGGAACTTCTGTAGAAGTCATCACCAACTAAAGGAGCTGCTGTGAGCCTTTGATTCTTGCCAGAGCAGGTGATCAGGAACAAGGTATTTATATTTATGTATTTAGAAAATAGTTTAGATCAATGCAACATATTTCTCCATCTCCAGCCTCATCTTGGCTGCTCTTCCCTTGACTTCCAAGTTCTGATCACATCAGACTCTTCTAAGTGTTTTCTTTCTTCCCACTTCAGGAAATTTGCACAGGCTGCTTCTCCATCCTGGACTCCTTTCTATCCATTCCCACTTACTCGTCTAATGCCTACTAGCCTAGCTTAAACTTAATTTCCACGGAAATTGTTGTTCCTCTCAGAGCACCCTGTACTATTTGTTCATACATGTAATACTATTATCTCTATCTCAATCTACATGTTTACTCATCATCCATCTGTCTATATTCTTTCCCTGAAACTGTCATTTCTATGGGAGAGCCTTCTAATGCTTTGGTTACCATCTTTTTTTTTTACTACACTTTATAAAATGCTAGGCTCTACAAATATCGGTTGAATGAGTAAGTGTATGTTTGAATGGAGGACCTACCCACACATAATGATATCCTTTTGCAGATGAGCTTGCCCCATCCACAGATAAATAGCTCATTTTCTCACATTGATAAATGTGTTTATATTGTAAGCCTTCATAGAAGCTTTGTGTAATTCTGTAAACATGCACAGTAATGCAAAAGAAAAGGTGATGTTTTTCTAGGAAAATACAAGTGAGTGGCTGCTACAGACCATTATAACCAGTCAAGAATGTTACAACAAAAATCTCCAAATAAATATATTTTCATTTAAATAAAAGCAAAAAGTGGATAAGAACAAAAATACCTAAAATGAACATAATTTCATTTTGCAGGTTTAACAAACATCAAAAAAAGCTTAATGAAACAGTGAGCTTGGTCTCTTGAGTGGCAGAAAAATTAGTGCCATCCTCTTGTTTTTCTTTCTTGAATTTCCAGAAATTTGATCCTAAGAATTAAATAAAACACTTATGAGATTCTAAATACAGAGGTTTCCTCAACAAGAAACTGCCAGACTTTCTGGGGGCATTTTCTTTGCACTATTCAAATGGCCACTTGTATTGATGAGTAATAATTGCTTTGAAACAGACAATTAGGTGTGTGTTAGGCTATTTCTTTGCATAAACACTAGTTTGCTTAGAAAATGTGGTGGAGTTTTTATAAATGTGAGTAATACAACCAGTTTTATGGATGTGTTTGCAAAGGCTCAGAATTGAGCTGTACGAGTGTTCATTAACAGTACAAATTTAAATGTGATGAAAAATATGAGTCTTAAAGGTATTTTTGCATTACTCTAGAGCAATAGAGTGTAAATAAATACAATTTCACTGTGACATTTCTGTTTTGTGGCTGTACAGTGAAAATCCATGACTGTTTAAAATTAGAATCACAGAACATCTGAAACTAAAAGAGACCTCAAAAATTATTTTATAACTTAGGAAACTGAGTCTCATAGAGCTGAAGTAATTCAGCTAGAGTTTCCAAGATGATTAGGGGCAGTTAAAGCAGCAGGGAAGTATTCCTAGCTTCCAGTTCACTCTCTTTGTGTTCTAAAGTTACCTTTTATTGACAGCTGGTACTTTATGTCAGAGTTTACCGAAGCTCTGGAAATCAGGATGTCAACTTCAATATAAGTAACTGACTTATCTTTGCTAAAGAGTCTTTTAATTTTGTGGCAGGAAGGGATATGGAAATTTGGCATCATCTGCCAACCTTAAAACAGAGGCACCAATTTAGTGTATCGCAGTTACAGATTGGAGTTCCCTGGTTTGACCATGTATACAAGTAAACCTGTATTCAGACCTTCCAAGACTTAGATCTAAACAGTGACTACTCCGAGGGATGAGAGAATCAAAATGAAGGAACCATCGTCACGGGTATTCAGTTAAGCCCATTGAACACAGAGAGAATTATTCTTTAGTCTCTAAAAGAGAAAGTGCTTTATATTTGTTAGCTCCTATTTTCATAAAACTTATTTTTAAAAAAATTGGAGCAGAAGTCTGTCAGATTCTTATATAAATTTGTCAGCAAGCATTTGTTAAGTAACTGATTTTTTAAATTTTCAAAAATTACTTCAAGGAAGTCATTTTACTCACTTTAAGTCCATCTGTATGTCTGCTCACTCTAGATAACTTAACGTTAGTACTTTTTACAATCTAATGCATAAAAGTCTTAGTATTTTGCAGCAGCCCTCCTGCTGTGAGCCTTGCAAGCCAGTGACTCTCAACAGAGAGTGCTAAAGTAAAGCCAGGGTAAAGTGAGCTGCAATATATGCTGAGTATCATGTCAGCATGGTCAGTGGGGGGTGCTGGAATGCATACAGGATTAAACAGCATATTCCAAGGGTATCGTTGATTTGCTTCTAGTCAAAATACTTATTCCATAGTTTGACGTAATGTTAAAGGAAGGTATGAGGTTTGTTTTTCTCAAAGTAGAGGTTAGTTTTAGTGGAGATTAGTTAGTCAAAAATGTATTTACAAGTGAAATGATCTTTTCTTAAATCTTGGTTCATTAGATAGATTTCAAGGAACATCCATCTTAATTGGAATCTGCACAGAAAATAATATTTATGTCTATATAATTTGTAATTTTAAAATTTTAATATAATTTCCAACTTAGAGAAAATTATAAGGAACTTACATGTACTCTTTACCCAGATTTATCAATTAATGCCATTTTACCACGTTGCTTTATTGTTCTCTCTTTTATGTATGTATATATATATGTATACCGATTTTTTTTTTATTTTCAGAATAAGTTGGAGACATCTTGCCCATTTACGCTTAAAGAGGTTCTGGAGTGTTCCTAAGAAAAATTACATTTTCTTATATAACCATAATATAGCTATCAAAATCAGAATATTAACCCTTGATACGTACTTGATACATAATCTGTAGTCAATACCAAAGGCCATCTATTGTCCCAATAATGCCCTTTATACTTACTAATTTTATCTCATTCAGGATCTAATCCAGGGTCATGCACTGAATTGGGTCATGATCCTCCAGCAACCTTTCCTTCTACTTCTTGTTCTTTACATTTTTGTAAAATGTAAAGATTATAGGCTAGTTAATTTGAAAAATGTTCCTCAGTTTAGATTCGTCTGAGATACCTTGCACATCATTTTATAGTAAAGTTCTCGAGCTTTTGATTGACAAAGATGATAGTGGGGAAAGAGTGTTCCTTGATTTGAGAGTAAAGAAAGCAATGCTTTGAGTAGTTGTAGAGAGAAAATTATTGTAATGTGCTAAACCATAGCCTTGAAAGTCATTTAGACTATTTAATATGATTTTATGGGTAATTAATTTGCATTATATATAATTGTTTTACTATTTGTGATAATAAAATCATTAAATTTTGTTATTGTGTGGCCCCTTTCATTTCACATTTTGTTTAAAAGAAGCTCTTTTTTTAAAAAAAAAGGAATTCCTGGATTCACTAAACTTACTGGTATGAGGCTGACATTCTTTAATTTTAATCAGAAGTAATTTTAAAATAATACTTGCATAGTATTTATTATTTTCATTATATATTAAGATGTTATGTGAATAGGTTGGTTTCCAACAACCTTCCTGGGACATAGATACTAATCACCCAATAATAAATAGGAGAAAACTAAGGCCCACTGGCAAAGAGATTTCCTTAGACTCACACATTTTGGAAGTAACATTCAGATTCTGACTCCAAATCCCAGGATTGTTCTGCTATTACCAAAAGAAATGTGCTGTACATCTATTGCTATTTAATGAGAGTATTCATGGTGATTCAGTTTCTTAATGGGCATGAACCAATTGACCTTGACCAAGTAGAAGTATCCTCATGCTTCAACCCTGGATGTAGTACTTCAAGTTTAAATGTAACTTGAATCATCATTCCCAGAAAAGAGCTGACTAGTATATCACACTGTTCATTATGTACCAGATGCTCAGGTATACAGACACTCAATTATATATATCCAGCAGGTGTTTCATGACCAAATGACAATTAATTTCAAAGCCATCATCTCTTAAACCTCAACTTTCTCATTATAAATTAGAGATAGTAATACCCTAGCCCGAGCATTATGTTGAGAATTAGAGACAATGTATGTAAATATTCCTTCTCAATGAATGATAGATGTTTATAATATTTGTTTTAACTGGGTTTATTTTTACTCATAGAGATGCCTATATATATCCATGCAGTTAACTTTGTATGAAAGAATTTAACTTCATAATTTAAAATCATGTAGAAAAACTGCATTTTTTAAGAATCTTGGCATAGTGGTAAGAGCATGGGCTCTGGAGCCAGACCACAGTATCACATGCCAGCTCTGAAGGCAGATGCTCCAGTCCGTGGGAACTGCCTAAATGGTGACTTTCCAAGCAAATCTGGCAACTAGAAAACTGCTAACTATTTGAAGTTGTAATTTGCCAAACATATGATTTTCACTAATAATCCTAGTTTTAGAGTATGGATTTATTACTTTACAAAGAGACCTCATTCAAACCATAGATTTTTGTATTTGTTTTCTTTTTTTCTTTATTTTCAATGATACAAGAGAGAAAAATACCACCCAATGTCCCCATCAGAGTTGTACTATCCAAGCCATGACATTTTTGATCTATTCTTTACAGAGAATCCCATTAGAGTTCCAGAGAAACCCTTACTTTCTATTATGTCAATGACACCTTTGCTGGCCCAGAGCCATCATCAGCTCTCAAGTGCTGAACCATGAAGCAATATCTCTGTAACTAGGCCAAATAGGCCATGACCTGACAGGCTATAAAGCAGTCATTATCTCCTATTAAATCTAAAGCGTGTGCTTTGCATATCTTAAAACAACTATCCAGTTGCGCTATAGAGGTATATCTGCCAAATGAATAATTAGATTTTTAAGAGACTTAAAGAGGACCAAAATGCTTTCTACTGTGCCCAAAACAAAGTCAATTCAAATTTTATTTTCGTTCCTCCCCTGTTTTTATCCTAACTCTCTGGCAGTCAGACCAAAAACACTTCAATAACCAATAAATAGACTTCTGCTGCACAATTGACCGTATAAAACCAAGTCTGGGTTGGTGTTACATTGCTGCCACAGCATTCTGTGTTGTACGCTGTGGCTGTTTCCTCGTACGATTGGGAAGAACGCTGTGGATGATTGGCACCTAATATTTGCTTTGTTTGGTTGATGTGATTACAAAATTAGTTTTATAAAATGTAGAACGATTGAATGAGCTACTTAAATGTCAAAATTCAGAAGAGATTTGCTTTTATGGTTTAAAATTTAAGTGTTTTTTTCTCCTACTCCCTGGAGATGTTTAAGTAACTCATTCCATACAGCTTTAATGGTAGAGATGCAAGTGACTTTAGGAAGATTTGGAATGGGATTGAAATATAACCATATAAAATATTCTATTAACTCTTGCCCCCTGTTTTACATTTTGAAAAAAATTTTTAACTAAAGTCTTGAAGCTCAGTACCTATGATGTCATTAAACATTTTTCACTTCAGTGGATTGTGACTCTGGAAAATTTGCAACTACTCTTCAGCAGGGGATTAAACTTTCAGGGAATAAATTAAATTGGGTTAAAATGTCTAACAGAGTTTTCAGATGAGTGCTTTATTCAAGTAGCACAGAGACATGTTAACTTTGAAATGAAACTCTAGTTAGGTAAATAACTTTTGTCAAGAACCTATTGCTCAGGTACTACACTGCCCTAAGCCTACTTTATTAATATTGGTTTGCAATCTTCAATACAGGTGCAGAAAGGAATTTTAAATGCAATTAAAGCTGAGCTAGAAGGCCACACAAGTACATTTTAATCAAAAGCTGAGTTCAAGCCTGCTTTACATATAATATGTGCAAAGAAAGATCCCTTTTCCACATTAAGTATGACTGCATAAATTCTGTTTTGTGAGAGGGCAAATGTGCTTCAAGGAGAAATGCAGATAAAGAACAGTGCCACATCATAAGGAATGTTATAGCACCTAAAGAAATATTGTGCCAGAAATATATTAATAGTTATGGCTTTTTAAACCCTTAACCATCAAGCCAAAACGAATTGTATATGTGTGGGTATACACACACATATCAATATGGTTTTTGTGCACAACACATACATGTATGCATATATACGTGACCCATTTTTTTAAATTTTATGGTTTAATATTTATTAGAAAAATATAGAACTCAAAACTCTCAAAGTCATTTAAAACTAGGCATAAATATTGTTAAACTCAAAATGTCTGCAATTATTTGATCGTATTCGCAAGTGGTAGCACAAAATAGGGCAAGAAGATAGGAAACCAGTACGCCTGGAGGCATCCTTGATTCACAACAAAGGATGCTTCATCCCCCAAATCATGCTTTTATGCTTTTTTGGAAACCTATGAAGGAAGGAAAAGTAGAGGGAGAAACAGCTATATTTCCAATGGCATTCAACCAGTTACTTTGGCATGTTAAATGATTAACAACCATGTAACATGATGATGGGTGCTGTGAAGCAAGGCAGTGTCCTGGAGCCATCCTATTGTGCAACTGGTCAGCTTTTTAGATGCTGGGCCTTAGCGGGGTGAGACAATTATCCTTGGGGGAAGGGCCAGAGCCCAGAGTGGTCAGAGTGCCCAGCACAGCAGCAGGAGTGGGTTAGGATGAAGGGGTCCACCAATGGCTCAGGGGAGTAGCTACTGACCAACCAGTACAAAAGTATTTGAATATTTTAACACTAGCTGAACATCCACTCTATTTTTTCATCAGTTATTTTTCACTACTCATCAGCCTAGAAACACAAATACATCTTAACTCCAAAAGCCAAGGAATTCAGAATGGCTAAAAGGCAATGGAAAGCATAAAAACGTACTTTTCATACTTTTAAAAATTCCTTAATCTTTAATGTTTATTTTTCTATAATGCATAGAATTGTTGCTAATACAATAAATTGGATCAAAATCTACTGTACTTAATTATAAATTTAATTATAAATTTTCTAAGTGAATATTTCATTAAATTGACCTTTGTGTGAAATTATGAAACTGTTGGTGCTTTTTTTTCCTTGATTCATTAATCCTAATCCTAGAGCTCATTATATCAGCTAA
>NW_011888785.1:10013094-10031002 GCF_000151845.1 Pteropus vampyrus
TTTGCCATCCTGAAGCTGCCTTTTTTGGGATATTGATTTTAAGCTGTTTATTAAGGAACAAGATTCAGAAAGAACCTTTGACCCTTCCTTCCTTTCCTGCCCAAGAAATTCAAACAGAAAAACTTGCTTCAGGAAGGAAGTCTTAGGATGTTCACTTTAGGCTAATTTGAATTAAGGATGGTAAATAGGATGGCTTCAGGCAGGGGCCTGTTAACTGGATACCTCTATGACCCATTGCTTCTGAGTTGCCTAGCAAGAGTTTGCCTGCCATGTGTGTTCTGCTCTTTCTCAATTACCTGTAAAGCGCCCATTCTCACTTCTGAAATCTAAGATCCTCATCCTCACCCTTTCTCCTTTGTCATATATACCCAAAGTTGCATCACTGTCTTTGGAATTTCCATTTAAGAAAGTTTTATGTGAATTTATGTGAATTCCCCATGTGCATATATTAAAATTTGATTTTTTTTTCCTGTTAATCTATCTCTGATAATTTGATTATTAGCCCCGCTAGAAGATCTTAGGTGGGAGGAAAAGTATTAAATTTTTTTTTAGCCCCCATAACAGCCTTGTAAAAATGTCGAATATTTTACTTAAAAAAAAAAAGAAGAGAGAGAATGAATCCTGAAAGCGAGCATACTGAATTCAACATAGAATTAAGGGCACCTAATTAAATGTATTCACCATTAATCTAAATGTAGAATCCAGTACCTAACAGGCAATACCATTACTATGGTCACAATGCAAACATCTGATAAATCAAACCCCATCACTCATGTTTCTTTTAGCAAAGGATAATTCTGAGTTTTCAGGAAAAAAACAAACAAACAAACATACAAACACAAAAAAACAATACAATCAAGTAGAATTTTTGGTTGTGAAGCCAGAAAGTGAATGGCAGATAACAGAAACATAATTGTCTCACAACTGGATGGCATTCAAACCAGTATCCTTGATCCTATCCCTTCTCTGCATTAGTCCACCATCCACAGGGTAACTATATTATTCTTTTCCAAACATGCTTTCAATAAGCAGGTTGTCTACTAAAAAAAAGTCAATGGTTTTCTAACCTGTGTAGGTTATTACTTAGCCTGACATTCAAGTCCCTCAAGGATCAGGCACTTCTTTATTTTCCTAATCCTATTCCCTATAATCCTCAAAACATTCCATTAGTCCTTCACAGTTCATTCTCAGCTCCTTCTTGAATTCGAGTCTTTATTTATTCTGCCTCAATCTGCACCCCCACCATGGGCATGCCTCCCCCACATGCCTACATATACACCTACATGCAAACATACCTACTCATTCTCACTCCCATCCAAAGTATCTTTTTCCCACTTGCCCAAAACCATGACTACCCTCAGGCCCAGCAGCAGCCTTGCCTCCTACTGAGAATTATGCCAGGCCATGCTGATCTTCTGCTTCTTGAATACGCACAGACCTCTCTGACACTGCTTGTAATATGTCATAACCAAATTTAGTTGGTACATTCTATGTTCCCAGCCAGATGAGCTTCTAAAAGGAAGAGTTGCCGCCTTCATTTCAACTTCCATGCCTGCCTCAATGACAGGCTCAGTAAATAAGAAGGATAAGAAAGTTACGGTAAATTATTTGATGAAAAATTATGCTATTTTGCACTACAAGTAAATACATCTATCCCATGGTGGACTAGCCACAAAATAATATTTGATTGATTTCAAAGTGAAAACAGAGAAAAGGCAAAGAAAACCAAATATACAAATATCTGGAAGGCTACTGGGGTCAATAAATAGGCATGTCAATAGAGTTTTTATTTTCATATCTAGTATTGAGTAGCTAGTTCACTCATAAGCAGTCATTATTTGAAAATGACTCATTCTTCAGTTTTCCTTTTACTAGAAACACACCCGGGATATGACTTGAAAGTTATTTTACTTTATTTAAATTTAAAACTACTGAATATGGAGATGCAGCAAAGGGATGTAGGAAATAAGATTTATTTTTTATGGAATACAGTATCCTTGCATTATCACAAAACCACATTTGACATACTTCATTCAATAAACATGTAGACAAACCTGAAAAGATTTATATGTTTGGCAGTTGATCACACTTGGCCTTCAGTACCATTTGATTAACAAGTTTCTTCTTGAACCCGTTTTCTGAAAAAGAACTCAAGGTTTAATTCTCCAATCCTAGGGACATGTGCCTTTTTAAAATGTAAGATGTGAATTGTAGAGGAAAGAGAATGAACTTTAGAGATTAGTAAACTATCTACCCTCCTTACAAGGAGTCTTGATTAAAAGATGAAAATCCACAAGATTTCCAGATAAGCAAGGAGGCCCATTTGCCCCAGCTGCCTGGAGACATTTTAACAGCGGGCACTTTGAGCTTTTAATGAAAATCAGGTTGAACAGTGTGGTATCAGGAAGCTGCCCAACCTGTCTGTCTGCCAGAATAAACTGCTCAACTTGCAGCACCCCTCCTCTTCTAATCAAGAGCTCAAATACCCCCACGAAGACCCAGAATTATTCTTAAAACCAATGCTCTCCTTTAAGAAGAAGGCTTTAAAAATATCAGTACAGCCACAGCCTAATTATTCAATTCTGTTCGTAGGGCAAAGGAGATTCTTTTCTGACCCCTGCAGTGATTAATTTATGCCCTGAAGCATAAGATTTGATTACCCCTCTCTTAGCATGTATAACGTGTGAGCCTATTACTGGTCATAAAATTATTCAGCTACCATAGTTGGTTCAATGGCTTCCTAAGGCAGTAAGTTCAACTATTGGGCTGCCTGCTGGTAAAGATATATAGCCTGACGTTAGCTCAGAATTTACTTGCTACTTGTTTTATCAGTTCATATATGATGTAAATGATTTCTAAATTCCTAGAAAATTATTGAACCTGGTAAAAAAAAAAAAAGGTTGAAAATAATTTGTCTGTAAAAGACTTAAAGACTGATATTCACCAGCGTTCTCATGAAATGGGATGTTTTAATTGAAGTAAAGGTTCTGATTTAGCCAAAAATCTTTTGAGTTTTCCACTCTTGTTTAAAATCTTTATAAAACACATTAGTCTATGTTTCTGGCTCAGTAAGTACAATAGAGTGTGCTGAGCATAATTAATACTTCTCTGATAACTGCTACCCCTAGAGTGCCTCAAGATCTTCATACCAAACATTAGTTATGATGCTCAGAAGGGCAGGGGCAAAGAGGGAAGGGTCTAGGCTTATAATTCTCAAATCATATAACAAAATTCTGGAAATATTTAGGCTGTTTATGTTGGTTTTATTGCCTATGAGTCACCTCATTCCACAAAGAATTTGAGGCATCTAATACACCACAAAACAACTTTTTTTTTTTAATTGAAAGTATTGAGCAAAAGGAAAATGTGTATACCACACAAATGAATGAGAAAAAAAGATAAAGAAAGGTACTTTCAAAAAGACATGCCATACAGTACTCAACAGAGTACTGTTGGAACACAGGCTACAAGATGTGGCCAAGGCAGAGGGGGAAGCAGGATCAACCACAAAATTCACAATGTTCAAAAGATTAAAAAACACTAACAAAAAGCTCTTGTTTTGGAGAAGCACAGGCGTTTTTATTGATTATGTGTAGTCATAATAATTTTATTACTATTTTATGATAAAATAATTTTATGAGGAATCTCATAAGAAGGACACTACTGAATGATGCCTTCCAGTGCTTCTCACACTTTAATGTGCATATGGATCATCTGGGAATCTGATTAAAAGACAGATTCTGACTCATTTGGATCCTGTGATTCTGAATTTCTAATAAGCTCTTGGGTAATGCCAATGCTGCTGGTCCATGGACAACACGTTGAGTAGCAGAATATAGAGACTATCAAGTATATTTTTGCTAGCAATCCATCAATAATAAACTTAACTTCCTATAGTATTCCTTATGGTATGCTGATGGCATAACATCACTTCAGTAAACGCAATTCTATAAAAGTAATTTTATGACATGGAGTATAAAAACATACATTCTAGGCACACATATCTCTTAATGTTTTCTTTGGCCCAAAGACAAATTTAAAAACATCTAGACAAGCAAAGTGTGAATGACATATCTTCATGTCAGTTGAATGAATGAACTAATAGGCATTAAGTTTCTCATATCTGATCATTTTTCTGAGTGTAGAAAAGAATTAAGAATTCTTATAGATGATAATTTGGTTCTTTGCCATTATAGTGATTCAAAATGTAGGACAGATCCTTTGTAATAGCATGTTATAAATATTTTCAGTTTCAAGTTAATCCCATGTAAAATTTGCATATTAATATATATGAATGCATATTAAATTATTTAAGTATTTGTTTTCTATCCAAAGTTTCAAGCATTAAACATCTTCAAAAAAAAATTGAAAGATTTTACCTGTGATATTTAAGCAATTATTCTAAACTATGTAAAAATAAAGAATAAATATTTTTAAAGTTAATTGTTTCTGAAATATAATTTATTTCTTTTTTGAAGTCAATTACAAAACAGTGAAATTACAAAATTAAAAGAAGCCTACTTTCTGAAAAGAAGGAATTGAGGTTCAGAGGAGATAAGTGACTTTCTCAAGGTCACACAGCTAACAAGTCCCAGAGTTAGGCCTTTGACTATAAGACCAATGTTATACACATTGCTCTCTCTCATACACACTGCTTTACTATCACTACTCAAATTGAACTCTAGACCCCAACCATATTGTGATTCAATATAGTGGTAAAAATAGGAATAATGTAAAGAGGAGCATATTCCATTCACTTATTGAATGTGTATTGAGAACCATTAATGGTCATTGACTTGGGAGCAGAAGGGCAGTAAGCAATAATGGATAGCACTGCCAACTCCTCATGGGACACACAGCTTAGTAGGGGTAACCATGCATGTATAATATGTCCTGTAATACAGCCTGAGGAATACTATGCTACAAAGCATATAAAATGTTGTCCAGAATAAAAGAAGTGATACTTGAGATGGGTTTCGAATGTTGGATATATTTTGGCTATGTAGAATAAAGAATCTGGGTCTTCCAGGAGCACAAGGGTGTGGAATAACATCGTGTGTTGAGTAATGCCAAATAAGTTCCTTTTAACTATAGGAGATATGAGATGGAGAGAGAATGAAGAGCTAGAGAGAAATGGAAATCAAAGATACAGGTCTCTAGCTTAAATTGTAACAGTCAACATAAGAGACCCAATAAGTCATTACAACATCTTAATTTTTACCTAATATTTAGGTAGGTAAAAGAGATCTGTCCAAATGTAATCAAACTGCTCTCAGGTGAGGCTCATCCCTCCCTAGATAGCTATGGTGCCATGTTGAGGACATAGTATTAGCTTCTGCAGTTGTCAGGTTTGTCACTCAGGAGTGGTGGTAATCAGGTCAGTCTTGATAAAAGGAACATCCATGTTGTTGAGCCCAGGAATAGCCTCTATTCCTGTGGCCATGGACAATCTCTCCATGGGCCCACTAAGCAAGACTGAGAGTGCTTGAGGAGAGAAGCAAACTGACAATCAGATCAGGAATTGTCTCGTCCATGTAATTATTCAGAGCTGGTTCTCTGGTAGATGCCTTTCATTGAATATTCACATGGAACACAAATATCTTCACACTCAGACCATTCCAAGAAGATTGTAACCTTACTTCAACCAAGTTGAGCACTCTCCAGGACTCAACTAGTCATAAGAAATTTCCCCCATGAGGCCTTAGTTATGCATTGAGAGAGAAGTAAAACAGAAGGAATATGTGTAGTAAAAGTCTGAGACACCAGCTTATGCCTTTTGACTCTGTTTAAGCCTGATCTCAAACTTTTTTTTTTCCATGGATGATCAATTGCTGCTGTATGTACTTAACTAATTACCCAGTTCATGAAGGAAGCTAAATTTGCATGGTCACTTAAAGGCCCACGGTCAGGCATTCCAACTCTACCAAGGCCTGATAGCCTTCTAGGAACTGTTTTTCAAAAAGATATCTGCAGAAGTAGACATAGCTTTGCTCTAAACCCCAAAGATCATAGATGCAATTCTCCTACAAGGGTTTGTCAGAAGTTCTACAAGTATCTCCATTTCCAGATACATCAAATATTATTGAATCAGATTAGTCATTAAGCTCAAGCAAAGGAGCAGTTTGTGCAGCAGTTTTACTAGCTACAGAGATTTTTCTTGCTATGCTTAAAGTTACTCAATAAATATGGTAGAGCAGCACATTCAAATGTGGTATATGCTTCTGCCAAATCCAAAATAGCTCACCAAGCTTTGTGCCATCATAATCTTTGAGGACCAAATTAAGGCAGAGAGAGGGAGTGTTGACATAACCTTAAGGCAAGACTGTGAAGATGCACTGTTGAACCTGTTAGGTGGATCCTGTTGCTGGTGATATTTGCAAATTTTTATACAGACAAAAGCATTTTCCAGATCAATAGCTGAGCTCCAGATCCAGCGGGCCGTGTTAATTTGCTTCAGTAAAGAAACTGCATCTGGAATTACAGCTGCAGTTAGAATCACTGCCTGATTACATTTAAGATAATCCACAGTAATTCTCTAAGATACACCCATCTTCTTCAAAGTCCAACCACATGAATTAAATAAGGACAGAATGGAAATCACCATCCTTGCATATTTCAAATTTTGATAGTAGCACTAATCTGCAGTTTTTCTAGGACTACAGTACTACTTTAGGTTCACCATCCTGGGCAGGGACGGAAAGTTTCAGAAGGTTACACTTGCCCTTCCTGCCAGAATAGCCCTCACTTCATGAGTCACGGACCAATGTGTGGAGCTTAACAGTTGCCAATTGTGACTTGTGTTCCAATTATACATACAAATACCAGGATAATGATCACACAGTGGTTCCATGAACCCCCTGGAGGGATAAGCTTTGTCCAAACTCTATTTGTTACTTCAAGATTGAGACCTCAGGCAGGTTAGCACTTGCATAAACCTGTGAGCACATCCTAAAATTTCGTGTCCTAAGTGCCTCACTTGCTTCAGCGTAGTCCCAGCCTTGTGTCACTTGACCACCGCCATATTGCCACTACTACTGGACTGCAGTATCATTTTGGGTCCCTATAAATTAGTATAAATTTAAAGACCATGTTTACTAATCCCTAAAAAGTCTGGGTATTTTTCTGTCCCAAGTACATAGCCTCTAGTTAGTGTTGAAGGTCCCTTTGGGGAAAGCTTGGAGGAAGATTAAGCATATGCTTCTGGCCATGTTCAGGGTCCATCTTCGGGAGGATTTGAACTCTAGGTCTATGAACTGGCATAGTCTGGAAACTGGTGACAGACCAGGGCCCTCCATTGTGGTGACTCAAATCAGGGTTATTGGCCACCAGACCTATAGTTTAGTCTTCTTACAGGTTAAATGATATTTAGTAAGTTGCTCATAGCTTTGCTTCTATGAATATCATGATAATTGTCTATAAGCAGGCAAAAGAAAATCCATGCAATTATGAAAATGCTCCATACTAATTTGCCCCTGCTGCCTTCTACTAATGCTCTCACCTTAATTCTAATTAGGACCTTGCTCCACCAGAATTCCAACCATCCCCAGTGAATTCAGGCTTTTAGAAGACATGATCTCAGGGATATTCTCCGTGTTACTGTATTTCCAATGCCTAAATTCAAGAAATGTCCTTTAGACTCTCTCTGGAAATATAGTGTGCATGTGTGGTGATGGTTGTGGTGGCGGCGTGGGTGGTAACAGCTGCAGGAAGATTGCTTGTGACAGTCATATAAGACAATCTACCGAAAAATATCTACTTCCATATATCCCTTTTGATGTTTTACTCATTATTATGCTACAGTAGTTCTGGAATTTCAATCTCACTGAATGTAGGCTACCATTAAGTCAAAGTTTTAGTCAACTAACCAAGCAAAGTTTTAGAATTATATCCAACTGCACAAACTAAAACCCTGAATCATGAATTTCTACCAAGTTTACCATATTAATGTCTAATATGATTTAGTTATATGTTTTCCTTCTTAATCTAAAACTCTTAGGAACTATTCAGTATAAATTAGCAAAATCTTGCAATTATTCTGAAATGTAAGATATCTCATCCTGGGTCAGAATTTATAATTGTTTCCCTGGAGTATTCTGAGATCGTATTCTAGTCATGGGTCTCGAGGCAATAGGAGATGTTTGAAATGTGTTGGGAAAAATGAACTACCCTTTCCATGGCCAGTGCCTCAGGTTAACTAATTACAGGAACATCAAGCAAGGGGAGCCTCGTGTAATTTTGTTTGTTTTGTCTGTTTTGTTTGTTTCTTTGTTTGTTTTTTTAATTTTTAGTGAGGGTAACTCTAAGCGCAAAAAAAAAAAAAAAAAAAGTCTTTTAGAGCTGCTCCAAATGCTCTCCTATTCTCTAATAGTGAATTAAAACAAGGATTTAAAGCCATAAGTTTGTTCATTTTTTTCTTTTAGCTTCCCAGTGTAGTCATAAAAAGCCATCTCACCTCATAGTGTTTGTAGTCATTATAATTATCATACAAGTCAAGTTCAGGATCAATTTGATCTTCCAGCACTTTGTTTCATAGACACATCATTTCAATCAACCATAGATAATAGTTTAAATGTGTGCCACTGCATACCATCAGCACTACCTTCAGGACAGATAAAGTATAACCAAACCAATGCCAGAGTATCATCTTTGAGAGTGTGTCCTGGGACCACTTGACTAATTATGCTGTCAACTAGAATTTTGACAAGAAAACCAAAGCCAACAGACAGAAGATAGCATAGGAATTGGTTTCACAGGCATTGTAGAACTGAAAAAAGTGTAAAGGCAACACTAATATAACATGGACATAATAATCATAAAAAGTAGCTACCACCGCTAAGACTTAAGAAGTAGAGAGGAGGGGTTGTGGTTATCAGAACCTAGAAGCTGATAGGGGGACTGAGGCTCAAAGCTCTGAATAGAGTTATTGCCCAACCGGTGCTTATAATTCTGAGGAAGTATAATGAGGTTGGTTCTGAGAAAACCAAAACAGCTTCTCTATTCAACTTCTATTGTTAGGTATATGCTGACAAGAACAGTGAGAAGAATATTACCCTCCTGATATCTAGTCTCCCTCATGTACTCCCCAGTTGATAGAGCCTACCAGGAGGCCAGCTGGTAAAAAACAGAACTCTGAAGATTCCTAGCTCCAATACCACAAATCAGAGTATGAAAGGGTGGATTTAGAACAAAGAGACAAACAATAGCTTGATAGCCTGTACGTATTTCATACAAAGAAAACAAAATCACATAAAAATTACATGGGGTCAGGAACTAGACTTTAGTTTCAGCCACATCTCCAATGAGCTGTAAGAATTTTATCAGGTAATTTCACCTTTCTGAGCATCAATTTCACTTTAAAAGTCTCTATAACAGTATCACCCATGCAGTCCTCGCAGGAGGCATAATGCAAGTGAATGTAACTTGGAATAACTATGAAGTACTATATAATTCTTAGATGGTCTCACTATGATTATCCATATTACATAGAGTCAAGAAGATAATAGATGAATGAAACTCATAGATAATCTTAAAGTCTTATTTTAACAATTTTATATTCTTTCTCATCTAACCAGTCTTCACAGGGCACATGCAAAATAGCTCAGTAAGCCCCATGTCTAGCCTTCTATAGAGATGCTAACAAGCAATAATGTGAATCCAAGGACAGTACCAGGGAGAATGATAGGATATTAGATGCTTAACTAATTCTCCAAATAAATGGCCAGTTGGAATAACTGAAACATAGAAACTATTTGTTCATAACCTGCTCCTCTTGAAAGCTGAATTTGAAAAATTAATGATTGCCTACAGAAATAGTATAAATAAATGAATATATATAGCAGTCCAACATAAAACAAATAATGAAATGTGGAATCAAAAGGTCTTTTGTTTTTACTTGGGGGTTATGAATAATTATTTGGAAAGGAAATAGTTAATAGATAAATAGGTGCATTTGATTGGATAACTTTGCAAGGTAGGTAACCACAAAATCAAATAATAAAGACTAGCACTTAGAAATGCCTATCAGAGACTTCTGGGTATTCACCCTCAAAGATTCAGTTTCCTTCCAGACCAGATAGAATTAACAGACTTGATTATTATTTTAGAATTTTAGCTCTCTTGAATTAAATTGATGAACCTTTTTAAAAGTATATGAGCACTTATGCATTTAGCCAATAAATATTGATATCTTCTTTGCAACAAATGCTAGATTCTGAGGCTACAAAAATGAGGAAGATCTCTGATATCCACACAGACAAGGGCAACACACAGAAGTGCTGAGAGGCAGTGGGAGAACAATTAACTTTACCTGAAGTCTGTAGGAAAGGATTCTCAAATGTGACATTTAAGCTGAATCTCAAAAAGTGAAATAAAGTATGCTATTTAGAAAGTAGTAAAAGGGCAGTAAAGAAAGAGGCAGCTGCATTGCAAAAGCAGAGAGTCATGAAAGGCAGCAACATATTAGGGGGACAATAAGAAGTACTGTGTTGCAGAAATTTAGGATGCAAGGGTAGGAGCGGAGGGTACCGGCAGCCAAAGGAGATGAAACTGGAGAAGACATTAGGGCCAATGAAAGAATGAATTTGTTACAATTCTAGGGAGCTTGGACCTGATTCTGTGGGAAGCAGGATCCCAATGACATCTTTAACAGAAGAGTGAAATAATCTAATTTATTAATTCTCACATGATAACTTTAATGCTAGCATAGAACTAGAATTTTACCAGAGCTAAACCGGGGTTAAGAACTATTGGAGTTGTCCAGGAAACGGTCAGTAGGGACCTATTGTGTTGATGTTGTGGAAGTAGGAATAAAGAAGAGGAGTCTAGTCTGAAGATAGTGCTTATATACATCAATAGGATATGCATATGAATGAAAGGAAAGGTTGGATGATTCAGACTTTTTGATATTAGGAGATTAAAAGTTGAGAGAGTGGTGAAATCTTCCATTCAAATAGAGCAGGAGTCAGCAAATTTTTTCTGTAAAGGGCCAGATAGGCTATTTCAAGCCTTTGAGAGCCAGACGGTCTTCATTACAAATATTCAGTTCTGCTATTGTAGCACAAAAGCAGCCATGGGCAATACACAAACAGATAAGTGTGGCTGTGTTTCAATAAAACATTTTTTATGGACACTGAAATCTGAATTTCATCTGATTTCCAAATGTCATGAAATAGTATTCTTTTTATGTTCCTTTAAAGAGGTAAAAACTATTCTCACCTTTCTGAAAGGGCAGGCAAAAATAGGCAAGGGGCTAGATTTGTCCCAACGACAATAATTTCTTAATCTTTACAATAGAGAAAATATGAGACGAAACCGTAGTCAGGTTTAGGTTTAAGGTGCTGTGGAACATCTAGGTGAGGATGTCAGGAAGATACATATTCAGGTCTAAACGTCAGTAAAGGTGGTTGTCCCAAATGATCTAGAACACACCTTTTATCATAAAGAACCAAAATTATGTAAGAAGGCAAAGGCAATAGAAAAATGAAAGACCATGTAATACCCTAATGCTGCTTTTAAAGTACTTTTTAATTGCAGGTAAAGCAACAGTTGGGATTTTATATTATCAAACCCAGACACTTATCTCTATAATAGGCAGTTAGACGCCAAGGCCAAAGAGCTAAAGCGTTTATGACAGAGCTTATAAAGTAATGGGAGATGACAGAGCACAGGACCTGTCCAAGAAGCAAATAATGATCCATCCCTTATGGGTGGAAGACAGAAATGAAGCTGGATTTAATTTTAGAAAAAGAATTTCATTTGTTACCTGTCAAACGCTGATGAAAAAGATAAATAGAAGTCATAGAAACCTTCTTTCTAGGCAATATATAACACTACTCCACAACATTATGCTTGTTAAGTAACATTCAAACCACTCATAAATGATCTTAAATAGGAATAGTTTACAATTCAATTTGTCAGAGAAAGAAAGGATGACAATGTCTCAGGCGCCTCGTGGGAGAACTTTTTGGAGATGTGCTGCCCTGCCTTTCACAGGCAGAGAATGAAAAGTACATTTATCTTGAAGTTTCACCATTTATTCAGTTGAGGCGCAGTATCTCTGGTCCACACTGGATTTTTAACAGATGAAATATTTCCTAAACCAAGTAATTTGATTCTGTGCAGATAGTAACCATAGGCAGTGTAATTAATTTCTTTTATATCTCCAACACAGTAAGTGGATCTTCCCTTTCTATCCATAAGACAAAGCCAGACACAAATCACCATGAAAAGCAAGGTGCAACATGAAGATTAAGAAATCTCCTATGATGTTGTGAATCCAAGCTATTCATTGCTTCACAATAAAAGTGAGATGTTAAAAATCAATCTTTTACTATCACGTCAATTTCCAATGTAAAATGGCCCAACAGAAGAAAAGAGATTTAGTATTTTAACTTGCATTTTTCCCATTTTCAAAACCCTATCAAAAGATCCTTTGAGATAATAATAAAGTGTTGCCAACATGTTACCTCACAACTATTTTTCTTAAATGTTGCAAATTCTTACAACATTAAAATCAAAATGCTTTGGTGATAGTTCCTAGGACTATGGCTCAAAAAACTATCAGATCAGTTCAAAATTACTTTTTTTACATGGAATCATTGCCAAGTTAATTCCTTCTCAGTTATTCCCCCACAGAATAGTAATATTGTCCATACGTCATAACACACTGACACAAAAAAACAACATTTTACCAAGTGAATTTCTACATAGGGAAAATCAGAGATAAAAACTGAACAGCTCTTTTAGTAAATATTAGTTTTAAAATCTTATAGTAAAAAAATAGTGTTTTCTATTTATAATAGTCATGAAGAATTCACCTAACCAATATGAGAAAAGCTTGTGATAATTAAAAACAAATAGAAACGTATTTTTAAGTTTAAATTAGAAAGCATAATAAAACCTAGCTTTTGCTACAAGACATCCCAGCTAGAAATGAAAAAAAAAAAAAAAGCCACAGTCAGGATTCATTCTCTATATAACGAACAAAACAATTGTTATATCTCTTCCTAACCTCCAAATTTAATTATTTTAATCACTAAATTGGCTGAATTAACAACTTTATTTTATTGCCAATAGAGACATGGCTTTAAAATACTTTGGTTGATTCTCTCTACAATGAATAAACTTCTGAAAATAAATCTTTACATTGATAGGTATGATGCAGTGAATGAATGGGCTTTGGAGACATTCTGAGCTGGATTCAAAACCAGCATCTTCAGTTAATTAGCTATGTGTCCTTGGGCAAATTACATTAATCTAAGAGGCTATCAGGTCTAATTCCATCCAGTTTAATATCAGTCATCACCAGAAACCTAAGCTTCCCAGGTTATCCAGCATTACCTGGATCTGTAGTTCTCAATTTATCAGGGTCATAGGTCTTTTCATATAATAATAGTTTATCACTCTGAAGTAAAATTAATCAATATTGTAACCTATACATTTTTCAAAAACTCAGTATAGGGTCCCAAAAGATGTATTTTAATATGTAAATATATGGATACTACTACTCTACAAGACATGTTGGTATTAGATGCTTGCACCTATACACAGAGCCATCAATATGATAACAATTACAAATTCAGATAGATACAGATGTGAGATATTGGCTACTTAAACCATGTGGCATTGTCATCAATGACTTGATTTTTCCAAACTGGTGAACAGCTAGTGGCACAATTTTGAACAAACCGGTGTCGTATTTCCTTCATATACATAATATCTGCACTCCCAGAATATTTAGAGTAAACTAAAACTATGCACAAAAATATTTGTGTTTACATATAACATATAATTATAAATAGGTTTTTCACCCCTATGACTCTCCAGCTGGGTTTTCAAAGATCATGTAGAATATGGGAGGGAAAACATGTGATGGTGTAAAACTCACCCATGTATTGCGAGGTGTCTCCTATTCCTGCCTCTAATAGCCTTTTCCCTCGTCTTCAACTCTTTCTCCCTACACCCTATCAATTTTTTATATGACAGCCAGAGTGATCCTTTAAAAAATGTTAACCAGACTATGTTACTTGGGCTAAGCCCACAATGCTTTCCTGTCACACTTAGAAAAGAGTCCAAACTCTTTTGAATGACCTCCAAGCCCTAAATGATCCTGCCTATAGCCAACCTCTGTGATATCCTCCTTGCTTCATGCTTCAAACACATTGATTCTTTTGTTGGTCCTAAAATGCATCAAACACTTCCCAGCTTTGGGCTTTGTATGTGCAGTCCTCTCTGTCTAAGACACACTTACCTGACCCTTTCTCTGGCTTCTGTATCCTTCTAGACTTCTTCACATAGATGTTGAATTTCCTAAAATGGAGATTTTGTTCACTCCTCCTCAAATCATCATTCTCTCCATTTTACCAAATGGCATACCCAGTTGTCCATGCTAAACTCTCTAACAATTCTGTTTACCCCAATGTTTTTTTCTACCTAATCAATAAGTATTCCCTTTTGTTTTTATTTCTAAATTATATCCCAAATTTATCACAGCCACTGCTACTATTTTTGTCTGAGCCACTATCATCTCTCACTTGTACCATTTTGCAGGGCACCTAACTGGGCATGCTGATTCCATCCTTAGCCTCTATATTCTTATCTCTACAGAGTGATCTTTGAAAAAGATAAATCAGATCATGTCACTCCTCTATTTCAAACCCTCCACTGACATCTTTCACACTTAGACTAGAACTCAAATTCCAGGCACCAAGACCTACAAGGCTTTAACAATCCTTTCCCTTGCCTCATCATTCACCTTTCTTCCATTCACTGTCTATGCAACTGATTTTCTTTCTAATAAAAGAACAAGGCACACTCATTCCCACTCTCGGACTTTTGCTCCATCCCAGAACTGTATACCTAGAAATTACTGCAACATATATTTGTATGGCTGCCATCTTGCTGTCATTCAGGTGTCAGTCTAAAATGTCACATCTCCAGATGTGACTATACCTGAAGAAACACCCACTTGCTCCCTCTCACAATATCTTCCTTTATTTTTATCATAAAATTGATCAGCATGTGACATATTTAGTTTACTTTAGTTATTTATTAATGCCCCACTCCTGAATGTAAGATATATGAAAGCAAGAGCCCTAACGAAATTAGCTAAAAGTCTGTACTCAATGCCTGGATAGTCGGTACTCAGATTGGATGCTGAAAAATTATTTCTCAAATGAATAAGTGAATGAACAGCTCAGTATTCTAAGAGGATCTTCCTGGAGACAATTCTTTAACTTTATGATTTTTCAAACTAGAGTATGTGCATAACCAGAAACACGAGTTAGTCTGCCAAATAGTTCAAACCACTGGAAAATATGACATAGCTTCCTGAAACATCAGTTTTATGTAAAAAATATTTAAAATAATGTACTTATGTAAGAATATGTAATAAGTTAGAATATACTACTTATATGACTTTTTAATATAAAACAAGATTTCTGTGAATCTTCATGGTTTTAGCAGTTACTACAAACACAAACTATATTCCGAATCCCATTATATGGTGTTATTCTACTGTTTTAAGAAGTACAGTGATGTAAAAAAATAAAAATATAAAGCAAAGGAATAACTCCATAACTAATAATTTGAGCAATTGGGAAGAAGTCCCATGTTTAATGCTGTACCAAAAAATACCAGCAGAAAGGTACTCAAGTTTTTTCTTTGTTGGGTAATTTCCAATGTTCTGAATGTTAACATTTGTGAGATTTTTTTCTTTCTTTAAAATCTTTAAGTTCTGTTAGCTCCTCTCAGTGGCAGTAAGTGTTAACTAGGGCACCAAATATTTAGTGTATTAGAGGTCAGGCTAGAAGACCAGGACTAAGAGAACCAAAAGTCCTTAACAAGGAAGGCCAAAGTGTTCTTACAGCTACGTATCCCTCGGGAAACTAAGTGATAGAAACTAAGGTCATAGAAATAGCAGTGCAGTGGAGTTTCATAATGACAATCTGATAAGTAAGGGATAAAAAAGGTGTTCAACAAGCATTTCTGTCAGTAGTAAATTGACTTCCACTGAAGTAATGATGACATCTAGGAAGAAAATATAATAATTCTTGTAAACCGATTGCATTCTGTAATGTAGTGAATAATAGGAAGACCTGGCATTGAAAACTGTCTCTGTCAGTAACTAATTGGGTGACTTTGACCAAGGTACTAACGTTAGTTTCATCATCAGTGATATGGAAATAAGAGTACCTAACTCTTAAGAAGATTGAAGGGATTATATGAGACAGTATATATCACAGACCTAGCATGCACTAACCCCTTAAATTGCAGCTATTATTGTTATAGGACAATGCACTTACCATTATAAAAATTAAAAGTACCCTATTCTAATTCCAGATTTAATATAAAAGAAAGCTTTATTGACTATTAGCAATACATATTTTTCTAAAAGAAATGTTTTACCAAAAGTTTATACCCCAGTTCTAACATATCTAAAATTATACCCAATGCTTTTAAAATTCTAAGCCATCTAATATTTGGTTTTAAAGTAATGATTTATTCAGATATTTTCTTTGCTTGATGGACTGGATAATCAACGTAATCCCAAATTCTGTCCTGAATTATTCATTTTTAACTTAATTTAGAACAGATTTTATGCCATATTCTCATTTTCCTCAACTTTTTTTCATACGTATACCTCTAAGAGTTAGCAAGCTACCCGAAAGCAGAGGCTATTTTGTGTGACTGCTTTGTATAAATTTCTTGTTACATTGCAGTGAGGAATAGGTTGGTATAGGTAAGGTAGTGAAATGAATGTTAAAAGTGACTGACATTTGTTAATTATAACATTATGAATTCCTCCACTTCTTTCCTGCTACAACATAAAATAATCAATTGAATTGTGAATTGAACATTAACTTATGAAGAAAATAAGTAAGTGTCATTATAACCTGTTTAAGTAGAAATTAAATATTCAGGATTCAAAGTTTCATAGTTTCTCCAATTTGACATAGTGCTAGGGCTAGATCTAGACTAAATTTTTCAAAGAGCATTTTTCTCTACCATATGAACAGGTTGAGAAATGAAATCACCATCCTAGAAAAATGTCATTCCAGCAGTTCTCCCAACACCACCCTGCTGTAATTCCTTTTGGGACATAGAAAGCTCTTTTTCCCAAAGGAAGCTGAAGTTCTTTGAAAGCATACATGACAAGGGTGGCAAAGGACAATTTGACCTTTCCCGACGTGCAGGTAAGGGCACCTGAACCAGGGAGACAACCTGGCACTTACACTTGGGAGAGAATGGAACTGTGAGTGTTTTCCAACATCATAAGCACTGTCATGACATGCACTGGAGGATACCACCCACAGGAGTGCACCAGGTTGGCCCGGAACATGTGAGAAGTAACAGTTCATCAGGAGTGTCCCTGTCAATCAGGGCTTACCAGGGGATTCATTGTGTATTTGGTAAATAAGACACACGTTTTTCAAAAAATTGTTTTTCCAAATGTAATCTGGACTTGAACTGTCTTTCATAGAGCATAAAATTTTTCAAAGATATACTTGGAAAATATATCAAAACATTGTATTTCCAATTACATATTGAATGTTTACATAAGTAAGAGGAGCCATAGTAGAGTAACCATATAATTTATATTCAAACTAGGACACTTAAGAGCAAAAAGGGAAACCATTAATAATAATACCAAACAGAAAAAAAGAAATCATGTAGTTATATTAGGAGAAAAATAGTTTGCAGCAAGCAAACACTTATTTGTGCAAACTTGAGAACTAAAACATGACCACTATTGGGAGAAGATGATTTTCTGTAATTGAGGAGTGGTATAAGAAATATTGGTTGCCTGCTTTAGGCCATGCTTTTAAACAATAAATTAAAAACTCCAACAATAATGATATGTGTAGTAGTGATAATGTAGTAGACAATAACCTCTGACGTAAATGTTAGT
>NW_011888785.1:10031052-10051348 GCF_000151845.1 Pteropus vampyrus
ATTTATTCAGATATTTTCTTTGCTTGATGGACTGGATAATCAACGTAATCCCAAATTCTGTCCTGAATTATTCATTTTTAACTTAATTTAGAACAGATTTTATGCCATATTCTCATTTTCCTCAACTTTTTTTCATACGTATACCTCTAAGAGTTAGCAAGCTACCCGAAAGCAGAGGCTATTTTGTGTGACTGCTTTGTATAAATTTCTTGTTACATTGCAGTGAGGAATAGGTTGGTATAGGTAAGGTAGTGAAATGAATGTTAAAAGTGACTGACATTTGTTAATTATAACATTATGAATTCCTCCACTTCTTTCCTGCTACAACATAAAATAATCAATTGAATTGTGAATTGAACATTAACTTATGAAGAAAATAAGTAAGTGTCATTATAACCTGTTTAAGTAGAAATTAAATATTCAGGATTCAAAGTTTCATAGTTTCTCCAATTTGACATAGTGCTAGGGCTAGATCTAGACTAAATTTTTCAAAGAGCATTTTTCTCTACCATATGAACAGGTTGAGAAATGAAATCACCATCCTAGAAAAATGTCATTCCAGCAGTTCTCCCAACACCACCCTGCTGTAATTCCTTTTGGGACATAGAAAGCTCTTTTTCCCAAAGGAAGCTGAAGTTCTTTGAAAGCATACATGACAAGGGTGGCAAAGGACAATTTGACCTTTCCCGACGTGCAGGTAAGGGCACCTGAACCAGGGAGACAACCTGGCACTTACACTTGGGAGAGAATGGAACTGTGAGTGTTTTCCAACATCATAAGCACTGTCATGACATGCACTGGAGGATACCACCCACAGGAGTGCACCAGGTTGGCCCGGAACATGTGAGAAGTAACAGTTCATCAGGAGTGTCCCTGTCAATCAGGGCTTACCAGGGGATTCATTGTGTATTTGGTAAATAAGACACACGTTTTTCAAAAAATTGTTTTTCCAAATGTAATCTGGACTTGAACTGTCTTTCATAGAGCATAAAATTTTTCAAAGATATACTTGGAAAATATATCAAAACATTGTATTTCCAATTACATATTGAATGTTTACATAAGTAAGAGGAGCCATAGTAGAGTAACCATATAATTTATATTCAAACTAGGACACTTAAGAGCAAAAAGGGAAACCATTAATAATAATACCAAACAGAAAAAAAGAAATCATGTAGTTATATTAGGAGAAAAATAGTTTGCAGCAAGCAAACACTTATTTGTGCAAACTTGAGAACTAAAACATGACCACTATTGGGAGAAGATGATTTTCTGTAATTGAGGAGTGGTATAAGAAATATTGGTTGCCTGCTTTAGGCCATGCTTTTAAACAATAAATTAAAAACTCCAACAATAATGATATGTGTAGTAGTGATAATGTAGTAGACAATAACCTCTGACGTAAATGTTAGTCCCATTTTACAAATAAAGAAACGAAATTTTTAAAAGGTTGTCTCCACAATGACACTTAGATAAGAACATAGAACTTGAATTCTAACACTGTGCCAGCTCATTAAATTTTTTCCAAAGTCACCAAAATTTAGGCATTATATCTCTATTTTATAAACAAGGAGATAGACGAGAAACCATCCTATTCAAGGATTCACATATAATATGGAATGTGAATTCAAACTTTAAAGTCAATTTTCTTTCTGCCAAATTATCAATTGAGCTTTGTTCAGAAACTGAGGGTTTGCTTGATTGGTTGGTTTTGGTTTGAAGATGTTTGAGGGAATTGGGGAATGAAATTCTTTTCCTCTTCTTGTTTTGACTCTGCTTAAGATCAGTTTTCATGCTAAACTTTTCGCTCCTTGCCCTTTCACTTGATTTTTTTTTTCTCTTTTCCTCGGAGCTCCCTCTAAATATTTAATCAAGATGTCAGACCTGGGCTTGTCGGAAACAGTAGGTAATAACAAGTAAGGAGCTTCCATAATTTATTCCTCACATCACTTATAAGCTGTGTTTTGTCTAAGGGTGGTTTGTTCAAATCTCCTTCTTTCTCAACAAATTCACTCAGCCTGGGTCATTTCATCCTCCAAATAAACTTATTCACAGCATCCCTTGTCATACTTGTCTTTCCCTTAACTTGGCTTGAGAAGTTATCATCACCCTTTTCTAAATAGCGTGAAAATCTATAAACTACATGGTGTCCACAAATGATGCAGAGAGTTAGGCTAATACAAAAGATTTGGTCAATATGAGCAAATTGAAAAGCAACTATGAGGAATTTTCTTACAGTTTTATAAGTGCACTATTCTAGAAGAGATGTCAAGAAAACTAATAAATAAAGAGGTAGTATAGCAAGGGCACATATAAATCACTCTAGAGTTCTCACCTAGGAAGACTTGTTCTGTTAATAAGAAACAAGCAATCCTCTAATGCTAGTCAATGACTATTATATTCATGTAGACTGTATTCTAAAATCAAATACCTACAAAGTACAACTTTTCCCCATGCTGTCTACTTTTCTCCATCCCTGTTACTAGTAACCTAGGCAAAGCCATGGCCATCTCTCATTGGTAGTACAACAGCTTTTTAGTGCTCTCCAGGCATCTACTCTTGCTTCCTTAGGTTAATTCTCTACCCAGCAGCCAGAGTACCTTTTAAATATACTCATCAGATCATATCACTCTCTTATGTAATATCTTTTAATTGCACCCCATAGCACTTAGAATAAAATCTGAACTCCTTATACTGGCTTATAAACCCCCAAAGGACCATGAAAGCCCTTCATACATCTTATCATGTTCTTCTCCTTGCCCACTCCAGTCTCCTTGACCTTCTTCCAGTGCTTGGAATATGCCAGGCTGGCTCTGGCCCCAGGGCCTTTGCGCTCACTATTCTTGCTGACTAGAATGGTGTCTCCCCAGATGGTTGCTTGCCCAGTGACCTTTGTCACTCAAACCCAGGTTTGAAAGTCATTTTCTCCAAAAGCCATTTTTTTTTCACCAAAAGGGCAGCCACTCTATTACTGCCTAACATAGTAATCCCCACATAGCTTTTGACACCCTCTGATGGTTGACTTTTTATTTACTTGTTTTATAGTTGTTTATTGCCTTTCTCCCCAAATTAGATGGTAAACTCCATCAGATTAGAAAACATGCCCATCATACTCACCATCATACTCCCTATGTCTAGAAGAACATCTGGTGCATTACAGGACTCAGAAGGCATTTGGTAAACAAATAAATAAATTAGTCAGCCAATTTATTTATGAATTTTTGCTTTACTTTTATATAATAATTATAGTGAATAAAATTTTTCAATTTCTACTTTTCAATTTAAAACTTACATTTGGTAGTAAAAACCTTTTCTTATAATTACATGTTACCTTTTTAAAGTATGTTTATCAATCTTGAAGTGTGCACATTTCTTGATTCTTTTTTGTTGGAGTAACGTCAAACAGTTCCAGAAAGAACTCACTAAAACTACAAACTCTCACCTGGACGCATTTTAAAAACTAGTGGGGCCTATAATTGTCACTTGATTCTTATTTGGAGCTGTGACCAACCTTGGTTTAGGAGGTTTTCGATAGCACAATATCAATAGAGGGACACAAAATCTTGCCTCTAAAATGTTGTTGTATCTGCACCAATAGAACAGTTTCCTATAACATATAGTTAGTACACCATAACTCATCATAACTCTAGAGGGTTAAGGATTCATAGAATGCACAAAGTAGGTTAAATGTTCAGGTTGAATGCTTGCTTACCAATAAAATGTTTAATTAAAACAAAAACAAAAACAAATAAACAAAAAAACCTCGCTGGAAAGGTAGTAGGCATTTCCCCTAAAGAATATACCCTATTTTCCAACAAGGTTGGAAAAACACTAGGGCTGAGTGAGCCATATGTCACCTCAACCAATTAGAGTCACAGTCAAGTGATTCTCCCACTCATTAACCAAAAAGTAGTCTCTGGAGCAAAGAAGTTAAGTCACTCCTTGAGGAGACCTTATTCAGATCTAGATGAATGGCAAAGGAGCAGAGCAAGGGCCTATGACCATAGAGACTCATCCAAGTTGGGCTTTCAAGAAAGTCAGTAAGCCAGAGACAAGAGAACTGGAGGTCGGTTCAAGCCCACACGGTCCATGATCTCAGGGAAACTCAATGGAAAGGTCACTATGATGACAGGGCTGTCATAAAAGGGCAGTAAAAACATAAATATAAAAGCTGAAATATTGATAAGCAGAAATAACCAAGGTTATTTATTTCTCAAGTATGTGGTCCGAGATTCCAGCCAACACACGTGTTAGGAGGTAAACCACACACAGTTTTCACAATTAGAGCTTCCTTTGTTCCAAACCCAATCTATCAAATTTGATCATATTGATATTTCTTGGCTAAAACTATTTTTGTCTTTGAACCTATATGTACCCATTAGCACATGCTAAAATGTTTATTACTTAATTCCCTGAAGATATTAGTATTCTCCCTTTTCTTGTGCTATGCTATATATAATGATATTTTAAAAACTCCTGGTCAATCACCAATATCTTCCTAGACTAACAATATTAATTACAGGTATCTTCCAAATTAAAGCCACCAAAGTGTGAAGTAATTGGCTTTAAGATAAAAATAAGACAGGTCACAGAGGAATAAACAGCTTACCAAATTCCCCTGTGCATAGTAAGGGTATCCATTTATTGAGTAATAGACTCTTTGTTGCCTCTACTGTCTTCCGTGTACAAATAAAGTTTCTAGCAGAGGGAGCCTACTAAACAAGACAATCAGGTCTTAAGTTTAAAGAATAACCTAAATCCATCACATTCTCCTGGCAGACTTTGGACTCAGTAATAATTACCGACTTGGAAAAGCTGCCACAGGGGGATGAGTCTGGATTGCTTTATTACAATAATTTAATCTTCTTTCTCAAAATACCCATATTAGCACATGAGGGAAGAATCTGAGAAAGGTGGTAAAGAAAAAGAAGCAAACTCACATTTCCCTATGTTTACTATGCTCTGTTAGTAAGGTGACAATAAGCCCCGATTTATCTGGCACAGCTCATATTCTATGCCTGTTGTCCAAGTATAATTACTAACAGTAGTGTCCCCTTTTATTCTCAAAAATATCACAATTTAGACAATAAATTATATGGTTACTCTGTGTATTAAGTAGTAGGCATTATGCTCATGAGAGAAAGAAAGCCTCCTCTCTATTTCACTCTGCTCTGTTTCCCACAGGATGAGCTGCATGGATTATATTAGTGTGATACTTCTAAGTGAATTTGGCTAATCAGAGGCACTAGCAAGAATATGGGAATAAAGAGAAGTCAGGATATTCATTTCCTAATCTCACTCTCCACCTTGCTATGGTCTAGCTATATCTCTCTATCAAAGGCCATCATAGCAGTGGTTCCCCACTATTGCCAGGATACTCCATAATACCCTGTAGATGTCCTTTAGCCTTGCCCATACCTTTATGAAATAGTGTTTATCCCTCGGTTTCTCATTTGAGTGTTTTCTATGTTTCCTATCAAGAAGATGACTGATAGAATGTTTTTTTTTTTATTTTCATTATTTCATCTAGGCAGAAAACCTATGGAGTAGAAAGAATACCCATCTTACTTGTGAAAAAGTTAAGTGTCAGAGAAGCTACTTTATTTTTACAGCTAGTACATGATAGAAGAGATTCAAATTTGGGTGCCTCTGACTCAAAAACCTATGAGTTATCCTCCTCTATCAAGTTAGTCAACCTATAGACTCCCTTCCTATATTAGATATTAAAGAACACAATAAGCTCTTTAAAACTTAAGTGATATATGAACATATATACATTCAATCACCAAATACTTTCTGAGCAAGTGACCATTATAAATTATGTAATGTGCTAATTAGAGAAAGCACTAGATGAGGTCAAAAAGAGACCATGAAAAATAAAGATACCTTGAAATGCTAACTGGTGTCAGTTTTAAAATTTGACAATGCAGCATCCAAAAGCATCTTCAGATGGATGTTCTCAAAAGCAATAATCCAGTTCTGCAATACTTATCTATTACATTCTGATAAATCGAAATCCTGATTGTTAGCTACCTACAATCTCAAAGTCAGTTTCTTAATAAAACTAAGATGATAAACACAGGACCCATGTTTCTTTTTCTCTGACATGGGTCCCCTCCAGTATAAGGATGGCTGGCTCTTGACAAAGTCTTAAAGTTAGAAGAAGATAAATCCATTTACCAAATTAAAACATAACACATTAAGCTCAAATATCACTTTCAATCATGTCTTTTGTGTGCTGTGCCCAGATCAATGACCTATAACCCTTTGCTTTCTTAACTTCTCAGTTCTGCTGGAAAACTTTGGATCTGAAAAATCTACAGATGTCTTTGGACTAAGGAAAAGAGGGCATGTGTCATAAGAATGGAAGCAACAATCTAAGATATTGTGGTAACTGAAAAATAAGAGAACCACATTTACCAAGATACAGACTATAGTATGATAAATAATAGGAAAGAACAAAATTATTTAAAAGGTTAAGTTAACTATAAGATATGCTAAGGAATTTATGACATGTTAATAAATTATTAGTGTTATTAATTATAGTAGTGTTATTTTAAAAATTTACATTTCTGTTTATCAAGTTTCTAAATAATGAGTTCTGTCAAAATAAGCAGGGTTCTCTGTCCAAGATGCCAGGGAAAAGCAGGTCATAGTGTATATTTCATAATGAGTACATTTTTATAAAGAGCCACATCAAGTTTTCAAACATGGGATCTTTAAATTTATTGATATAAAAAATTAGACTAATATTATCTCAACTCAATTATCTGTTATCAAGTTAACAATGCATATATTTGTACCATTTGAGGAAAAAAGAGACACAGTCCCATGGTTCTTATTTTAAATTTCTAGAGAAATAAAATTTCATTGTATTGAATCTGACCAATATGCTTAATGTTTAAAAGGAAATAATTTTCAGAATGTTTCAACAGAGAGGTAACTGAATCAGTAATAGTGATACCATGTATTAGCACTCAACCAGATGTTATACAGATATTACATTTCTTCTCAAAACTCTCCTCAAGGTTATTATCTCTATTTTTCACATGAGAAAATAAACGATCAGTATAGTTACTTCACTTGCCCAAGATCACTTTGTTCCTAGGTAATGATGTCAGTATTTAAACCTGTTTCTCTGTGATTCTGTGTCTAGACATTTGAAGAAAAGAAATACCCAGAAATATAAATTTGACAGAGAGAAGAACCATGTTTTTATGGTTAGAAACATTAAGCTAAAATGATGTTTCAATAGAACATTTTCCCCAACTGTCTTCATGTTGACTTTTTACAAGTTAAATATCAAATGCGAAAAAATGTAAAACTAGTCTTCCTGAACTTGAATAAAAGATTTGATGAAATTTGGACTCCTTGTCTCCTCATTTTAGCACTGCACTTTTTTGGAGTCCCTTTCTCCTTGTTTTGTTTTGTTTCGTTTTTCTCTAGCTATGCAAATGCCTCACTCATCTGTATTAGCTCACTCAGGCAATGCCTAATGCTATAAAATCCACATTGCTTTATGATCCCAAAACTCCATCCCTCAGCCCCACCCCATCACATGGAATCCTCAGAACCTGAGCACTGATGGATCACCTACTATGAAATCTACCTAACAGAATAGGAGGATGAGGGATAACTTTAGCTTTAAGTCAAAGGGTGGGGAGGGGGCTTTATCTTGAGACTGAGAGACCTTAATTTAGCACTTCCCAAACTACATCGTATTGGCAGTGATTTACTTTGTCTTCATGGAAAGTCTATCTTGCCCAACAGTGCAACTTCTTTCCTGTTTTGTTTTGTTTTTAATTTTATTTTAAAACAATTTCTTATAGAGAACACACTTAGCATAATCTGTTTACCATAATGTGTAGATCAGGGAAAAAATGCTGTTTTCTCAGTCACAAATACAATAATGCTGTGACTGACATCAGTTCAAGTTTATCCTAATATTAAACTGATCTGAAGGAACCTAGATCGATGCTGCATGTGGTATTTCCGACACAAGATTTTTAACATTATTTTCTTCTCTTCCTTGATTTAACAAGATTAGCGCTAAAGACAGATACAATAATGTCACTTGTCCCTTTGTCTTTAGCATATTCATGAGGCTAACCTTCTTTAGTTTTTTCCTAACTTATCAGAGCAGGAATCTAATTCTCATATGAGTAATTGCATAGAAGACTATAGTTTTAATATGTGCAGATGACCATCTATTTTTCCAGGCTGGGTCCTACAACACAGCCAGGCACTTTCCAATACTATTTTCCCAAAGGTCATATTCGAGTGTAACAAATTCACCTGATATTTTCTACATCGTTTGCATGTAATTTGCTTATGTCTAAACAGACTACGATTTTGAAGAGTACAAATCTAATTTAAGTTTTTCTGGCCTACCATAGTGAAATGATAACTGCGCTCTCCGAATTTTGACAGTGGTACAGAATTTTCATTAGATGTAAGTAGAAAACACACAACACTTGAGGAAGGAAACATATTCTAAATGCAAACTAGACTCAGGAAGCTTGTAGGTATACTACATCAGGCACTTTTGCTAAACTTATGGTCATACCTAACAAAGAGATTTAAAAATCTCTAATCAAATACTTAATCAAAAAATGGTTCTTTTTGATTGAAATGGGAAAGGGTACAGGGTGTGTTATTTGTTTTTAGAAGCCAGGAATGCCTCTCTACTTCACGCATCCGAGTAGAAAAGAATTCCTTTGGCTTATGATATTATAAACTATTGAAAGCAAATAATCATGATAAAGAAAACCAACTAAGGGTTATTAGTCCACTAAACTTTAGTGTGAATGAGTTTAAAGAAGCATTACCAAAGAATAGGTTTTGAAGGGGACAGGAAGAAACTGTTCCTGTGAGAAAAGCCAGGGCCACTGGCAAAAGAAGGAAAGAACAAGAGAGAAGACTAAGAAACCAGAAGACAAAGTTCCCCTATTCAATTCTGCCCAGAACCAGCCTCAAATACACATAATTCAGTTAGACAAAGAACATAGTGAATTTGAATCTTTTAAAACTCATATTCTAGATTACCCACATGCTAAATCAAGCCCACTTATTATTTTTGTTGAAAATTATTTAAACAAATAACATAGCAAATACATCCCATGGAAGATTCTAAATGTCACCGAGGGAGCAAAATTAATAAATTTAGAAGAGGTAGGCCAAATGGTTCCAAAGAAATATGATAAACAGCATAGGAGACATTGGATAATGGAAAAAAAAATTTGGAATTTTCTTCTAATGGTGACAAAAGTAGGTTTTAAAATATAACTAATGATTATGTCCGGTTTGCCCTTTAAACTAAAGCGTCCTCAAACATGTACCATCTCTTCCCACGGTTGCAGATCTGTAAGTGTGCTGGGTTGTTCATAAGACGATAATGAATCTCTAGTGTTGTGCACCAGGAGGCCTAGATCATCTCTTTTATTTCAAGCAACCGTCTCTTCTTCCAACATACGTACCATCTTGAAACATAGAGAATGGATAAGAATAAGAATTAATAAAAGCAGAGTGTGGCCTGAGAGAAAACAGATAAGAAAGTAGAAAGACTGAACCTAACCTTTAGCATCCTCACATATCAAAGGCCAATATTCAAAGCCAGGATACTAGTCAAACGTCTTCCTGAAAATAAGCCCTGGTGTGAGGAAATGTACACACACCATCACAGTAATCACAGCTAATGGCAAAGGTGCCTCCGGGGCAGAAATAAGAAATTAACAAGCTCGGAAATGGCCCGATCTATAGAAATTTGCTTCCTGAAAAGTCAACCCTGTGAACCTCACAAGAGGCTCTTCACCATTAGTAAGCCAGCTGTGTTTTCAGCTCATTTCCCAGGAATCTCCTTTGCATGTCCTGTACACCAAGCGAAATTATTCACTGTCTCTAAACATGAAACAGTTCTTTTATCTCTCTGTGCCTGAAATGCTGTTCCCCATCAAATTTCGACTTCCAAATCCTTCCTGAACTTTAGGATGCAACTCATATGCAATCTCTATAAATACAAATCACTCTAGAAATAAGCTCTCCTAGTCTGAATTATTATGATAATCATCATTTTCTAATATATCATTTCTACTTTTTTGGAATATTGTATATTTCTTATCATCCCTATTAATCTTTAAATTCCTTGAGAGTAGATTTTTCATGGTAAATATCAGTATCTTGAATGCAATATGTGTCAATAAATGTTAAACGAATGAATAAATGAATAAATGGCAAGTTAGAATGGTCTATAAAAAGAAAATAAGATCAAGGTGCCAGGAAAAAAAAGGTTGTCATTTTTTTTTTTTTAATTAGACAAGCTTTAAGGATTTAGGGGATATAAATGGCAAACCCAGAAATGATTTGGTCAGTTACAGCTTCTTTCTGGAAGAATGTAAGCTGTGCTGACGCATTTTCTTTCTGCCAACTATTATCATACTACAATCATCTGATCCATTTCTGTCTGAGAATCTTAAGCTACACTGACAAATACCATAAAATATTAGATCTTGGGGAACTTTGGAGTCATAGCCCTGCTCATTTCTTCTGGGACACTGGGTCAGTAGCTAAATGAGGAGTAGAGCCCAGATTTCTTGAATTGAAATCAAGGACTCTTTTTGCTCAAAAAATCTGCCTCATGGTAAATCCATTTTCTCTGATGCCTGAAAATATTCAGCATCACATTCTAATGACTTGAACTATAAAAAGGTTAATAGTGTGTGCATTCCTTTTAAATGGCATGTTTTGTGCTACATTTCTGAAGAGGCATCACTCATCCTTTGTAAAAATGCTACAGTGACTTCTTCTGACTGGTGGCTAATACTTCTATTTATTCATGCCCAGAGTCTAGTCAGTGAGTACTGTTTCCATTAAGCACTGGGGGCATGAGATTGTGTTTCAATTTTGTATCTGTGTGTTGATCCCACTGATGCTTATTTCAAGTGATATTTTTTCTCCAATGATATAAGAGTAGAGGAGGAAAGTCTTGCTTATTTTTATGATCTTTATATGAACCAAAGGAATTTGGTAAAGTGAAGATAATTCATTATAAACATTGCAGAGACTATTAAATATTAAAATATAACCATTGAATCATTTTGTTAGCACTGTAAAGAATTTCCAAAAGAATGGAACCCCATATGCAGTTCTATATCATAATCCTTTAAAATGTCTTTAAAAAGCACAGATTTCTGATCCTGACCGAATGCCTATAAATCAGAATGCATCTCCTGACCAATACTCTGAGAATCTGATCCCAAGGAGCTTCCGATGCATAATTAGGTTAAGGAATTACTGCTTCAAAGTCCTGGCTTCTTATCAACATCTGAATTCTCTTCCCACTTATGTATTATCCACACGGATTTTCTTCTTGTTGCATCAGCCACCCTGGCGGGGAGCTCTGTAGTCTCACATACCAACCCAAAGTATCCCAGGGGATTTTTATGTCCCTGTATTAGGTTTAGGCCTCAGACTCTGACTTCTGCCCCTCCCCAGGACCCTAGCAACCACAATCCATCCTCATTACCTTGCTTGCCCTTTCAATGACATAGGCTCACCCAGGTATACTGCTGCAGATGATCAATTGCCTCTACTCCCAGAACTCATCCAGACCACCCTTCTGCTGACCTGCTCACTCGACACTTCCATTCTTATTCTGCTTCTTTCCTCTCTTGCCTCTCCCCTCTGGCTCCTGATTCTTCCTGGTTTTGAATCTCAACTTTCAGATTTCTACAAGTCTGAAAGGGCCTCTACCAGTCTCACTGCAATGAACCAGGCACATAGGAGCTGGAAAATCTCCAGCTTCCCAGTATTAGAGGGTTATTGAACAAAACTAGATCGGGTGGGCCAAGCAGGCCATGTCCCTAAACCACCTAGGACACAGCCTGACATGGTACTGATGTTCCTCGAGGATAGAAAGCTCTCTGCAGTAAAAACCACAAGCTTTAATGCAGCAAAATAATTAAGACTGCATGTTCTCATACATTTTATATTGAGAAATCAAAATCTTAGACATGACTGCTAATACTGAAGACATCCCTCACTTAATGTAATTGCACTCTGCAGGCCACACCCCTCTCAGAAGTCTGTTGACCTTAGTACTGTCTGGTTATGGTCTGCTGAGCCAGCAGAGGCCAGGGCAATGGCACCATCCCACCTAATGGGCTTTTTTCACTCCGAGTACTTTTATTAAATTATGTGTTAAATCACATGTCATACATATATATTATGATAAACATAAGGTCCCTTTGATCTATAAGAAAATTTACCAATAAAATTATCTCAAAATCGCTTAACTTTTACAGAAAGAAATATAAATCAATTCCCATTGAAATTTGGTATTCTGCATCGTATGTAATCTTGATCAGAAAATAAGTACTTATTCACAAGATGTGGCATGATACTGTAGAAAGATTTCAAATCTAAAAGTGAAAGGGCTAGATTATTATTACAGCTCTTAAACTAAATGACTTGGAAATGTCACCTAATTCTCGCACAAATATCTGCTTATCTAACTGCCTAATATGTGATATAATAAGAATTTTTTGTCTTCATTTCTGGTTTTTTGCATAGAGCTCCTAGGACCCTTGGGATTTCCTGCATGATGGAGGTGATAGAAGTAACCTTTAGTTAATTCATAGCAAGTCTTTTACAATTACCTGAATTTTTGTTAACGAGGTGACTTTTGGAGATAGACACATTATTCCTGTGGTTTGAGGATCTGAACTTTCAGACCACCTCCCAGACCTCTCAGGAAGGGAGAGGGGCTGGGGATTGAGTTCGGTCTGCAAGGGCCAATGGTTTAATCAATCATGCCTATTGAATGGTATCTCCATAAAGACCCTAAATGAAGGGATTCATGAAGCTACCAGGATGGTGAACACATGAAGGTGCCCAGAGAGGGGACAGCAGCTCTGCTCGCCTTCCCCAAACTTCACTTTATGCTCTCCTGTTTGCCAATTCCTGAGTTGTATCCTTCTTGGAAACCAGTAATAGTAAGTAAAGCACTTTCCTAAGTTCTGTGAGCCAGTGAAGTAAATTATTAAGCCTGAGGAGGGGGTTGTGGGTATTGCTGATTCATAGCCTGTGGATCAGAAGTACAGGTGACAACCTGGGGCTTTTGACTGGCATCTTAAGTGGGAGTAAGCCTTGAAGAATTGAGCCCCTTAACCTGTGGAGTCTGTGCTAACTCCACATAGAATTGCAATGTGTGGGAAACCTACACATTTGGTGTCAGAAGTACAGAAAGAGGATTTTTCTTTTACTAATATAAAAGGACTTGGCAGAGGCAGCAAAATCTATGAGACAAACACTAAACTGGATTAGGACCATACATGTTTCTAACCAGCTGTGTGACTTTAAGCAAATCACTGCACCTCTCTGAATCTCAGTTGGCTCATGTGTAAGACAAGGGGTTGAACTAGATATTCTCTTAAGGCTGTCCCAGTTGAAGTATCAGAAGAGTTGTGACAGCTTCAGATCGTAATGATCCTTTCCCAACACTGGCACTCTGTTAATAGAAATTTCCCTCATGGGTTATGTGGGAGCTGCTTTAGCTTTTCTTTGCTTGTAAAATATGCTGATAGCAGGCATTTTCAGCTGAAGCTATCTCATTAGCAGTAGCAACTCCAGGTGTTTCCTTCATATCAATAACTCTTACAATGATCTCTTATATGATGTGAATTCCCTCCTTTGATTACTGCATGATGACTCTACAATTTTCCAGTCTCTAGTAAGTCTCTTGACAAAGTACTTCACTTTTTGAAACATACCTACACCATCTTTCTAATTCTACCAGAACATATTTTTTTTTGTTTTTGTTTTGTTCTTAAATGCTTTCCTGTCGTCAAATGAGGTTTACTTAAGCATCTGTGTATACTACCTAGCATTTACTCTTGAATCATTTGGGGAAATAGTCTGTAAGACATGAGATGTGTTTGGCTCAGAGTGCACTCTATAATCTCAGATGATAAGGTTTGGGGGAACAGATTCCCTATTTTTGGAACTTCAGCTGGGCTTGACCATTCTTCCGACATTGCACATCCCATGTATTTTCCACACTCTGGGCTTTCTTCACATGCTATTCCCCCCATCTGAGACCAACTCTCCCTGCCCTCTTCACGAACAAGCATACCCACACCCTCAATCACATTTAATGCACTTCCATATCTCCAGTGCCTGTCATAGTACTGTAAGCATGAAATATTTGAAATGAATTTAAATTCTTTTGTACAACTACCACATAGGCAAACCCACAAATGGCACTGAATGAAAGGTTTCTAATGCTGGTGATAGTAACCCTATCATGAAAGAATACAACCCCATGGCCAAAAAAGTAGATTTTCAAACAGCTGATTTAGCTTCAATCTTAATGAAGAGATTGTAACCAATGGACCTGGGTGATTATATCCACCAAGAAATAATCTTTCATTCAATTCAGACATATATAATGAAGTAGATATTTATTCTTAATCAAAGGACTTTCAACTCACACCAAAAATTATAACATTAATTTATGACGAATAAAAATTAAAATAGAAAATTGAAAAAAAGACTTTAACTGATAATTCTTCTGTGACTGAAATGTCCCTCATTTTACTTTACCTGATAATTGTTTATCCATAAACATAGTAAATTGATTAAGATAAAATTCTGACCAATATGTGAAATACACATAAATAAAATGAAGCTTCTATTTTGTAAAGATTTCTAGCCCCTTGGTACCTTGAGAATACATTTGCCTAGTTTATAAAGTTGAAAATTGTAGCAAATTACATTTCAGTGTAAACATTTCTTAAAGTGTTAGGGAACACTGAGATGTCACAGTGAGTAAAGTAGAGTTGAGTAAAGCAAAGATAAATCTAGAAAGGTAAACCGAAATGAAGGAAGGAGAGTACTATGAGAATAAAATAGATTTACTATCAATAAAATAGATATAATACTGTAAAATGACAATAGCAAAAAGAGAAAATGATTTATTTATTTCTGTAGTAGTTCCTGTGCAGACCTGGAGGCAGTGGTGACAGCCTGGAGTTGCAAATGGCAAAAGCAGCAACTGGTAGGTACAAAGTAGCCACTACCCAGCAGGGGCTCATGGGACCTGTGAGAGTCTGCGATTTGGCTCTGAACAGTGAGATGAGAGCAATAAGAGATGGGGACCCAAAAGAAGTCATTGTTCCTGAACACCAGTAGTGCTGCCCATTAGTGCAAGCAACTCCACTGCAGGAGTCAGTGAGCAACAACCAGAGAAAGTTAAGATTCAACTAGAGAAAAACCCCACTGACCTGAGAGACTGTATATGAGAAATTCCCACAGACACCCAGAGATATTCTGGAATTGGCAGAGAAGCAAAAGCTCAAGTTGGTGGTCCTAAGCAGAGTACAGAAAAAGGAAAAGTTTCTTTACATTGGGGGAGGGTGGTGGCACGTGGGTTGGGGGGTATCATACATATTGGCAGTTAGACCAATCACCCACCCAGGGTTTTATAGAGCCTTCAGATTAACTTCCAGCATAACCTTCTTCCACACTCATAACCGGGTGAGTCCTGTACCCTTGGGCTGCTAAACAATAACACTAACAATCTAAGAAACAGAAAATCACTTTCTTTAGAAAGTGCCCGAAATAAGGATGAATTTTTTTCCTATGGATCAACGGATTATCTCAGAAGTTTCCTCCAGCTTCACCACACTTAAACTCATTCTAATTATTCTTTGTTTTTCATTAGTACCATATAAAATCGAGATGATCATATGTTTAGATAGTACAGATTATTTTTTAAAACCTAATATAATCCATATCTGTAATGTACTAATTCTTTAGGCAACTGATGGATACTAAAATCACATTGATGACAAAATAAATTGAATTAAAAGTACATTTTGCCAATTTATTTTATAAGTTTCAAATGAACTTTAATTAATTTAGAGCCTGAAAAAAATGCATGGTTTTATTATCAATGAAAATTATGTTTTCATAGCTAAATTTATCTTTGTTTTTCTTGTTCTAAATTAAATATATTTGAGTTTTCTTTCAATATAAGGTCTTGTTTCTTTAGAAACCAAGGATGGGAGATAGGTTTATCTCTCTTTTTTTTTTTTCATTTCACAATTATTGAATGGTCTCCATATTGCCTGAAGCTTTTGTCAGACCTCACATTCTAAAACCTTGATCATCTGATTTTGTGCTATCATAGTTCTTCTTTATCTCTCTGGGGAATGTCATGTCTGTTGCTGGCATCTGTCCCCTGCTTTTCCCTGTAAATGTCTTAGCAAATAATTCATTTAATATCTACAGTTCCTATTAAGCTAGTTCTTTCTCTTTACTTTGTCTTAATGTTCTTCTAAATTTCTTCCCATTAAAAATCTATCCAGTTTCTACATTAGCGTGTGTACTCTAATAACATTCTACTTAAATGAAATACAATTAATACATTTACTCTTTAAAAAGTCAAAAATTCTGATATAATGAGTTTATGAAATTTTTAGTTTTATTTTTATTCCTCAATTCTTCTATTATCAATTTGGTTAAATGTAGCATGAGAATGTTATTTAAAAAATGCCCTTAGTAACTGTTCTTTTAGTTTCCTTAGGTCTCAACACCAGATGAGGAAGAGTGAAATATATCTATAAACTTACTGCTCTCTGTTGTCAAGACAACTCTGATCTATCAGACAGGACACTAGAGATGGACATCACGTTTAACCTGTAACACTTTCAGAGACTACAAGTTAAATGAGGCTCTTGAAATAAATATAGACACCCAATATTTGCTCAAGAACATAAATTTATGCCAGAGTTAGCTTTTCTGCATTGACAAATATACTTTAGAATGATAAGTAAACTTATATTTGCTTCAGAGCCTTTTTCTCCCTTAATCACTTGAGTTGGCTTTTTCCAATCTTGATAAATAATGAGGTTTTAAAAAACAGAGTATAAAACTACTGATCTTGTCAGTATGTTTTCTTCTGGCCTTTAAGTTCTGTATCATGAAGTATCAGATTTATTTGAATTGATAGTCTTATACCTGGTTAAGCAACTAGCCAATATGTCAGAAGTACTGAGACCTATATAGACACAGCCAAGCTCTATATAAATAAAAAAAACACCTCTTGAAATTTTGAGTCGCCAGCTACCATTACTTTTCTAGTAATGTAAATGTATATATTCAAAATTTTCTCTATACATTCATGCATTTCCCTATACTTAGACTTTGCTAGGCAGAGCAATATTTTAAAGAACCATATTTCAACAATATACAAACAAAATAACCTTAGCGTCCAAAATGACTTTTCTAACATTTTTTTTCCTGGCTAAAATAAAAATCACAGTTTTATAGATAAAGACTGATTTGGGGCTCTCAGGTGGATAATTATGTGAACGGCTTCAGTTTATTGCAACTCAATTTCACTCACACAACCCAACTAAGGTACAGACCCCAGAACTCTATCCTTTGCTCTGACAGAATATTGTGAACAAAACTTAACGTTTTTAAGCTAGTTCCATTATAGCACACAATAGAAGCTTAGGATAATACACATCTTAAGAATAGGGAATCATAATCCTTTTTGGTTATCCCATCTATAATACTCTTTTTCAAAGCAGTATGTAAAGTATAAAAGCAACTGCTTTGAATTGTTAATACCCAATACAACTTCACACAATTTTTTTAACACATCTCTGGCACTGCCCACAGTGGTTAAATCATTAAATTGTTTAGAAAAACATCTAAGTCTGTGCCCTAGAGCTTGGTTAGTTTACAGAGACAAACATCATAGAAAACTTTGGATGATTAGATGTAGATGGAGCCAAACGTGAGTGGCAATGAGTGACTAGATGGAAAGGACACTAGATGTGTCCTTGGCTAGAGTTGAATTGACTAATTTATTGGGAGCCATTTAAATCATATAAATGGCCTTTAAGATATACCCGAAAGAGACCCATGGACCCATGGTTGTCTATATAAGGCCTTCATATCTTTGTATATATTACTTTTTTCAGGGAATATACCAACATCCTCACCCTCTTTCCCTGGGTAACCCATACTCATACTTTACAAAGCTCCACAGACAACCCATCACCCCACCTATCCATGGTGCTCCCTTAGCATCCTGTACTCATCACATTGTATTGAAGTTATCCACTAACTCTGCAGTGATCAGTGAGCAACATGGAAGTAGAAGCTGTGTTCTCTGTTTCTAAAATCCCAGTACCTGTCTTAGGTCCTGACACACTATAGATATTCAGCGTCTAATTGATGAATGACTGAATGAATCTTAAAATTTAGGAAAGGAGCAATAATGTGGAAAAATTATAATCAAGAAAAGATAGGTTATACACTATATATCAATTCTTGTCTCTAGTTAGACAGGGATGAACAGAACCAATATTTATAAACACATGTTGTATTTACTAAAGGTATTATATATGTTATCTTAGGCGTTTTGAAGAAAGTATACCAAATTCTATTTTAGATATGAAAGAAACTTACAAAGACAGTAATCTATCTAATTTTACAGCAAATAAATGGAAGAACTAGAGTTCAAGCCTAGGTCTCTCTGACCCCAGAGTTCCTATCCTCTCCTCTGTACCCAAGACCGAGAAGTTTTAGCCTACCCTTGTTTTGCTCTATTTTAGGACTTACCCATGCAACCATGTCCAAAAAAACCTGTCAGCAATGGTAGGGAAAAGAAGGCTGCTCTGTCACTAAGTTAGCTTAGGAAAATCACATATTTCATCTGGAGCTGCCTGCACTGACTGGTAGACGCTTGGCTATAAGCTATCCCTTGAAATACTCGCCTCGGTTTCTAGGTCAATTGTTCCTGATGAGCATTCATTCATACTTCATCAGAGTGATGCACAGAATCTCATTAGTTGCATTCCTTCTGTGATAGGGCTCCAGAGAGCATGATTTACTCTTTGGTACATGCTGCTGGCTGTCAGCATGATTCACCCAAAATTGATAAGAACCTGCTTCATTAATGCGGCTCTAATCCCACCTCTCTGTCGCTATGGTCACATTTTACCAGTTTGTCTGGTGATCAGCTTCTCACGTCAGGCCTTCTGCTTTTCTGAACACTCAGAGACCTGGATTTTTTTTTAGAGTGAGTTTGCTTGCCTTTCTGCCTCCAGAGCTTTGCTTGCCTTTCTGCCTCCAGAGCTTTGCTTGCCAGTCTCAGACCTTCAGTGTCTCTCCATTTGAAAAAAAGCACTCTTGTCTCTTAATAGAGATTGATTTACAAGAATGAACATTCTTTTAAACTATGATACATTTTCTGAACATAACAAAATACAGCAAACGTCCACAGAGTGGCATAACAGTAATATTCTCAGAAAATGAATCTACTTTTAGAGAAACAAAGCAACATAATGAAGAGTCAAGAACTCTCCCATGTACCCAGTGTATGCTGTCGGCAAACCACAAAATCTTTCTGTTATCCAGTTTTGCCACGTGTACTGCAAAAGTATTAATATCTGCTTTTAAGGATTGAATTTTATATGTTTGTGAGTCAGTGAATTATATTAGAGTTGCATCTTACAATAAAATAAATATATGATTTATGTTTTTACAATAGATTTATGCCCCCTCAAAAAGAATCATTTTTAAATTTAGGCTCTACCCCAATGCTGTATTTTATATGCAAATGCAAATAGAGGATAGATCTTTTCTCTGCTACATGGTGTATCTTTCTGAATAATAGCTCTCTTGAACTTCTTTATCCATGAATAAAGTATTGATAATATTGATCTCCTTATTTTAGGCTCAAATAGTGGCATTTTTAGTCATTGAAGATATTTGATGCTTAGTCAACATTAGCCATAAAATAATTCTGGGTAGGTTACCAAACATAATCATTTCCAAGTTATACTATTTCCCTATAGCTATCATTACTAATAATGATAACAATAATAGCATCTAATAAGTATAGAACATTTATATTTGCCAAGCACTGTTGTAATCCCTGTACAGGCATTAACTCTGTTAATTGTCACACACATATGCACACACACAGGAACTATATTGCACAGAACTGTTATTATCCCAAATTTATAAAATCATGAAAGCATGAAGCACAAAGCAGTTGGTTAGCTTGCCAGAGGTAATACAACTACTAACTGATGAATGTTAAATACAAACCCTTGCACTCAGCTCCAGAACCCATGCCCTTAACTATTATGATACACAACTTCTCTAAGTTGGAAAACACCATGTGCAAAACTGACACTTGGCTTTCACAAACAAATATACCACCCTGATCTACACTTGTATTTTTAAGAATATATCTAAAATATTATTCTTGATGGTG
>NW_011888785.1:10051398-10055741 GCF_000151845.1 Pteropus vampyrus
TTATATTTGCCAAGCACTGTTGTAATCCCTGTACAGGCATTAACTCTGTTAATTGTCACACACATATGCACACACACAGGAACTATATTGCACAGAACTGTTATTATCCCAAATTTATAAAATCATGAAAGCATGAAGCACAAAGCAGTTGGTTAGCTTGCCAGAGGTAATACAACTACTAACTGATGAATGTTAAATACAAACCCTTGCACTCAGCTCCAGAACCCATGCCCTTAACTATTATGATACACAACTTCTCTAAGTTGGAAAACACCATGTGCAAAACTGACACTTGGCTTTCACAAACAAATATACCACCCTGATCTACACTTGTATTTTTAAGAATATATCTAAAATATTATTCTTGATGGTGGCCTCTAATTTAGGAAGATTACCAAAGGCATCCATCATCAAATCATGTTTGAGAACTTAATGCTATTGTCAATAATTATTTGGTTTAAAAGCATATATCTAAATTGTATTAATAATGCTTTCTTCTTTTTATTTTTGGCTATCTCTTTCAAATATCTTTTACTTTATTTATTACGTATTCCTTTTTCTATAGCCAATTTGTATCTCTTTTATCAGGCTTAAAATAATTATGTCCAAATTGGCAGGGGTATTTTCACATGACATAAAGACAAAACAATAATGCCTAATAATTATTGAGAATTCATTGTGTGTCAGCAACAATGCTAAGATGTTTTCTAGATATCGTGTCATTTCATACCAACTTTGAGAGGTAGAAATTATTTCAGTGTTCTCACATGGAGGATATGTAACTTGACAAAGGTAATCTGATGCCAACTGACAAAGAAAGATGCAAACCCAGGCCTGTCTAATATAAAATCCATGTGCTTTTCATTCTGTCACCCTCCCTCTTACCTTAATAGCACACAGGTATAATAATACATGCTTGGGCTGGGAAAAGTAATGTGGGAAGAGATGGAAGAGGAGACTCTGGGACAGGAAAGGAACAAAATCCTCAAAGTTGGAAAGAAAGAAAAGACCCCTCTCGTAACCCACAGCAGTCGCACATAATGTTAATCTGAAATGAAACCACCTAGGTCACATGTGTGAAACAATGCTTCTTCCCTCACTTTGGTCCTTACTTCTGATTTCTTCAAAATACAAACCTTTTTTATTAATTGCCTCAACCATCATAGCAGTTGATCTGTGTAGAGATTAGAAAGCAATTGGACACGGCGATTTTGAATTTCTCTTTTGTTCTTCTCTAAAGAAGCAACAGAATGTTAACATTTATTATTATTTTTTTAATTCTGAAATAATTCTCTTCAGAAATGGTGAAGAGAATAATTTTATGACAGAGCAATAATAATTTTATGACAGAGCCAGTACCAGAACTAATTTTTTCAAACAGGGGTGTTTTTCTGAACAAAACTCATCTAAGACACTAGAACTATTCAAAATGAGACCTAGAATGACCTCAGAAATGATCACAAAATCACTCCTTCACTGTAAAAGAGAGCTTCATTAAGAACTCTAGAAATACAAATAGTCATTCTGTTTTTAAAGGGCTTAATGGGAGGTAATTATACGACCTTCTATGGACCTCATTTCAGTGTTCTAAAATGTCTCTCTCACTGAAAATGAGAGAAAGCATCAGTATGTTCATTCTTTCTGGCAAATATATGTGAGGTAGTCTCTGAAGCCAAACTTCATATTGGCAATCTGAAAAGTGCTTTTAGAAAGCTTAAGAACATATCTGTCCAAGAAAGCCTCAATGGCTGAAGACAGCTGGATGCTTAATATGATAAAATCCTTAGTCAAACTTGGTCTTCTCCACATGAGAGTACTTTCCTGTAATAACTTTCCCAGTTTATTTCTTTTTCACATAGAAATAAAATTGTTTAAGCACCACTACACACATAAATAATATGTGTTGTTTATTTAACATATTTGTACAGAAATATGTTTGCCATTGTAATAAGGGATCTAAAGAAAATGTACATCCTTTATTAGAGCTGAATGGCATGTAGCTGTGGAATGTCTGACTTGACTTTGTTCATAGATCATGCTAGGGCAATTTTTGAGGGATTTCTTATTAAAAAACATGATGATGATTCGGGGAGATGGACACATTTCAGGTAGGTCAGACCATGTCAGAGGTGCTAGCAGCTTGGGCACACCCAACACTCTTCATACGGATCTCAAGGATTAGAAAGCAATCCCAGGGGGGTGCACATAGTGAAAAACCTTCTAGGCTGGAAATCCTTGGAGAAGCAGGAACAAAGACACCCCTGTCCCCATCTGCCTATGTTGAAAAAGAAAATGCTTCTGTGATGCAGGTACTTCAAGTATCAAAAAGTTGTTCAAATAGCTTTTACATTGCTATATATCACATATCAGACCCTGTTTTACCATTGACTTCCATTACAAAGACTACTCTTTTTTTTTATAATGAGGACATTGGGCAGCCTAAAAACGAACTGAATAGGAGTAATAATGTTCAATTGAAAGAGTAAAGAAAAAATTTTAGCGAGATTAAATTGAAAAGAAAGGAGGAAAAAGAAAAAATCGTGGACACGGCAGAAAAGATGAACGAAAACAGTTAGTACCATTAAAAGAAATCTAGAAGTCACCAAAGTCCTGAATTTGGGCTAGTTAAGTTCAATGTTACATAAGCTTGGGTAAGTCCAGCTTGGTTTTAAACATTAGTTTTAGGTAGAAATGTTTAATTAAAAAAAAAAAAAGGTGATAGAAATTGTGAAAGATTTCTAAACTGAAAATGTGGATTGGGGAAAAGTGAATTTTTTAGAGGAGAGTCTAATGATAAGAAAGCCAAAACACTGCCTTGAGGACCATCTACATTTAGGGAGAGGTAAAGAAATGAAAATTCATAGCAAAAGAAAGAAGACCAAAGGCAGAAGAAAGTTTATCTCAGAGATGTAGCAGCCATTCCAAATGCCAGAACAGGTCACTGGGTTGGATGATTAGCGATCATTGCTAACTTTGAAGAGAGTAATTCCAGTACTTATTTATAATAGAAAACATCCTAAATGCTAACAACCGAAGATTAAGTCCTGAAGTTATGGTACATAATACTAAACAATCATTAAAAATTATATTTTCAAATAATAAATGAGCTGAGACAGTTTTCATGCTATAGAGATATGCGAAAAGAGTATATCTATTAAGAGACAATTTTATAACTACATATATATACTTTTCTATATTCTTTTTCATATGTATATGTATAGATCAGAGTACATGTATTTATCAATATATGCTTGCATGTTACATATCCATAATTTTGCAAGGGATATTTTCATATTTTTGGCAATTGAGGAAACTCGAACAAATTTAAAACAGGCCTTTTAGCTCAAAAATAGTATGGTCTGCAACAGAAGCAGACCTTAGGTATTATTTGTGTGCAATGACATGTACAATCAGCCAATTGTAGGTAAAACAGCCACAAAAATTTTGAGCAAGAAGGGACCTTGGAATTCATTTACATTGAGGCCAGACAAGTGACAAATGTGTGAATTAGACAGACTGTTAATACCAGAGAGAGTGATGGGACCCATGGTGAAATGTCAAGTGTGAGTCCCTCTTAAGGGATTTAAAAAGGAAAGTCGTGCATGTCACGCCTGCCAAAGGGAAGAGACGGAAGAATCAGCCAGCAGACACCATGGAGACCCCTGCTCTCTACCAATCCCCTATTTTTTACAAGAATATTTTATACTCACATACATTAAATGACTCCATGTATATTAAATGACTCTCCGGTCCTAATTTTCTAGCTCAGAGCTCTCTGTAGGACCACACCTTGATGCCCTCTGATTTTGTTGTCAATCTTTGTTAAGCAGCCATCACATCTCCCAACACGCCGAACTATCATGCCCATATCAGATCAGAGTACAGCATCCATTCCTTCCATTCTTTAGCACTTACTGTGTTATAACCACTTGAGCAACTTGATAGAGATAAAACAGGTAACATGGATGATCTAATTTAAAATTCCTTCACTTGTTAAAAAATGCATAACCCTCATAGAGATTTCTTTAAAATATTAAAAATAAAACTACCATATAATCAAGCAATTATGCTACAGGAAATATAACTAAAGGAAAGGAAATTAGTATCTTGAAGAGATGCCACACTTTCATGTTTATTGCAGCATTATTAACAATATCCAAGACATGGAAACAACCTAAGTGTCTGTCAACAAATGAATAAATAAAATATAGTATAAATATACAAAGGAATATCATTCAGCCATTAAAAAGAAGGAAATCCTGCGATTTGCAACAGTATGGATGAAACTTGAGGGCATTGTGCTAAGTGAAATAAGCCAGGCAGAGGACAAATCTGCATAATCT
>NW_011888785.1:10056521-10066137 GCF_000151845.1 Pteropus vampyrus
GATTTTTCAGCTCCATCATAATCTTGTGGGACCACCATTGTATATACGGTCCATCGTTGACTGACACATTATTATGTGATGCATGACTAAGCATACATATTAGTGAATATTTAGGTAGTAGCTCTGGCAGCAGCACAAACATCACAAATTATGACTTATAGATAACACCACAATATTGAATAGATTTAAAACACTAGTTGTGGTTTAGTGGGAAAAGCATTGAACTTGAATTCAAACAGCTGTGGTTTAAGCCCTGACTCTGGCTGGCACTTATTTACTTTTTGTCTCACATTAGGCAAGTTACTTTGCGTCCCAATTTTCTCATTTGCAAAACGGCAATGCAGTAACACCAACCTGTCACCCAAAGCTGATGAAGAACTAAACACCTTTTCTTCACAAACTTTACCACTATATCTACGCATAGGTATAATTTTAAATTTTGCACAATTTCCACTTAAGAAATAAAATTATAATTATGTTTGAAGTTGTCACAGTACTCTTTCTCATTCTGGTTAAATAAGCTCATGAATAACTTCTAGTTACTTAAGCCAAACTTATTTCTAAAGTTTGAGGAAGCCTGTTCTGACAGATACAAATTGAATTAAATGACAAGCAACTGCTTGCCTTTCTTATTTATTGGAATCACAAGGCATTAACATCATTTAGTGATAATTACAGGGTTATGCAACAGTGTTGAATCAAACATGGAAACAAATACAGTCTAGGCATCTCCCCTTGAGATATATACATGCAATATGCAATATCTTAAACCGAAATAATCATTTAAACCAAAATATGAGCCAAGGCATAAGACACTTATAAAGTCATTTTCAAGCTCCTGAGCAAGTTTTTGGTTGCAAGCTACCTGAAAAAATCTTTATATTTCTATTTACTTAACATGTTATTTAATTTACAATTTTAAGTTGTTTATTTTTTTGTACTTGGCATGTATCAAATACCTGTAAGTTTTTCTCAGTTTTAGGATGCATAATTCTAAGTGTAAGTCATACTTGGTGGTTTATTATTTGGAAATGTGCACTAGATTATTTTAATATTATACAGGACCTAGGGCCTCTCATTATTTAGGAAAGTAAAATTTAGTGATATCTTCATATTTGAAGAGTTTTGATCTCAACTTGGTTATTGTAGTAACTACATATTTGGGTTTAATTGGATAAAAGTAATTCATTCCATTTACATTTTGTCTTTGTTTTACTGTGCCTTTTAAATGTCTCCCCTCTTTATCTATTAATTATTGCTCTAGGCAGTTGTTAGATCCAAGTAGATTAAGTGAGACTTATCTTTTGCTAAGTCTGGATTTTATGAACCAAATTGTTATTTAAGAATCGGTAGATGTAGATAATGTTCACTTTGATATTGGTATTACTCAGGATGAAAACGTGTCTTTTTATAACCCATCCTCAGTTCCAGCTTTTCTCCATCAATATCAATTTGTGTGCTGTAACTTTAAGACAACTAAAAGTTTCAAACCCATATTTTGAGGATAAAACAATTACTGAAATGTTCGGAGGCTAGAAAATGAAAACACCTCAATATTTCCAAGTTATTCTTGCTTCGACTACTTATTATTCAGACATGATTTAGAGAGGAAGCAATCACTCTGCTGTCCTTTTTTAAGCCACCGAGCAACTTCTTAATCAAAAGAGATTACCTAAGGAAAAGATCACTCCATCTAAGGCTATGTTATATATAATGATGTTAGCCACTCTTTTTTTTTTTTTTAATAAGGGAAAAATATATAAATTATATCCTCTGATTTTCAGTACTTGGTATTTCCCTTCATTTGTAAAATTAACCATTTTTAAGCTGGAAACTTTTGATATACAGAAGACAAATAGGAAAGCTAAAAATTAGATGTTTAACCTTTGAAACTAATCTTAAATTGGTTCCTACACTGCATTACGAAAGACATTTGCCTATTGCTAAACCTATTATTTGGAAGAGTTGTGAACCTCCTCCTTCTTTGCTACTGCTGCTTCAATTATACATAAATATTTTACAAGTAACCTTGTGCCAAATAAGGCTTCAATTGTTATTATTGAAAAGGATTTCTGTTCCAGTGAGTGGCTTCACTGCTGTCCAATTCATTTTAACTTTATATTTCCTGTCTTCAGATGCCAAAAAGTGAGTCTTATTTTTGAGCCTTCTTGATCTAAGAAATTCAACACTTTTGCCATTGTAACCTTAAAAATGTATAGCTACTAGAATGTGGGTTTGTTCTTAAGTTTGAGACGTAGTTCTGTTAATTACACACATGACATTCCTGCCTACTGTTGCCTTTCAGAAATCTGCATATGTGTTTATGAAAGTTGAAGTATAGTTTTAGTTTGTGCCCATCTCTACTCCTGAATAGTTTTGTGACCATCAGTTACTCAACATTTTTAAGTCTCACTTTTTTATCAGTAAAATAGCAACCACAACAAAACAATTATTGCCTAATTAGTAGGGTAGTTTTGATTAAAATGAGATAATGCACATGAAACATTTTCACAGGGCTGACACATAATAAGATGCTGGATATATGTTCTGCCATTATCATTATCGTATTAACAGTTTAAGTTAATTCAAAGTAACATTGCAAGATAAAGAAAATCATACTAGGTTTTTTTCCAAGCAGTATTATGCCACTCCTACGTGTTCCCAAAAGATTCTACACCAGTCCTATCCCAGCACTTCTCTCTGTGTTGTGCACTGTCCCAAATTACTTATCTGTGTAAGCACTTACACATCATTTGCACAGGATAATGAATTTCCTCTGGGCTGAGACTATCTGATTTACTCTGCATCCTCAGGCAACTTCACAGTAAAAAATAACTTGAGTTGATTGAATAAATAAATCAATGCATTTATTACTAAATTATATTAATCCATTTCTCTTAAAGGCTATTTTCTTCTGATAGCACTTAATAAAGGGTCTAAGAAACACTAACCCTTAGTACTGGAGGTATGCAAAGTTTTTCTAGATATTAATGTTTCTTGGATTAATAAACCTGTTTAAGTTCCATTTTAACTTTGCTTAGTTCTTGTCAGTGGCACTCTGGTAATCTTCCTTTTTAACTATGTTAATTAGCCTTCAAAACTGCCAGGATTCTCCTATGGCCCTTCAAGTAGGGCTCAAAACCATAGCCACACAGAGTCACCTGTCATTTGTCTCCAAGCCTTGAAAGAATCTCATTTAGCATTTATCCAATTCAAACTTTTCTATTTCAGCTACAAAAAACGTGTTTTCATTCCAGTTTTCCATTTACCATTCTTCTATGAGCCACAGTATTCAAAAATTAAGGATCTGATATAAAACTTACTTGTACAATTCATCATTTCCTTTAGGCTGCTCAAAACTAATCTACTTTCCTCTAAAATATTCTCATACAATTTAAACAATTCTGTCTCTCACCGTTATATAGATATATTATTCTATATTACTTTATTTTCTCGTATGTAACCTAAATTGGCTGACCTTTATTTTTCCTACTAAAGTGTAAGCACTTGGAGAACAGAACCATAGGTAATATTATAAATAGTAGATATTTTAGCAAAAGTTGGATATAAATAACTTGTTACAAATAAGTGATGATGTAGGGACCGGAATGGATTTCAAATGACTGCTTTAATCTTACATGATTGCATACTGTACAAACCAATGGCAAAGATAAAGGGTCAACTTTTTTTAATATATGAATATGGCCACATTTAACTTATATGTTTTTGAAAAATCTCAAAATCAGTTCATAACCAGCAATCAGAATAAAACAAAGTTTCTTTGATGCCACATGTTTCATATCATATTAGACTTATTGTGGCTGTGGTTGTAATGTGTTTTCCATATAATAAACAAATTGAAACTGAAGAAAGAATTTCTTTCTTAAATACTTCAAACTGCTAATACACTAAATAAAAATTTGTTCATTAATCAGACATTCATTATATACTTACTACAAGTTAGACACTATGGTAAGTACCAAAAATAAAAATATGAATAAAATATAGCATTAGGAACACATAATTTAGGTACTTAGATGATAATGTATGAACTTATAGTATTAGGATTGATTTGATTTATGTGGAAATATATATCGAAAGTATATGTGAATGTACCTATTAGAAATACTGTACCTCTAAATTCATCAAATATTTGTCTGAAAATATGTGTTGAGTGAAATTAATTTTGAATTGTTTCCTTTTACCAAATTTGTTTTTTCCTTAAGTATTACTGCTTTCCCAACACCTCTAGTATTATTGAGGTCAAGAAATTTTTAATTTCTGAATCTTATTATAGTGGAGTTATCTTTGATGTCTCTTGCTACTAAACTGCTGATTTTAAATGATACCTGAACCATATAGCCACTATCACTGAAATGTTCTATAGGCCACACAAAATCTTCTATCAAAGCTGGAGATAGGCCACTTTTCAGAAGAGTGTGTATTTCCTTTGGACCTCAATCCCTCAATGTAACAAAACATGTAAAGACTTTGTATTATATGTTCCTTCAGTAGAATATGGTTTTAATGGTATAAATTCAGATTAAGAATAATAAAACAATCAGAGTCATTTTATGAACTTTTAAAAATCAGATCACTTTCAGAACAGTTGACCTATAATAAGTACTTGTCCCTCCTCTCTTCATCTTTTACTCCAGCTAAAAATTCTTCTTGAATGTCAATTTAAAAAGTAAATACTAGTTGGAATCTGACCTTATAAATCTTTAGTAAATGACTCACTTGAAAAAATCTAATAGAGTTTGTTTTGCCAAGAAGAAAAAAAAATTTTTTAACGCTAATTCTGAATTCTCCCAGGAGAAATGGCAGAAGAAATTGAGACTATCCAAAAGCAATTTGAAAAGTTTTCCAAGAGTTAAAGGCGAGAGAGATCTTTGATTTCTACTGTCCTACTAGCATTTCACACTCTGAAAACAAATTTATACATCAAGAGAGATAAAAAATCAAAACTCAGGCTTCCAGTCAAGAAGGCACAGTAGATAAACACTGGGCTTGCCTCCTCTCATGATCACATCATAATTACAACTGCAGAAAAACCATCATTGAGAATCTCCTGAAGTCTAGCTGAAAAGAAGTCTTTTAAATAAAGATATACAGAAGAAGCCACATCAAGACTGGTAGGAGGGGTAGAGACGAGGAACAGGCTGGTCCTACACTTGTGTGTGGCAGTTAAAAATCAGGAGGGATATCTCGTCTGCAGAGGTCCCCTATGAGGAGCAAGGGATCTCAGCCTTACAATAGGTTCCTCAGCTTATGATTCCAGTGCTAGGAAGAGAAGTTCCCTTAACATTTAGCTGTAAAATCACTAAAGATTATGACTAAGTGAGATGGACAGCTTCTGGAGTCCCAGACATTCCTCTTAAATGGCCCACACACAATCTTACTCACTGATGGACTCACTCTCTTTAAACTCCAGCACTGGGCCAGCAGATCATAAGGCACCAGGGACATACAGGGAGGAACTGAAATGTCTGACTTCAGGGTAAGCAATACAGGGGAAGCTTTCTCCCAGAGAGAAGTGCTGGCAAAAGCCACTCTTCTTTTCTTTTGTTTAGCCCTTCCCCACCCAAGCCTGCACTTGCAAACAAGTTCCATATTCAAGTCTCTATCCACTTGCCTAATACCGTTCACTTCACCCTGATGATTTACTTGACCCAGCTCCATTCAACTTATGGGTTCACCCAAGCCACTTCCAGTGCCTTTTCCATACAAATGGCTTATATTGGCTCATGCTTCAAAATTCCTAAAATCTCTCAAAGGTTCACAAACTCTAAATAAGCAGCATCTGGCCTCAGTGTGGCTCTATGACTTGCTAAGCAACCGCAAGCCCAGTATTAGCCACAGTCAGCCTCGTAGTTCACAATTTAGCCTTTCCCTGGCATCTTCGAGCCCAGCACAAGTGGCAACCACGTAGATCACTTTGTAGCTCATACCAAATGGCCCTGGGCAGAACACAGGCAGCAACTGACCTTGGCCTGCAATAGAACCCCTCCAAAGAGCGCCCAAAATCAACTCACCCAGTGGCCAGCTTCAGACTATATCAGAGCACCAGTAAACCACCTCTACAAATGGCACATGCAAAGAGCAGACTAAATAACCACAAGAGCCCTGCTAAAGTGAATCTTCTCTGTAGGATCAACCTCTACACAACAATTCCTCCATTGTAGCTACAGCCAGTCCTCTCAACCATTCAGCCTGAGGCTTGATACCTCCCACTGATGTGCGAACAGCAACCAAAGCTCAACTACAACAGGAGAGCATATACAACTGACACAAAGGAAACACCTGGAGCACCTGGCTAAGGTGACCAGGGAGATTGAGCCACTGGGCTCCACAAGACACCAACTACATAAAGCCACTCTAGCAAGACGGGGAGACATAGCAGCTCTACCTAATACACAGAAACAAACACAGGGAGGTAGCCAGAATTGGGAGAAAAAAAATACATGCCCCAAATGACTGGACAGAATAAAGCTCCAGAAAAAGAAATAAACAAAATGTAAACAAGCAATCTATCAGATGTAGAATTCAAAACACTGGTTATAAGGATGCTCAATGATCTCAGTGAGAACTTTAACAAAGAGAGAGAAAACATAAAAATAGAGATAGAAAACTTAAAAAAGAACCAGTCAGAAATGAAGACTACAATAACTGGAATAAAGAATACATTAGAGGGAATCAACAATAGATTAGATGAAGCAGAGATCAAATCAGCAATTTGGACACTAAGGTAGCAGAAAATGCCCATCACAATAGCAAAAAGAAAAATCCAAAAAAATTAGGATATTTTAAGGGTCCTCTGGGATATTAGCAAACATACCAACATTCACATCATAGGGGTACCAGAAGAAGAGAGATAACAAAGAATTGAAAACCTATTTCAAGAAATAAAGATTGAAAACTTCCCTAACCTGAAGAAGGAAATAAATATACAAGCCCAGGAGCACAGAGAACCTCAAACAAGATGAATCAAAGAGGTGGTGTGGACCAAGACACATTATAATTAAAATGCCAAAGGTTAAAGACAGAGAGAGATGTCAAAAGAAAAGCAGTTAGTTATCTACAAGGGAGCACTCATAAGACTGTGAAGCTCATTTCTCAACAGAAACTTCGTAGGCCAGAAGGGATTGCCAGGGAATATTCGAAGTTATGAAAAGCAAGAACCTACAACCAAGATTACGCTACCCAGCAAAGCTATCATTTAGAATCAAAGGACGAATAAAGAGCTTCCCTGACAAGAAAAAGCTAAAGGAGTACATCAACACCAAATCAATATTATAAGTAATGTTAGAGAGACTGCTTTAAGAGGAAGAAAAAAAAAGATTAAAAAATGAATAATAAAATGGCAATAACTACATATTTCTCAACAATTACTTTAAATGTGAATAGACTAAATGCTCCAATCAAAAGACATAGAGTGGCCAAATGGATGAGAAAACAAAACTCTTACACATGTTGCCTAAAAGAGATTCACTTCAGATCAAAAGATACACACAGACTGAAAGTAAAGGGAAGAAAAAAGATGTTTCATGAAAACGAAAACAAACCAACAGACAAAAAAGGTGGATATTGCACTTTAACAGACTTTTTTTAAAAAGTCTATGAGTAGAGAAAAAAAAGAACCCAGTAATTCTACTGCTGGGCATTTATTCAAAGAAACCCAAAACAGTGCATTGAATAGAGATCCATCCATATGTTCATTGCAGCATTATTTAAAATAGCCTAGATACAGAGGCAGCGTGGGTGTCCATCAGTGGATAAATGGATGAAAAAGAGGCAGTACATATATACAATGGAATATTATTCATCCAGAAAAAGAATAAAATCTTGCCATCTGCTACAACATGGATGAACCTAGAGGATATTGTACTGAGTGGGGTAGGTCATTCAGAGAAAGACAAATACCAGTGATTTCACTTACACGTGGAATCTAAAGAACAAAATAAACAAACAAAACAAAAAGAAACTCATAGATTCAGAGAACATTTTGACTGTTGCCAGATGGGGGGGGTGTTGAGGAGATAAATGAAAAAGGGGACAGGATTAAGAAGTACAAATTGGTAGTTATAAAATAGTCATGGGTATATAAAGTATAGCATAAGGAATATAGTCAATAATATTGTAATAACTATGTATGGTGTGAGATGGACACTAGATTTATTGGAGTGATCATTTAATAAGTTATACAAATCTCTAATTACTATGTTTTACACCTAAAACTAATATAATAGTGTATGTCTACTGTAATTGAAAAATACAAAATTATTTCTAAATAAGAAAAGAAAAAAGCAAAACTACAATGAAAGCCCAATTAATTCTCTGTCTCTGAACTTTCACACATTGACTCCGAACAAGGTTAACTGTTATGTCAATATTCCCACTTTCATCTATGTTTTTGTAATGATGATAGTTGACCCTGACAATACAACATATATAGAGGGGGATATACTCATCCACTTACTATAAAAAAATGAAAATAAGAAAATGAATGAGGCCCAATGGTATATAATCATTCCAATAAAATAAAAAAATTCCCTGAAAAGTTCTATCAGCTAATGGGCCAACTTAACAGTTGAGAAAATTCCCTATGGATGTAGATGGGTTGTCCTCCTGTATTTGAGAGGAAAAATATTCCCCAGAATTGAGAGGAGAGAAATAAAGTTATAGGTTATTGGTATAGATAGTATTTAATTGAAAATCCTGCCATTTTTATGATTGAGAAAAACAGTATAACATATTTAAGGAAATCAAAACCAGAAGACTAGAGATTGCATAAATATATGTATACAAAAAGGGTTTGAAATCATTTGATCCAAAGTCTTAAGAACTATTTTATGACAGAGCAATGCCTCCCTAGCTAGCAAGCACTGTAGAAATTATCTAGTCAAACTCTTTGTTTTATGGTTGAGAGTATAGAACAATGCCACGCAAAGCAACATAGAATACAAAGTGGCTTTTTAAAATTCCACCACCAAAACTACTACTAAAATGTATATAGCCTATAAGAGTCAGATAAAAATATACTGTAATTCATATACAATAAAATATACTCAGAATTTATTTATAATGTATGACATTAAAAGATGACTCTGAAGTCAATAAGTGCTAAGAATTCCAGCTGTCCCTTTAGATTTCTACAAGAACACTAATTTCTCTGTACCATCAAAGTCTCCAAGCAAAAGCATAGAAACCTAACAGTTACTTGTATAGTTAGGGGGTAAAAAGATGGAGAAGTACACCTAAGGCACTTTTTCTCTTAAGCTGTGTAAAAAGAATTGTGTAGCCAACAAACTAAGGTACCTTTGTAATCATGTGGGAGTAGTTTACCCAAAAAGGAAAGTATTTGAATGCTACTCTCTAAAAATAAGTTCCGCATGGGTAGAAACTTATCTCAGTGCCTAGAATAGGGCCTGGACAATAGTAGATGCTCAAACATGCGTTTAATAAATTAATGTTCTTAGAAACCTCCTGAATTCCAATAATTGAAAATTGGTTAAGTAAATCTTGGCATATCCATGTAATTGAATTTAGGAAGATATAAAATATGTTTCAGAGGTATATTCATTGATTTGGTAAGACACCCATGTTGTAGGTTGCT